>NC_057712.1:42159861-42257453 GCF_004010195.1 Chiloscyllium plagiosum
TCAGCACTGCCTTCCTAACCTGCAATCTTCTTCCCGCCCTCTCTGCCCCCACCCCAGTCTGGCCTTTCACCCTCACCTTGACCTCTTTCCACCTATCACATTTCCGACGCCCCTCCCCCAAGTCCCTCCTCCCTACCTTTTATCTTAGCCTGCTGGACAAACTTTCCTCATTCCTGAAGAAGGGCTTATGCCCGAAACGTCGATTCTCCTGTTCCCTGGATGCTGCCTGACCTGCTGCGCTTTTCCAGCAACACATTTCCAGCAAAGAACCAAAGTACCATGGGCACCCTATTCATTGAAACCATTCACCTGTAAAATCACTCCGACACAGTAGAATATATCTATTTTCAACAAAAACAGGAAACTACGTAATTGACTGTAAAATTAAGATGTTGAATTGTGAAAAGCACTAAGAAAATTAAAGCCTTTTGATGACAGTAAATCTCTGAAGTGTATGCAACACTGACTTCACAAAATCCAGCAGCAGAATTAAATTCCTTCTTCTTTGATATAACTCAGTGAAGGGATAATTCTAGAGACATACAGATGTACAGCATGAAAACAGACCTTTTGGTCCAACCTGTCCATGCCGATCAGATATCCCAACCCAATCTCGTCCCACCTGCCAGCACCCGGCCCATATCCCTCCAAACCCTTCCTATTCATATACCCATCCAAATGCCTCTTAAATGTTGCAATTGTACCAGCCTCCACTACTTCCTCTAACAGCTCATTACATACAATACCACCTCTCTTTTATATCTTTCCACTCTCTCCCTAAACCTATGGCCTCTAGTTCTGGACTCCCCGACCCCAGGGAAAAGACTTTGTCTATTTATCCTATCCATGCCCCTCATAATTTTGTAAACCTCTGTAAGGTCACCCCTCAGCCTCTGACACTCCAGGGAAAACAGCCCCAGCCTGTTCAGCCTCTCCCTGTAGCTCAAATCCTCCAACCCTGGCAACATTCTTGTAAATCTTTTCTCAACCCTTAAAGATACCAAACAAAGCAAACAATTACTGTTAACATTCAAATGCACCTAGAGTAGTAGTTTATGTAATTTGGTACATATATCCCTTTCTGTGATTCATATCATATCTTTCACTCCTTACAGGGTACTTCAGAATAACAATTATTACAGAAATTAGTCATCCCATCACATCTACACCAGCTTGCTGAATGAGCATCATGACTCAGTGCCATTCTCTTGGCCTTTTCCCATACTCTTGCATATTTTCTCTATTTAAATAATCATCTAATGCCCTCAATTGAACCTTCCTCCACTGCACTTCCCAGCAGTGCATTCCAAACTACTTGCTGTGTGGAAAAGATTTTTCTGTCATCACATTTGCTTCTTTTGTGAATTACCTTGTATCTATGCTCTCTTATTCTCAATCCTTTTATGAGAGGGAATAGATCTTCTCTATCTATTCTATGCAGTCATCTCAAGATTTTGAGAACTTCTATCAAATTTCCTGTTAGAGTGTTCTCTCCAAAGGAAATACTCTGAACGTCTCCAATTTACCTTCATCACTGAAGTTTCTTATCCCTGGAACAAATCTTGTAAACCTCTTATGCACTCTCTCAAATATATTCACATTTTTCCTATAGTGTGGTGCCCAGAATTGTACTCAATACTCTGGGTGAGGTCTAACTGGTATCTTATATGAGTTCAGCACAACCTCCTTGCTCCTATATTCTATGCCCCCATTAATAAAGCCAAGGATATTGTATGCTTATTCTACCTGTCCTCCCACTTAAGTAACTTATGCCACATATACAGGAGTCTACACTCCTGCATATCCTTTACTGTGGCACCTTTTATTTTATGCTGCATCCCCATGTTCTTTCTACCAAAATGTAGCACCTCACTCTTGTGCATTAAACGCATTTGCCCACTGCACCAATTTATCAATATTCATTTGTCATTTTAAACTGTCCTCCTCACAATTTATAATGCTTCTAAGGTTTGAATCATTCACAAATTTGGAAACTGCCCCCTTACCACCAAAATCTCGATTACAATACACATCTAGAAAGCAAAGATCCAAAAGTGATCCCTCTATAAACCTTTTTCCAGATCAAAAAATGTTCATTAACCATTATTCTCTATTCACTATCCCTCAGCCAACCGGATTCACATTGCTTGACCCATTTATTCCATGACCAATAACTTTGCTCACTAGTCTCTGTGTGGCACTGTATCAAATATCTTTTGAGAATCCATGTACATAACATTAACAGCATTAACTTCATGAACTTTTTCTGTTACTGGTATCTCGACAAAAATACTGGTAAATTAAACACAATTTTCCAACAAATTTGTGTTGAGTTTTGTAATTAACCTACGTTTGTCTATTAATTCCATCATGAATAATTGTTTCAAGATATTTCTCCACTACTGATGTTAAACAAACTAGTCTGTATGATTACCTTACGCTTACAACCTTTTCTGAAAAATGATCTATATTTGCAAATTTACAGTCTTGTTGCACACTGCCTCTGGGCAAGATTGAAAGATTATTGTCAGTGCCTCTGAAATTTCAATTAACTTCCTTCAATATCCTTGAATTCATCTCATCCTGTCCCAATACCTACCAACTTGAAGTACCTAGAGCCTATCCAATACCTCATTCTTATCAATCAACTTTCAATCCTTCTTGTGACTCGGTCTCTTCCTCTGACACTGTGGCGTGTGAAGCACCTCCTTCCTTAATGAAGCTTTTGCCTTTTGATGAAGCTTACAATCAGCATCAAACATCTCCTCCTATTTTCATTCTAATGATTTCAAACAGTCAGGAATTGGGTACATTAATGTCAGCCTTAATTTCAGGACTACTGGCGGGTGAACATATGGTCATAGCTATGAATTGAACATTATAACTTCTAATGTTTGCATGAAAACCTATATTTTATATACATGAAGTAAAACACAATACACCTTTACTTTTTTTTTGTATTTCACCAGAGCTATCACTTTCCTCATGTGTGCTATGACTGGCAAAATGGCAATGACAATGACTTCGGGCAATGACAATGACTTCGGGCAATCTTCTCCCACACAATTTTGCCAGCCTTTCCACTTCCCAGCCTCTTACAAATAACTGGCAAAATTCCAACCACTGAAACACCAACACAAAATATGTTAAATGCTGTCCTTTTGTGCTATAAGTGTCAATAGTTCATTGCTAGAAGTTAAAAACAAATGAAGACTTGAGGATGTAGAAACTATACACGAATAAAGCAAACATTAAAAACAAGAGCAAGGTAGAAATTTAGTCATGATGTGATGTTAAGTTAATTTTACTATCGGAAATTTGTAATTTCAAAATGGAAATCCACAAACAAGATAGTTTATACTTGTTTCCAAACTCCTCACCTGTAAGGCAATTACAACATTTTTTCAAAAAGTCTACTTATAAAATTTCTAATGAAAATAAATTACAGTTCTATATATCCACAGGAAATACTGCTTAAGTACGTCTCTACCAAAGATGCTGGAAGATAAAAAATATCTCTTATGTTTCCTACCTTTATAAGAGGAGACATGAACGTCACAGACTGTGTATCATTTGTCTTGTGTGTTGTATGGAAGATTACTGTATTGTCTTCTCCATTCAATGTAACTGCTGTTTGAATTGTGCCATCTAGAGCAAGAATTCTCCACAAGTCCCACTTTTCCTTAGTTACTGGTCTCTTGAATCGTAATGTGGACACAAAGACATAGGAGGGAGGAAGGCCATCAGGAAAAATGTCACTGAAATCAAAATATTTGGTTTATGAATTACAGAGTTCTGCATAAACTCTAGAATCAGAGAAATGTACTTCTGCAAAAATGAAATGAACTGATTTTATGAATAAACAGATACTGAAAATAAATACCTTGTTTTTTCCGTTAAATCACTCTGTGATGCAACTCTATAAGCTTTTTTGCCATGGTAAGACCCTTCAATTTTACTGGCTTTTTTTCTAATATCTAATCCAACCAGGATATCAAAGCCTTTTTCATCTCGAGCTGCCACAGGTATTCTTGTAGGGCAGACAGTCTCTGAAAAAACAAAAAGAAATGTTTTAACATTAAAATTTACACAATCTGTGAGGTGCATGACATCTGGAACCCACTTGCCCTGCAGTGATATTCCACTTGAGACAGTGCTAATGCAGTTAGGGCATAACGTTTACCTCCATCTATAAGGATGCCCTATCCTAAGCAGCTGCCACCCAATCAGATTAGTTAGCAATCTGTAGTTCTCGCACATTTATGGGCGGCACAGTGGCACATTGGTTAGTACTGCTGTCTCACAGCGCCAGAGACCCAGGTTCAATTCCTGCCTCAGGTGACTCTCTGTGTGGAGTTTGAACATTCTCCCCGTGTCTGTGTGCATTTCCTCTGGGTGCTCCAGTTTCCTCCCACAATCCAAAAATGTGCAGGTTAGGTGAATTGGCCAGGCTAAATTGCCCGTAGTGTTAGGTGAAGAGGTAAATGTAGTTGAATGGGTCTGGGTGGATTGCGCTTCAGCGGGTTGGTGTGGACTTGTTGGGCCGAAGGGCCTGTTTCCACACTGTAAGGAATCTAATCGGGAATTAGAAAGAAGGTTGATAGACCCTGGATTTCAAATGAGTCCATGGATTTTGCCCGACAGACACCAGTGAAGTGGGAGGCTGGATAGAGACCTAAGGTTTGCTATGAGCTTGGGTAGACACAGGGGTACCTTCAATGGACAGAGATGAACCACATTGGAGGAAGGCTCACTTCCTACCTCACAGTACCCCGCACAGTGAAAGCAGCTTGGTTGACTGCCTGGTTCCACCTTCCCCTGCCACACGTACTATACTGACATATTTGAAATGGGGGAACTTAAGTGGTCATTCATTGGCCACTTACATGTTCCAACAGGGCAACTGTGCCTTGCCCACCAACGGTAATGTGATAGAATAGTTATGGGTGAGCCATGAGGCAGCAAGTGAGTCACTCATTTTATCAACTAATCCATTTTGAAACATGCTGGCATTTTGGGTCTGTAAAATTCACCCCATGTGAAAATCTCTGCAAGATTTGACAGATCAATTATTCATTAAAATACAGATTTTAATACAGTTTAATACAATGTTAGATGAAACGCATTAATCAGGTAAGGCTGAACGTTTGACATTAGTGTTTTCACATTAAGCTTAGCACTGATTTTGAAAGAGGAAATAATGTTCAACTAACTTGGAGTTTTTGTGAAGAGGTGATTAAAAAGGTTAAAAATTACACAACACCAGGTTATAGTCCAACAGGTTTATTTGGAAGCAGTAGCTTTCAGAGCACTGCTCCTTCATCAAGTGGTTGTCCGATGAAGGAGCAGCACTCCGAAAGCTAGTGCTTCCAAATAAATTGGACTATAACCTGGTGTTGTGTGATTTTTAACTTTGTACACCCCAGTCCAACACCAGCATCTCCAAATCGTGATAAAAAGGGTCAAGGAAAGAAATGCTTTTGACATGGTATACATGAATTTCCAGAAGATGTTTGATACAGTGACACACAACAGACTAATGAGGCAAGTTAAAGGTCACAGTAGCTACTTGGATACAAAATTAGTTGAGTGATAGGAAACAGAGAGTAATGGTCAATGGATATTTTTCAGGCTGGAGGAAGTGGAGTTCCTAGTGATGCACAATTTGGGGTGGCACAGTGGTTCAGTGGCTAGCACCGCTGCCTCACAGCACCAAGCACTCATGTTCAATTCCAGCCTCAGGTGACTGTCTGTGTGGAGTTTACACATCCTCCCCATGTCTGCGTGGGTTTCCTCCAAGTCCTCTGGTTTCCTCCCACAATCCAAAGATGTGCAGGTTAGGTGAATTGGCTGTGCCAAATTGCCTATAGTGTTCAGGGATATATAAGTTAGATGCATTAGTCAGGGGTAAATGAAGGGGAATGTGTCTGGGTGAGTTACTCTCCAGAGGGTCAGTATGGGCTTGTTAGGCTGAATGGCCTGTTTTCACATTGTAGGGATTCTTCTGTGAAGCAAAGATGATGTGAGAAAAAATGTTCATACAGTAAGTAGTTAGGGTTTGAAATGTGGTAGACGCAGGTTCAGTTAAGACATTCAACAGGACATTGAAGATTAAGAGAAATGGTGTGCAGGAATAATGGGCCAATTGCATAATGGGCCAATTGCCTCCTACACTGCAAAATTCTGCAATTCTGTCTTCTCACAAGGTAAATGAAAACTATGCAAAATTTCAAGGGTTGTCAAGTATCAAAATAATACACATTTCTATAGCAGGCAATACATGAAAACGTAGCACAACATAATTCTATCCTGCTATCAATCCTATTCTTTTCACAAGCCATTCTTTCCACATTTTTACTTTTATAGACTGCAATCAATTATAGAGGAACCCCGATTATCCAAATATCAATTATACAAATTTTGGATTGTCCGAAGAGGATCTCAAGGTCCCTATAGAAACATCACATCAAAGAGGTGTTAATAACATTGATTGTATCTTTTGTTTACAATGATTAAAAATGAACTCGGCTTACTGAAATGCTGCCGAGTACAGTCCTGGAGATTGATGGGAGCCCAGGCACTGCCTTAAAATGACTGACATCCCTCCCTCTCTCTCTCCCCACACTTTCCCTGTGGTTTAGATTAGATTTCCTACAATGTGGAAACAGGCCCTTCGGCCCAACAAGTTAACACCGACCCTCCAAAGAGTAACCCACTCAGACCCATTCCCCTATATTTACCCCTGACTAATGCACCTAACACTATGGGCAATTTAGCATGGACAATTCACCTAACCTGCACATCTTTGGACTGTGGGAGGAAACCGGAGCATCTGGAGGAAACCCATACAGACATGGGGAGAATGTGCAAACTCCACACAGACAGTTACCCAAGGTGGCAATCGAACCGGGGTCGTTGGTGCTGTGAGACAGCAGTGCTAACTACTGAGCCACCGTGCCTCCCCTAGCTCTACACAGGGGTATACCCTAACCACGCTCCCCCCTCTTCCCCAGATGGGCAGGGGCATGTGCTGTGGGAGGTGCAGGAGCACAGAGCGGTGGGGGGGGTGGTTTGTGTGGTGTGCTGCTGCCTAGTCTCCTGAACAGGGAGCAGACATGGCAAGTGCTCACTCTGTCAATCCCATTGAAGTGAAGCAGTGACAGGGAGAGGCAAAAGCAATGCTGCAGGTCCCTTACACATTGTGTGTCTGCTCAGAAACAAACCCTGAGACAGAGAGAGGGAGCAAGGCAAGCAGAGCGAAGAAAAAAGAAACTTAGGAAAAATCCAACTCCCAGAAAAGAGGTTTTGAATCAGTTTTCCAAATCATCATTATCCGAACAAAATACTGCCCACCCATCTCATTCGGATAATCAAGATTCCTTAGTAGTTACATATAAGGTAATCGATGAGAATATAATTCAGTAGTTTCACTTCCTGCTGGATCACAGAATCTCCCATCATGCTAGATCACAGAATCTCCCAACTGTTTCTTAATTAAGTTCTTGACAATAGTTCTGAATTTGCATCTATCTACTTTTAATCCATGCAAATTCACCCAATGCAGTAATTTATTTTCAAGTACTTTTCTGCAACTACAGGTTGAAACTTAATGTATTTTTGTCTAAGTGTGAGTTTGTTGGATAGAATCTGGCCATGAGCCCAGCAAAATTTCACACCGCATGTAACCAAATAGACCTTATGAACTACCGACCTCAAGACCCTCAATCTTTCCTCATAAGACCTTCCCTCCATACCAGGCAACATCCTAGTAAATCTCCTCTGCACTCTTTCCAATGCTTCCACGTTCTTCCTATAATGTAGTGACCAGAACTGTATGCAAAACTCCAAGTACAGATGCACCAGAGTTTTGTACAGCTGCATCACGACCTCATGGCTCCGAAACTCAGTCCCTCTACCAATAAAAGCTAACACACCGTACGCCTACTTAACATTCATATCAACCTGGGCGGCAATTTTCAGCGATCTATGCACATGGACACAGAGTTCTCTCTGCTCATCCATATTACCAAGAATCTTACCATTAGACCAGTACTCTGTATTCCTGTTATTCCTTCCAAAGTGAATCACCTCACACTTTTCCGCAATGAAACTCCATTTGCCACCTCTCAGCCCAGTTCTGCAACTTATCTATGTCTCTCTGTAACCTGCAACATCCTTCGGCACTGTCCACAACTCCACCAACTTTAGTGTCATCCGCAAATTTACTAACCCATTCTTCTATGGCCTTTTCCAGGTCCATTATAAAAATGACAAACAGCAATGGCCCCAAAACTCCAGGAAGAACTTTCCCATCAACCACCATCTTTTATCTTCTTCCCGCTTGCCAATTTCTGATCCAAACCACTAAATCACCCTCAATCCCATGCTTTAGGATTTTCCTTGATCCGACCTGCCAAAGATTTCTCATGTCCCCTCTTGGCTCTTCTTAGCTCTCTCTTTAGATTCTACCTGGTTAACTTGTAACACTCAAGCACCCTAACTGAACTTTCATGTCTCATCTTTACATAAGCCTCCTTCTTCCTCTTGATAAGACATTCAATTTCTTTAGTAAATCACAGTTCCCTCACTTGACCACTTCCTCCCTGCCTGACAGGTACATACTTATTAAGGACACATAGGAACTATTCCTTGAACAAGCTCCACATTTCAATTGTGGCCAACCCCTGCAGTTTCCTGTCCTATCCTATGCATCCTAAATCGTGCCTAATCGCGTCATAATTGCATTTCCCTCAGCTGTAACTGTAGCCCTGCAGTATACACCTCTCCTTTCCAACACTAAAGTAAATGTCATTGAATTGTGGTCATGATCACCAAAGTGCTCACCTACCTCCAAATCTAACGCTTGGCCTGGTTCATTACCCAGTACCAAATTCAATGTGGCCTCACCTCTTGTTGACCTATCTATATACTATGCTTAAAAATGTGTTGTTGGAAAAGCACAGCAGATCATGCAGCATCAAAGGAGAAGAATAATCCTGAAGAAGGGCTTATGCCGAAACGTTGATTCTCCTTCTCCTTTGATGCTGCCTGACCTGCTGCGCTTTTCCAGCAACACATTTTTAAGCTCTGATCTCCAGCATCTGCAGTCCTCACTTTCTCCTATCTATATACTGTGTCAGGAAACCGTCCTGCACACATTGGACAATAACTGACTCATCTAAATACTCGAAATAAAACGTTTCCAGTCAATATTTAGAAAGTTAAAGCCCCCACAACAACTACTCTATTACTTTTGCTCCTAGCCAGAATCATCTTTGCATTCCTGTCCTCTACATCTCTAGAACTTTTCGTCAGCGTATAGAAAACTCCCAACAGAGTGACCTCTCCTTTCCTGTTTCTAACCTCAGCCCGTAACACCTCATTAGATGAGTCCTCATCAAACGTCCTTTCTGCCACCATAATACTGTCCGTGACTAATAATGCCACACCTCTCCCTCTTTTGCCACCTTCCCAGTTCTTACTGAAACATCTAAACCCCAGAACCTGCAACAACCATTCCTGTCCCTGCTCTATCCAAGTCTTCAAAATGGCCACAGCATCAAAGTCCCAGGTGCCAACCCATGCTGCAAGTTCATCTACTTTATTCCCGATGCTCCTGGTGTTAAAGTAGACACACTTCAAACCATCTCCTGTACACTGGAGCTCAATTCAGCTTCCCACCTCCCTGCTGAATTAATTTAAATCTTCCTGAAGAGCATTAGCAAATTTCCCCCACAGGGTATTGGTCCCCATCTGATTCATGTTTGTAGAGGTCCCACCTACCCCAGAATAAGCCCCAATTGTCCAGGTATCTAAATCCCTCCCTCCTGCACCATTCCTGTAGCAACATGTTCAACTGCTCTCTCTCCCTATTCCTTACCTCACTAGCACATGGCACGGCTAACAAACCAGAGATAACAATTCTGTTTGTTCTAGCTCTAAGCTCACACCCTAGCTCCTACTCAGCAGTCACAATAGAATGTCCTCGGTCTGTATTCACATTGATTGCTTTTTAGAAGCAAAAATCAGAAATTGCTAGGAAAATTCAGCACAACTGACTGCACCTGTGGACAGAAAGCACAGTTAATGTTTCAGGTGCAGTGACATTTCTTCAGAACTGATCGTAGCTAGAAAAAGTTTAGTATACATGTTGAATTATTGAACTCAATATTGAATCCCAAAGGCTGCAGAATCCCCAACAACTCCTGAAATGAAAGTCAGAATGGGTACTTGGAGGTCTAGCATGATACTTGTTCTTCTAGACCACCATCTAGGCACCAACATTTGTTGTATGCACCCATGTTCATGGATGCTGGCATCAGACACATGCCAGCCTTTCCTCACCGTCATGGCACATCTTCAATCCACTTAAAGAAGACTTTGTTCTGTAATGCAACACTTTAGGGTGCACCAGCAACATTGCTCCAAGGACATGCTGGGATTTATATCCAACTGATGGATTTGGTCAGGCTGCATCTCAGGGCTGCTGGCTTTTTTAGTGCTCACTCACTTTGCACCTATCTGGATGCTCACAAAATCCCTGCCATGCCTTGTCTTTTAGACGTTTGCCCCTCTTCAGGCAGAGTTTGAAGACCCACAGAACTACTGAATAGCCTTGCCTCTTAGCAGGGATACAAACCAAAAAGCTTGCTGTATTGGTCAGTAGTCATTATTCAAGCGAACTTGAATGGTGAAGGTCTCAAGTTTGAGTTTCTCATTTAGCACATTTCAAGACATATTGTCAGTTGATGGTTTGGATGATGAATGTTGTATTTTCACAACACCATTAAAGGGTGTTTAACCATGGAACTATGGATATGATTTTTCACTGCTCGTCAACTACAAGAGAAACACTAGGAGCAACACCAATCGCTCTACATGGCCTTCATCGATCTGACCAAGGCTTTTGACTCAGTCAATCAGGCAGTGCTATGGAAGACCCTCTCACAGGCTGGCTGTCCCATGAAATTCATCAATGCCCTCACCAATGGTAATATGACAGAAGTCAAGAAAGGGATCAAGCATGAATGTATCATTGTCCCCACCCTTTTCTCTATCACTCTTCAACTTGTCAAGAACGAGCTTCTCAATAGTGTGGACATTGTCTATGGGATGGACAGAAAGTTTCTCAATCTCAACTAGATGAAATCCAAGATGGAAACCATTTGTGGAACTTCAGTACGCAGGTGACAATGTCACTTCTGATCTCTTGAAAGAGCATCGTCAAGCTTTGCTTAATACCTTTATGAAAACACAGCAAAGAATTGGTCTCAGCCTCAACCTCAAGAAGACAAATCTTTTACAACCTCTCCCAAGACAAGTTCTGGTCCATTCCTTCATTAAGACCAATGGAGAAATCCTCCGAAATGTGGAACATTTCCTCTACCTTTTATCTAAAGTGGATATCGATGCAGAGATTCAATATCGCATCAAATCTGAAAGGGCCACCACCAGTCTCCTCAGGATGAGGAATTTCAACAACTGTGACATCCGTGCTGATATCAAGATCCTTATGTATAAGGCAGTCATCCTTCCAACTCTTCTATCTGGTTCCACAACTTGGACCAAATATAGACATCACATGAGAATCCCTGAGAAATACCATCAACATATGGATTCTCCTCATCAGCTGGAAGGACAAGCACAGTAAAATCAGCATCCTTGAAGCAGCTAACAGCATCAGCATAGAGGCCACAATCAGATAAAACCAATGCCAGTGAGCCGGCCACTTGTTTAGGATATCTGAGTTTTGACTACTAAGTCTTCCTTGCCCAGCTCAAGGAAGGTACTTGAATGAGGGGAGGACAAAAAAAAGTCTTTTAAAAGCTCCCTGAAGCCATCCCTCTAGAAATGCAACATTAACATCAACAAATGGGAAACCTTCATTGAGAAGAAACCTGAAATGACTTTGAGGAAACTCCTGTGTGAAGGGAGACTATTCTGAGAACACCCAGCCATATGTTTGAGGAAACCCCTGTACGAATGGATACAATTCTGACAACACTCAGCAGAAGAGGAAGTATGGAAAAGGAACCGGAGAAAGGAATGCCAATGATCTCGAGGCTAACGATCAATTCCACCTCCAGGAAACATTTACCAAACGGGTGGTCAGAGATGAGGCTCTCAAATTTGACTCATCTACCATGCAAGGACCCACAGAACCCAGTGACACTGAATTTCCAAGATAGACAATCATGCTCATTAATGACTGATTGTCAATGGCAACAAGCAACAGATGTTGATTAGGAGAAATCAGATGGAATCAGATATTTAGATCTTGCATGAATTTGAAAGATCTGTACACATTAATGAAATCTAAAAATGTCCATTTCCAGAACGAAACTATTAAAAAGTGAATACAGTAGCATAAATTCTTGAAGGTTAGAATTCCTCTCTACATTCTATTTAGTACACTGTTCAACATTTCTGCATCAAATTCTTGTGTGCACTATATTAAGTTGTTAACCAGTATATTTTAAATGGATTTGGCATAAGTATGTTAACTAATCCACTAAAAGTAAGATTTGAAATTTTTATCTCATTCACAATATGGAACCAAAATTACAAAAAAAACACAGATTATTATGTTCTTTGAAAAATGCATTTGATCCTTCCCTCTCTCTCAAGATTAAATACTTTGAGGAATGTTTGCAAAACAAAAATTACATATAAGTTTGACACAATTTTAAACTTATCTAATAAACCCTAACATGTAAAATAACACCAGTTATTCATTTCTTAAGATCAAAAATCAATATCACTGTTTTGAAGCTTTCACGTACTTATGTTTATCACCAAAAAGCAGAACTAGTGATAAAGATTGCCACGCCCATCTAAAACCTGCTTCTCTTCTGCTTTGGATTAACCAGAAGCTGGAATCTTGAACACATATAGAAGTTTACTACATAGCAGGACCTATTTTCACTGTGCCAACTGACCAGGAGTTCCATGAGAATGGTAGCAACTCTATAGTCATTCTCAAGTCATGTAGTATTGAGCTACATAAATACAATGGTTTAGCTTCCCAATGCTTCCTACACAAAAATGAACACATAATTATAAAAATAATTAGACTATATTAAGAAAAGATAATGCATTTTGCATGTAAAAGATACTAAATTATAATCTGTATGAATTATAATCTTATACCATTTTATCCAGGGAATTATTACACTAATTTGAGCATCTTTTTAATCAAAAAAATGCTTTGTTAAAAGAATTGTGGCTGTTATTCTAAGATGAATTTCTTTTTGGGTGCCATCTTCAACCTGACACAAAAATGTTTTTCTGACATACATGAAGAAGAAACTATTTACCTTCACAAAGCTTTTGTTTGATTGTTTCTCTAATTTTGGTTATACCGCTGTAGTCTTCAACATGAAACACATATGTGGATGAAGGTTTATTTGCAATTGCTTGAAGTTCTGCATCTTCTATTTCTTGACCAACTCCAATTGCAAACAGGATAATTTTCTTTTTCCTTGCTTCCTCTGCTGAGTCCTTCACATCATCTTGGGATTTTCCATCTGTAAGTACAACTGCTACCTTTGTCACAGCATTAGCAGCCCTGGTTGAGGTAGCAAACACGTAGTTAACTCCAAATGTTATAGCTTTTCCTGTTCTTGTGTTTCCACCCCGGTACAATATGGCTTCCATTGCTTTCATCAAGTCTTCATTTGACCTATATTTGTCCAATGGTATTTCTAGCAATGGATCATCGCTATATTGTATGACACCCACTTGTGTAAATGTAGTCCCAATTTCAAAACTGCTGGATATATTGACAATCCAGTTTTTGACAATTTCAAAATTTTCTGGCCCTACACTAAATGAGCCATCCAAAATAAAAACCAAGTCATTTGGAGCAGTTCTGCAGCCTAAAAGAAATGAAAAAAAACATGGTATTACTATGAAAGGAAAATGTACATTTTATACACAATATCATTAACAATATTATTTTACGGAAATTTTAAAGAATCTGAATGTTACGCAGGTCTACTTTTAACTCAACTGGTGCCTCCACTTCCTCCTGTAAGTCATGTTCATAATATTTGATCTGTGGGCCACAAATTCCTTGTTTCTTCTGAAGAAAATCCCTTGCTGTGCATCTCACAAAGGGACCACGATTTTAGTAAAACTAAATTTTGAGGTCCGCTGATATAAATCTAGATTGCATACAAAACAATTTTGAAATTATTAAACTGTGTTTGATGCAAGGACCAGTCGGTTTGGTTTTCCTTATGATAATGGACTTTTGTGAAGTTCTTCACACAGACTCCAAATTCCATCTTATGAGAAACCTATGCATAATATGACCAAATAAAGTTTTCACAAAATCCACTGGAGAAGACTAGTAAGACCACTCAGGACAGAAACAACATTTTAAAAAATTTGTCACCATTGTTTTTGAACACAGTTACACATATGAGCATGATTTATTGCATAGCTTTGACATCAATCATTTTAGCATGGACTGTTTACAGTTGGTTTACACTTGAAGCTTTCTTCCAAATAACAGCAACAATTGTAGTGCCTGGCATGCCTTCAAATTAATTATTCTAAATATCTTTCATTTAATGCTATAAAGGTTTTCATAACACTATTTCTGAGAAAATGTGACTTTATATATTCAAAATCAGGAAGTGATCTGATAATGCAGACAGCAAGACTGTTTCCATTTATGGGAAGTCCAAAACGAGGGACCATAAAGGCAAGAAGGTCACAGGTAAGTCTAATAGGGAATTAAGGAGAAACTTATTTATTCAAAGACAGTGGTGAAAATTTAAGTCTTGCTACTACATTAAGTCACTGAAGCAAATAGTTTGATGCCTTTAGCAGAAAAAGGTAGTTAATACATGAGAGGCATAGGAATAAAAGGATATGCGAAGAAATGCAAATAAAGTAGAATAGAAGTGTATAGTGTAGGAAGCATAAAGTAATTGGGTTTAATGGTTTGTTTCCATGTCATAAATTCGATATAATGCAGACTACATATTTGTAAAAATACATTAAACCATAAGATCTTTTGCTGCTGCATCACACTGAAACACGGTTTTTGCCTCACCTCTCATAAAGTTACATTGATACAGTGGCAAAAAAAAGGCTGTGGAAATGCAGGAACATTATATTTGTTTTGCTTTGCATATTTAGTGCATTAGTGTTTATTAGTATGATGAATATTTCTACTAGAAAATAGAATTGTATAGAATTGTTCACCTGGTGGTATTGTATCACGAGGAAAAACCCAAGAAGATAGGAGAAACCATAAGTATAATAGCCTGCATGTTTTCCTTCCATTTATGTGACCAAGTGAAAAGTCAGGTGGGCTCCACTATAGGTATATGTTCCTATCCAACCAATTTTCCTTTATTGACTGTACCTAGGCAATATAAAACCCTAAAGCGCAGGAACAGGAAAATCTGCTTCATGTATTCCTACAAATATAACATAACATGAACCATATAAATTGATGCTCCAACTGAAAGAGGGCTTGTGAGTCCGATTAGAGTAAGGTTAATTTTGTCACCGTTTATCAGATTCATTGAATGAGATGTTGAATCAATAATGTATACACCAAATTCTAATCTTTTCCTGTGAAGCTTTGACTATTGAGAATTTGACTGATTTAACCAACAAAAATAAATCAAATCTGCTGTTCCTTGGTATGAACTGCAAGCCCATGTTGCAAAATTGTGTGTTCCCATCTCAGACTCTTCTGTTTTTTTGATAATAAAAAAAATCAGAGCAAATACTCTGATGCATTTAATCTATCTGAAGATGAACTTGATCACAAAGGTGATCATTGTACCTAATGAGCAATAACTATCTATAATGGGCGCAATGTGCAAACATTAGAAAACAACTGCTGGAAATGAGCAGCAGGTCCATCACCATTTGGAAAAAGAGAAGGACAGACTACTTCTAAAAGTTTTATTTTTTTGTTGTGATTGTGAGAAGCCTGGGAACTATAGACCTGTGAGTCTGACATGAATGGTGCCTAAGTTGTTGAAGATGACTCTGAAAGATAGGAGTTACATACATTTGGTGAGGCAAGGGATGATTTGAGGTAGTCAGCATGATTTTGTGCAAGGGAAACCATGTCTCACAAGTTTAATTTTTTTTTGATGAATAACAAAAAAGATTGGTGAGTGCAGATTGGTAGATGTTGTTCACTTGGACTTTAATAAAAAGTCTTTGATAAGGTTCCGCATGGTAGACTAATTAGTAAAGTTAAATCACATGGGATTGAGGGTGCGCTTGCTAATTGGCTAGAAAATTGGCTGTATAGTAGGAGACAGTGGGTGGCAGATGAGGGTTGTCTTTTGGAGTGGAGGCCTGTGACCAGTTGTATTCCACAGGGATCGATACTGGATCCAAGCTATATAAATGACTTGGATGAGAATATAAGAAGCATGGCTAGTAAGTTTGCGGATCTCACAAACATTGGTGATATTGTGACTGTGAAGAAGGTTATCTAAGATTACAAAGAGATCTTGATCAATTGGGTCAATGGGCTGAGGAGTGACAGATCGAGTTTAATTTGGATAAATGCTAGGTATTGCATTTTGGTAAAATAAACAAGGGCAGACTTATAGAATTAATTGTAGGGCTCTAGGTAGTGTTGTTGAACAGAAAGACCAATGTGTAGGTACATAATTCTATGAAATTTGTGTCACAGATAGACAGGGTTGGCTAAGAAGGTATTTAACAAACTTGTCTCCATTGCTCAGACTTTTGAGTACAGGAGTTGGAATGTCATGTTGAGGATGTACAGGACAGAGGTGAGTCCTCTTATGAAGTACTTTGTCCAGTTCTGGTTTCTTTGTTAGAGGTAGGATACTATTAAGCTAGAGAGGGTTCAAAATAGATTAATCAGGATGTTGCTGGGAATGGAGGGTTTGATAGGCTGGATAGGCTGGGACTTTTTTCACTGAAGTGTAGGAGGTTGAGGGGAGATTTTTACAGAAGTTTATATAATCATAAGAGGCACTGATTAGAATATCAAAGGTCTTTTCCCTAAGGTGGGGGAGTTCAAAATTGGAGGGCATATTTTTAAGCTGAGAGAAGAAAGGTTTAAAAAGGAAATGAGGGGCAACATTTTTTTTACACAGACAGTTGTTAGTATGTGGAATTAACTTCCAGAGAAAGTGGTGGATGTAAGTATAATTACAACATTTAAAAGATATTTAGGTAAGTACATGAATAGGAAAGGTTTGGATGGATAGGGACAAAACACAGGCAGGACTAGTTTAGTTTGGGAACATGATAGGCATGGACTAGTTGGACCAAATGGTCTGTTTCCATGCTAATTGACTCTATATATGGTTAGATCTGAAATGATAATTCAACTTTCTTCTAAATAATGTGTTCAGTTTATTATTAAATATCTATCCAAACATGCACATTTCAGGTAACTTGTTAATCCAGAAGAATCTACAAAGCTAACAGAAAGGATAATGGTCACATAAATTAGTCATGAACAAAATTATTCCATCCCTTTTTTCAAGTACCATGCTCTGTAGAGTGAGGTCTACACTAAATCTCCTCGAGACTTTCAATAACCAAATAATATTACACATTTTATCTGGGCACAAAGTAGAAAAATGTTCCACTGCCTAACAATGCCATTCATCACACTGACAAGCTAAATACCGCACACAAATAAAAATTAAAAGAAAGTCTTAGTTCCTTACTAGATCTTACATCATCCTTCACAGCTGTACTGAATTCTTGGAGCAGCAGCAACAAAAAACTGTTCAGGACAAGTTTCATGGCTTTTACATTCAGTCCCATTTCATAAGCTTTTGGAAGCTTTGGCCTAAGTCAGATCAAAAACTGAAAAGAAGAACAATGTCAAGTACTGATCATTTTACTGTTACAAAGTGTAATAATATTAATTTTGCAACAAACTAACCTTTTTAAAAATTGGATACAAAGACGCTTTAAACATGTTTCTTCAAAAGTCACTCAACTTCTCTTATGGATATAATTGTAATTAGCCAACTGAAAAAATCAAGACTGTACTTGGCTCAAGAAGGATTACAAAAAGGTATGCTCACACATGTAAAGATATCTGAAATTAAACAAACATTTCCACAAGCAAAAGCAGAAGGTCATGACAATGGCTTCCTTGGAAATGTGAATAGTTCTTTACTATCTCACCACATCTGGATGAACTGAAGCCTTTGAGTCTGTTCACCATCCATAGAGTCAGAGAAGTCTACAGCACAGAAAAAGGTCTTTTGGCCCATTGAGTCTACACCAGTCAAAAACTATTCTAAGGGGAGGCAGGAAGTTCAGGAATGAGGAAAGTGTGTCCAGCGGGCTAAGATAAAAGGTAGGGAGGAGGGACTTGGGGAAGGGGTGTTGGAAATGCGATAGGTGGAAGGAAGGTGAAACTATTCTAATCCCATTTTCCAGCACTAGGCCCAGAGCCATGTATGCCTTGACATCGTTAGTGCACACTTAAATATTTCTTAAATATGCTGAGGGTGTCTGTCTCTACCACGCATGCCAACAGTGAGTTCCAGATACCCAACACCCACTGAGTGAAAAAGAATCCTCATATCCCCTCTAAACCTCCTGTTCCTTACCGTAAATCTATGCCACCTGGTCACTGATTTGTCCACCAAAGGGAAAGATCCTTTCCTGTCTACCCTACCAATGACCTTCATGAATTTATATGTCTCCATCACATCATTCCTCAATCTCCACTGCTCCAAGGAAAACAACCCCAGTGTATCCAATCTCAATGCATATAACCAGATACATATATACTCCTATAATCTAAGGCTATTCTCCTCCCTCTTTAGCACCCTACCAATTTTCATATCATCCATGAACTCACTGATCAACCTTCCTACATTTAAGTCTTAAATCATTTATATACACCACAAACAGGAATGGTCTGACCACTGATCCCTGCAGAACCTCACTGGACACAGATTTCCAATCAAAAAATATCCCTCACCAATAAGCTCTGCTTCCTGCCGCTCAGCCAATTTTTGATTAAATTAACCAAATTTCTTGTTCTTTTACGTTCACCATTGGAGACGTTACAAGAGCAGATTAATTTTGTTCCTTAAAATTGTTTACAATAGTTTCCCCACCATTGAGATTAGACTGATTGGCCTGCACTTTCCTGGGTTGATTCCTGTCTACCTTGTTGAATAACGGCACCACATTGACTGTGCTGTCATCCTCTGGCATCTTTCCTGCGGCCAGAGAAGAGTTGAATATTATTGCCAGTGCTCCAATTATAGCCTCTCTTGCCTCATTCAACTGCCTCAGATGCATTTTATTGAACGCTGAAAGTACTTTTAAGCTTGCCAGACCACTCAAAACCTCCTACCTACTCTAATTTCTTTAATACAATTCCTCTCCCTGATTTCTATAAACACATTATCCCTCTCACTTAATTAATTATTTAGAATCTACCTATATTCTCTAGTTTTAGATTAGATCCCCGACAGTATGGAAACAGGCCATTTGGCCCAACAAGTCCACAATGACTCTCCAAAGAGTAACCCACCCAGACCCATTCCCCTGCCCTACACTTACCCCTGACTAATGCACCTAACACTTTGGGCAATTTAGCATGGCCAATTCAACTGGCCTGCACCCTGAGAAAACCAGAGCACTCAGATGAAACCCACACTGACACAGGGAGAACATGCAAAATCCATACAGACAGTCACCTAAGGTAGGGATCAAACCAGGGTCCCTGGCGCTGTGAGGCAGCAGTGCTAACCACTGAGCCACCGTGCCGCCCATTAGATCTATGCACAAATTACCACTGTGGTCCTAAGTAGGCCCCACTCTTTCCCTAGTTATCTATTTTGTGAATTAACTTACAATTTTTCTCTATTTTACCTGTCATCATCCTCTTCTAATTTCCTTGTTTCACATTCTGTACTACTCTAGGGCTTCTGCTCTTTTGAGCCCTCGGTATCTGTCATCAGCCTTCCATTTTTTACTATATCCAAACCTAGATACCCCTCTATATCCAAAGTTTGCTGTGTTTGTAGGTCCCACCATTTATTGGAACATGTTGGTCCAGTACTCTCTCTATTGGATGCTTTCACATAACTCTTTTTTAAGTTCTACCCAAATGGCTTAATTTGAGGAGCCTTCTAAGATGCCATCCGTCCTTACTTCTTATAATTGATTTCATGATCAATGCTGCAATTTCCCCTCATCTTTTACCTCCTTCCCTGACAAACCTATATCCAAAAATATTGAGCTGTCAATCCTGACCCTCTCTCAACTATATCACATGACATCATATCCCTATTCAATATGATCTGGCTGATTCTCAATCTTAATGCCATGTTTTGCTTTCTACCCATAACCCGTGGCACTTTTAAACTCTAAAAAAAACTTTAAATTTAAAATTCTTGAATACATTCAGTGACTTAGTTTTCAGGCTTCTGTGGTATGGAATTCCACAGGTTCACGACCCTTTGCATGAAGAAACATTTCCACATCGCAGTCCTAAATAGTTTTCTCTCCTATCTTGAAACAGGATCCCCGGGTTCTATACTTGCAGGGAAAACTAGACTAGATTCCTGATGAAGGGCTTTTGCCCGAAACGTCGATTTCGAAGCTCCTTGGATGCTGCCTGAACTGCTGTGCTCTTCCAGCACCACTAATCCTAGATCCCTGCATCTAGTCTATTTAACCATGTTAGAATTGTATACGATTCAATCATATTCCCTCTCATCCTTTTAAACTCTAGTGAATGTAGGCCCAGTCGAGCTAATCTCTTCCCGTCTGTCAGTCCTGCCATCGCTATTAACAGCCGAGTGAACCTTTGCTGCACTCTCACTATGTCAAGTATTTCCTTTCTTAGGTAGGGAGACCAAAAATGCATGCAATAATCCAGACGTATTCTCAACAAAGGCCTGTATAACTGCAGTGAGACATCCCTACTTCAGAATTCATATCCTCTTGCAATAAAGGCCAATATGGCATAAACCTTCTCAATTAATGGAGAACTCAGGATAGGTTTAGAGTTAAGGAAGACAGCTCCACCTGCCACTCTCAGGTGATAATGCATGTTAGAGTCAGGTTTCGTCTATAACCATGAGTTACAATGAAGTTGCTCTGAGGAAAGGTGTTGTGCAAGGACCGTAGAACAACCTTATGATGATATCACAGAACTGTTTCCCACAATGTATTAATTGCACAGTATAGACATAGCTATTCAGATAGAAAGGAGATAGACCAAAGGTAAAAGATCACTAAATGTAGATAATAAACCCTTGACGTACCAGTAAGGGCCAAACCTGGTACCTCTCAGATGACCATGAAGAGTTGTATTTAAATTAAACATGCAATAGAGTTTTACAGAAGCCTAAGTTGGGAGACAGAGTTGCCTTTGCCATCTCTTGTCCAGTCTTTCTTGAACTAAAACTTTCAGGTACGACTTAAAAAGCCAAACAACAAAAGTTAAAGGAATCCGGGAGTTATCAACCAGCAGAATCAAAAGGGAAAAGGGACTTTCACTTGCTGCTCAAGCCATTTAGTGTGAGTCTGATTCTCTCTCCAAAGACAAATGCTGATGACTTGGCTAAGATACCATCACTGCTGAACACAGTTTAGGTTCAAGCCTTCACTGCAAGCAACCAAAATTTTAACTACAAACCGCAAGCCTGTAACAATATGCTAACAGGATTTCATCTTTATAAATATCTTTAATCCTTATCTGCATTTCATCGTTGCATGCATCTAGTCATTATTATTACCAGTAACTTATAGTAAACATCCACTAAGGATCAATTTTGGGAGTTTCATAAATAGCTTCTCTGTGAAAGCTCCAAGTAGTTATCTCATGCTATTCTCCATAGCTCTCCTCATTAGCACCACTCCTCTATGACAACCCACACATGCTATTTTCCTTTGGTCAGCAGTGGAAGCACTCACCACTGCTATTTAAAAATAGCAATATTTTTAAAAGTTGTGCACCAGGTCAAATTTGAGTCAGAAGGTGCCCTTCAGGGTTCCTGTGTATGAAGAATTACCCCAAAGATGGCTAAAAAAGGGAAATTTACTATCCATTTGCCACCTAGGACCTGAATGTCCTCGTAGACAGGTTGGTTCAAAGGATAGCCATCCACTTTCCTACCAGAGAACACGACAGCAACAGACTCTGCCAGCTTGCCACCCAGGTCAATGCATTATCTATGGGTATGGAGAAATACTCAGCAGTGGGACTCAGTTGATGACCATTTGTTTTCCTTGATGGTAAGTGCCACCATCTTCTTTCTGCTGCCTCCAGATCACTTTAAGTTTGCTAGTGCATCCACTTCCCATTTTGAGGAAACACTTCATAGATGGTCGTGATATTATTAAAACGTAGCACAAAACTGGTCTCATTCATCCAAAACACTTTTCACAACCTTTAAATTCTTCTGGGCTTTGAATAAGACTAGCGAAACTGAAAATAATTCAAAATACAAAAAAAAAACCCTGATTCAAGAACTTGTAGGCTGTATTATTTCTGCTAGAAAAAAATGCCTTGTTGATGGAGAAAAATTCTAAATAATGGCCATCTTATCAATCACTCAGTCATAATTGTCAAATTGTGGGCCTCTTTTTAAGAGAAGGGCCAGAATGTTTCGAGCCCCTGAATGATGTGGGCAATGGCAGGACTATTGGGAAAATATGGAAATAGAAAAATTAGTGGTTAAATTTTACCAAAAATTCGCTAAGGGTCAATTTTGGGAAATTCCACAGAATATTGAAACAAGAGTAGGCCATTCGGCCTTTCCAGCTTGTTCTGCTATTTAATATGATCTTGGATGATCAAACACTTCAATACTTTTATCTATACTACTCCATATGCATTTACATCACTGGCAATCCAAAATCTATCAGTTTTTACCTTAAATATAATAAAGACTGATCTTCTACAACTTTCTGAGGTTGAAAATTCCAAAGATTTACAATTTGTCTGGTTGAACTCCATCTGCCATTTCTCTGCCCAACTCTCCAATCTATCTGTTTTCTGCTGCATTCTCTGACAGTCCCCTTCACTGTCTGCTACTCCACCAATCTTAGTGTCATCTGCAAACTTGCTAATCAGGCCACCTATACCTTCCTCCAGATCATTTATGTATATCACAAACAACAATGGTCCCAACACTAATCCCTGTGGAACACCACTGGTCACAGTTCTCAATTTTGAGAAACTCACTTCTACTACTACTCTCGGTCTCCTGCTGCCCCAGCCAGTTCTCTATCCGTCTAGCTAGTACACCCTGAACCCCATGCAACTTCACTTTCTCCATCAGCCTACCATGGGGAACCTTATCAAATACCTTACTGAAGTCCATGTATATGACATCAACAGTCCTTCCCTACTAATCAACTTTGTCATTCCCTCAAAGAATTCTATGAAGTTGGTAAGACATGATCTTCCCTGCTGAAAAATGTGTTGCTGGAAAAGCGTAGCACGTCAGGCAGCATCCAAGCAGCAGGAGAATCGATGTTTTGGGCATAAGCCCTTCTTCAGGAATAGCAGGAGAATCGACGTTTCGGGCATATGCCCTTCTTCAGGGCTTATGCCCGAAACATCGATTCTCCTGCTCCTTGGATGCTGCCTGACCTGCTGCGCTTTTCCAGCAACACATTTTTCAGCTCTGATCTCCAGCATCTGCAGTACTCACTTTCTCCTAGATGATCTTCCCTGCACAAAACCATATTGCCTATCACTGATAAGCTCATTTTCTTCCAAATATAAATTGATCCTATCCCTCAGCAACTTCTCCAGCACCTTCCTTCCCTGGATTACCTGGATTATCCCTGCTACCCTTCTTAAACAAGGGGACAACATTAGCAATTCTCCAGTCCTCCGAGAGCAGCATGGTGGCTCAGTGGATAGCACTGCTGCCTCACAGCACCAGGGACCCGGATTTGATTCAGGCCTCGGGCAATTGTGTGGAGTTTGCACATTATCCCTGTGTCTACGGGGGTTTCCTCCCACATTCCAAAAGGTGTGCAGGTAGGTTAATTGCTCATAGTGTTAGGTGCATTACTGAGGGGTAAATGTAGGGAAATGGGTCTGGGTAGTCTTGTTGGGCCAAAGGGCCTGTTTCCACACTGTAGGAAATCTAATCTAAAACCTCACCCGTGTTCAAGGATGCTGCAAAGATATCTGTTAAGGGCCCAGTTATTTCCTCTCTCACTTCCCTTACAACCTGGGATAGATCCCAACCGGACCTGGAGAATTGCCCACCTTAATGCCTTTTAGAATACCCAACACTTGACTTCGAGTAATCAAACATCTATCCTTAACCGCAACATCCGTCATGTCCCTCTTCTCGGTGAATACCAATACAAAGTATTAATTCAGAATCTCACCCATTTTCTCAGACTCCACACATAACTTTCCTCCTTTGTCCTTGAGGGACCTTTCCCTAGTTATGCTCTTGCTCCTTATATACGAATAAAAGGCTTTGGGATTTTCCTTAACCCTGTTTGCTAAAGACATTTCATGACCCCTTTTAGCCCTCTAAATTCCTTGTTTAAGATTGGTCCTACTTTCCCGATATTCTTCCAAAGCTTTGTCTGTTTTCAATCCCCTGGACCTTATGTATGCTTCCTTTATCCTCTTAGCTTTTTTCACAATTTCAGCTATCATCCATGGTTCCCTAATCTTGCCGTTTTGATCCCTCATTTTCATAAAGACATGTCTGTCCTGCACTCTAATCAACCTCTCTTTAAAAGCCTCCCACATAGATTTACCTTCAAACAGCTACTCCCAATCCACATTCTCCTGCCGAATTTTGCTATAGTTGGCCTTCTCCTAATTTAGCACTCTTCCTTTAGGATCACTCTCTATGTCTTTGTCTATGAGTATTTTAAAAGTTAGGGAATCGTGATCAGTATTCCCAAAGTAATCCCCCTACTGAAACTTCAACTACCTGTACCAGGCTCATTCCCCAACACCAGTTCCAGAATGGCCCTTTCCCGAGTTGAACTATTTACATACTGCTTTATAAAACTATCCTGGGTCCTCCTTACAAATTCTGCTCCATCTAGACCTCTAACACTAAGTGAATCCCAGTCAATTTTGGGAAAATTAAAATCTCCCATCACCACCACCCTGTTGCTCCTACATCTTTCCATTATCTGTTTATATATTTGTACCTTTATCACACACTTGATGTTGGGAGGCCTGTAGTACAGCCCAACATTGTTACCGCACCCTTCCTATTTCTGAACTTTGCCCATATTGTCTAGAATGTCCTGTTAGATGAGGTGGTCCAAGATGCAACTTCAAACAAATGTCTGTTTGATATATTCACGGATATATGAATTGGCTAGGAACAGAAAGGTACGATCCAGATACAGGCAAAAGGTTTTCAATTTAGAAAGGCATCAAGTGTTGCCATTGTCTTGGTGAGCCAAAGAGCCTGTTCCTGCTCAGTACTGTTCTTTGTTCTTTTGGGTCCAGTGACTCTTTTTCAGAACTGACAGCAGCTAGGAAATACTGGTGCTTGTGCTGAAGACAAGGTTGGTGATGGTGGCAGTGGTGGGCTGTGGAATAAAGGAGAGGTGAGCAGAGTCGTGAATCTGGAGCCCAGAGAGAAAGATATGTAAGGAGTAGGTAAACAAGGACATTAAGGATGGCAGGCCAGGACAGAAAAGAGGATAAGTAAGTGATGATGAGAGCTGCAAGTAGCAGAGAATGGGTAGTCTGTACTAAAAGGAAACCATTTAATGTGATAGCAGACTTGAGAGTGGATGAAAATGGGTTAACTGTGCTAAAAACAACCCATGTCATAACAGGACTGCGGTGGCAAAACAAACAGAAGGATGGAATTAGGTTGTAAAATTATTGAACTCAGTGTTGAATCCCAGAGGCAGCAGGGCCCCAAGAAGAAAATGAGATGCTCCATATTTACTCCAGTCTCAGTTATATTTTTTGTTATTATTAGTATTTATTGTTTGTTTTTATTAATCTCTTATCATGGAATTAATCAGCATACTACGAAATTTTATGATTGGATCCAGAAATTAAAAATAACAAATATTACTCCAGGGGCCACCTAGAATTTGTTCCAACAAACATACTGAAATTATAGTGATCTGTGACAAAGGAATGCACAGCAAGTCAGCAACTGCACTTCTGCAAATCTATGTTTACTGGCTAAGGTTTGAATGTGGAACTTGCAAGTGAGATTATTAAATCCAGAAATCCTTTTGGAGAACAACTTCAAGGAAATTCTGTAACTAGATAATAACTCCAACAAGACTCTATGAGCATATAACATCCTAGTTACAGTTTGTAGGATGTCTTTGAGCAATATTCCCTACTATCTCAGAAAGGGAAAAGTAAGCAAATTGGTTCTAGATGCTGGTTTTTATTCTCAAAATCTAAATTTAAAACCAGTTCAGTAGTGTTGTATCGACTGTGTTGGCAAGTCACAACTAAATTCATTCATTTTACAATTAACCAAAAACTCTAAACTCAAACACGACTGACCGTGCATGGACATGGATCACTACTCCAGAATGAACCATCACCATGAAACAAAAAAAGAGCAAGACAAGGAAAGACTGGTCCTACAGGAAAAACTAATTATACCCACCCACAGCAACAACACAGACAAATCAGGCACTTAGATAAGGAACCTGTCAGACCAACCACTCACAGACACTGAAAAAGCCATCCTGGTACATGGACTGAACTATAACCACAGAGATGCCAACAAAATTGACTTCCTGGCAGCATTCTAAAAAATAATGGACTCATGGAAGAAACCCAACAGACCATCAGGCAAACAGTAGCCCCAACACTAAACAGAAAGAGTGAATGGAACATCTTCAACACATGAAAGAGGAAAGCCCTAGAACTCAGGAAAGACAAGAACATTGTAATCCTACTGGTGAACATAAGGCACATGACTATCATACTGAACAGGGCAGAGAAAGTGTGGGTGGCACGGTGGCACAGTGGTTAGCACTGCTGCCTCACAACGCCAGAGACCCGGGTTCAATTCCCGCCTCAGGTGACTCTGTGTGGAGTTTGCACATTCTCCCCGTATCTGCGTGGGTTTCCGCTGGGTGCTACGGTTTCCTCCCACAATCCAAAAATGTGCAGGTTAGGTAAATTGGCCAGGCTAAATTGCCCGTAGTGTTAGATGAAGGGGTCTGGGTGGGTTGTGGGTCGGTGTGGACTTGTTGCGCCGAAGAGCCTGTTTCCACACTGTAAGTAATCTAATCTAATCTAAAAAAAAGCAAACTCACTACAAGTAGATACTGATACTTACTAACAGATGGAGACAGGCCCAACTGGAAAACTGCATTATAGCTACCCTGAAAAGTTTACACAAGACGGGTGAAATTAAAAAGAATGATTACCAAGAAATGAAACCGGGGGATCCAAATACACACCCTGCTTCCATGGACTACCAAAGATACACAAAAATCCCCTTCAGACCCATAGTTTCACTTCTGAGTACACCGACATACAGAACAGCAAAGGAACTGGGTAATCCAGGTGGGGAAAAATTATGGCTGTAAGAGCTGCTCCTTTTTTGAGGTATTTTAGATATTGGAGCAGATTTCCTCAAATTCTAGGCGCAGTAATAAACTGTTGCATTGTTTTGGAACTTTGGTGGAAAAAGCCCAAAACAACAGCACTTTAAAAATGAGGAACAGAGTCAAAGGCAGAGACCACATGGTATTGTTTGCAATTCTGGTCTCCCTCCTATAAGAAGGATGTTGTGAAACTTGAAAGGGTTCAGAAAAGATTTACAAGGATGTTGCCAGAGTTGCAGAGTTTGAGCTGTAGAGACAGGCTGACTAGACAGGGGCTATTTTTCCCGGAGCATTGGAGGCTGAGGGGTGACCTCATGGAGGTTCATAAAATCATGAGGGGCATGGATAACATAAATAGACAAGGTCTTTTCCCTGGTTAGGGGAGTCCAGAACTAGAGGACATAGGTTTAGGATGAGAAGAGAAAGATTTAAAAGTGACCTTCGGGGCAACTTTTTCATGCAAAGGGTGGTTCATGTAGGGAATGAACTGCCAGAAGAAATGGTGAAGGCTGGTACAATTACAGTATTTAAAAGGCATCTGGATGGGTATATGAATAGGAAGGATTTAGAGCGCAATAGACCAAGTGCTGGCAAGGGGACTAGATTAATTTAGAATATCTTGTCGGCATGGAAAAGTTGGATCGAAGGGTCTGTTTCCGTGCTGTACATCTTTATGACTCTATAACTACAATGGAGACTGAAACACCTGGTAAACAGCTTAACCCACTCCATCCACTCCACCCAAGAATTCCTCAACATCATCCAGGACACCAAAAAAAAAGAACAAGATGATTATCTTCGTTGACGTGACTACACTATTTACATCCACAGACATTTCCCTAGTCAAGGAAACACTCGCCTTGTTACTAGATGGACCAGTGATGCAGACACACAACACCAACACCATCAGCAAAGACATCACCCTCAAACTACTGGTCCTACCCTCATAACCCACTTCACCTTCAACACCCAGGTATATAGACAAATCAACAGAACCTCCATGGGATCACCAATATCAGGATTAATAGTGGAAATGCAAAGATTAGAACAGACAGCCCTGCCCACTATCCAGCCTAAACTCTGGATCCGCTATATGGATGACATCTTCGTTATTACCAAACGCGCTCAACTGGAAGAAACCCATCAACTCATAAACAACATCCACACCGACATAAACTTCACCAAGGATGTAGAGAACAACAACCGACTTCCCTTCCTGGACATAATAGTTGAACTCAAGGCCAATGGTGAGCTCCAGACCAGTGTATACAGGAAAGTCACCCATACAGATTAAGAACTCAACTACAACAATGACCATCCCAACACCACAAACGGAGCTGCATCAGAACAGTGTTCAAGCGAGCCATAACATAGCGCAGCACCCCGCAGCTGTGCAAAGCCGAAGAAGAACATGAATACGGCATCTTCAAAACAACAGCTACCCAAACAATCTAGTCTGCACATAACAGACCACAATGGGAAGACACAACATGTCTGGATACACTGGTCGTCCTGCCATACATCAAGGACAAAGCGAGAATGACCACCAGACTCTTCCGACCTCTGGTACAATGGTAGCCCACAAACCAACAATCACACTACAAAAGCTCCTGACGAGTATAAATGATCCCATATCCAAAGCTAACAAAACCCACATTATGTACAAAATACTATATAAAGACTGCCACAAACATTACATAGGGCAAACCAGAAGAAAACTAGCCATCAGGGTACACAGGCACCAACTAACCATCAAGAGATATGACCAACTATCACTTGTGTCTATTTACACAGACAAAGAAGGACACTAATTTGACTAGGACAACTTATTCATCTGAGGGCAAGCCAAATAAAGACATGCACGGGAATTCTTGGAGGCCTGGCACTTAACCTGCAATTCCATTAACAAACATGTAGAGTTAGACCCTATATACTAACCACTAAGAAACAAAACAGAAGTCATACCACCCACCTCAGCAAATTGGGACACATAGTGACACAGCAAGTGTGTCAGAACACTAACGCTTTACCGGAGGGACACTGATGATGTTATTTAGTATGGTGACAAAAGATCTGCAAAGACACTTACCAGCTTAATGAGCAAATCAACAACTTATTTCATTTTTAGTGACTTCAGACTACTAGACATAACTTCTGAAATTTTCATCATTTTCTCAATTTGAAGGTGCCAGTGTTGGACTGCGTTGACAAAGTTAAAAATCAGACAACATCAGATTGTAGTCCAACAGGTTTATTTAGAAGCACTAGCTTTCGAAGTGCTGCTTCTTCATCACTTTCATCACTAAACATGAATTCATTTATTCATGCATTCATTAAATTTAAAACAGTGTACATTTTGAATTTAATAAATGCACGAATAAATGAATTCATGTTTAGTACATTTACAGAAGTTTGGAAAATGCCTATAAGACTACAGCTTTGAAGTAACACTTGCACAAAATCAGGGGAAGAGTAAAGGTTAAGTGGCATTCTGCTGACTGTTTTAAGAAACAAAAGATTGATCCTGGGTTTCACTCCCGGCTCAGGAGCAGAAATATGGGAAGTTTCGTAGCTCTGCAAATCTGAACTGGGTGAATCTGGCCTGAGACACTGGATTTTGTTGCGAGCTGATGGGGTTCTGTGGGAAGTGGACTGGGAAGTGCTGGAACAAGCTTGAGGGTTGCCAGCTGTAAATGAAGACTGGGCAGAATTATTGTTTCCATGTACTAATATCTTGTGAAAATTGAATGCAGAATTAAAAAGACAATAACAGTCCTTCTGTCCTTACCCCTCACATCCTCTCCCTCCATCGAACTCACAGACACCCCCATACCTCATCCATCCTAATCCATGCCACCTCATACCCAGTATGTCATTCTATGCCCCTGTATACCCTTCCAAATTCCCCATATCCTCTAAGTTCCATGCCATGCTACACACCTGTACACACCCATGTTCCTCATAAACCTGTGCCAACCCTCATAATTACCTGCAAAAGCTCACGAACCTATTGTATGAGTACTTTTACCATAAGGGAATTTCACAATTAAGAACTCTAAGTGTTGTGTATATAGAAGGCTGCAATTCCGTATACCAGTCAGTGTAGCTGGAATGTGCAAGCATGACATACTGAAATGACTTGCTCTGCTGTAATGTCTGTCTTACAACTTATGATGCATTTTTATTATTTTAAAAAAAAATTAAAACCATAAGATGTGGGAGCAGAAGTAAGACATTCAGCCCATCAAGTCAGCTTTACCCTTCGATGAAATCATTGCTGATTTCCTGCGTTTTCCTCAGAACCCTTATTTCCCTTATTGATTTAAAATCTATTTTAGCCTTGAAATTGATTAAGAACCCAACACCGACACCCATCTATAGTAAAGATTTCCAAAAAATCGCCACCTCTGAGAGAGGAAATTCCTTCTCATGTCTGTCATAAATGTGCAACCCTTATTCTGAGGTTATTCTCAGATACTCCTTTGCTCACTCACAAGGGTAAACAATCTTTCTGCATCTGTCAGTCTCATAATAATGCTGAATGTTTCACCATGATTACCTCATTCTTCTAAATTCCAATAAGTACAGGCACACTCTGCTCAACCTATCATCATGAGACAATGCCTTCATATATGGTATTGGCCTAGTGAACCTTCTCTAGACCGCCTCCAGTTCCAGTATATCTTTCCTTCGATAAGGTTCCTAAAACTGATTACAATATTCCAGCTGTGGTCTGACTAGTGTCTTGTGTGGTTTTACCATATTTTCAGACACCATTTCTTTTGAAACAAAGGCCAACATTCCTTTTGCCTTCCATATTACCTGTTGAACTTAGTTGCTAGCTTTTTTGTGATTCATGAAGAAGAATTCCCTAATTCTTCTTTTCTATAGATTTCAGCAGTCTTTCTCCATTTAAATAATATCTAGTTTCTCTATTCTTCCTGCCAAAGTACACAAATTTATATTTTCCCACATTATTTACCATACACCAAGTTTTGTCCAGTCACTTAACCTGTTGATATCCCTCTGCAGATTCTAAGTCATCTCACTACTTGTCTTCTCACCTACTTTTGTGCAAACTTGGCTACAGTACATTACCTTTGCTCATCCACTTTATTAATAATATAGTGTAAATAATTGTGACTGCAGCACTGAAACCTGTGGCACCCAAGTAATTACAGGTTGTCATCCGAATAAGCTCTGCTTATACCAAATCTCTGTCTTCTATTATTATTACATAACCAATCGTCTATCCATGCTAATACAAGACCTCCAACACTATAGGCTCTTATCCTATTAAGTAGTCTAATGTGTGGTATCTTGACAAACACGTTCTGAAAATTCAAATATATTGCTTCCCCTTTATTAATCCTACTTGTTACCTCTTCAAAGAATCCTAGTAAGTTTGTCAGGCATGACCTTACCGCCATGAATCCAAGCTGTCTCTGTTTGACCATATTATATATTTCTAAATGTTCTGCTATTACTTATAATACTTAAATATTTTGTCAATAACAGCTATTAAGTTAACCTGTAAGGCCAATAGTTACCTTTTTTTCGTCTCCTCATCTTAAACAAAGGTGTTTCATGGGCATTTTCTAATTGGGACTTTTCCAGAACTTAAGGATTAGTCATAGTCATACGGCACAGAAACAGGCCATTTGGTCCATCATGTCTATTGTAACCAACAAACACCAATCTACACTAATCCCATTTACCTACATTTGGTCCATAGCCTACTATAGTCTGGAATTTTAAGTCCTTAACCAGACATTTCTTTAATATTGTAAGAGTACCTGGCTCCATCACCTTCCCGGGCAACATGCTCCATATTTCCATTATCTCTGGGTGAAAATTAATTTCCTCAGATGTTCTCTAAAGCACTTACTCCTCCCCATAACCTTATGTCCTCTGATCTGCATGGAGAAAAGATTCTCACAAGCCACCCTGTCTATGCCTCTCATAATTTTATATACATCAATTAGATCCCACTCCCCCCACTTCCCTCCCCCAACCCTCTACCCACCTCTACTCCAAGGAAAACAAACCCAGTCTATCCAGTCTCTCCTCATAACAGAGATCCTAAGCAATATTCTGATGAATCTCCTCTATACTCTCTACAGTGCAATCACGTCCTTCTGATAATATGGTGACCAGAACTACACTCAGTATTCCATCTGTTGCTTCACTAATATTCTATAAAGTTGTAACAAGACTTAGGTTACAGAACATTAATACAATCCTCCATTTTTATTACATACCTTTCTTTTCTTGTTTGCATTGGTTACTCTCAGAAAAACTGACAAATAATCTATTGTTCACACCACTTTAACTCCTATGTTGATCTATAATCATTTCTAGTTTATCAGTGGTACTGTCCCTTTTGAACACAAAATATTAACTCTATTTATCTCTCCAGAAATGCTGCCAGACCTAATGAGTCTCTCCAGCACATTCTGCTTTTAATTCAAGTTTCCAACATTTGCTGTACTTTGTTTTTCTTTCAGCTCAAATGAAGTGCGTGACTCAGATAAATAAACATACAAATAACATCACGATCATTGTTCTACAAACTCAAGTGAATCCTCTAGTGATACCAATGTGCAAAGGGCATCCACTGCAGGGACTGCTGACAAATATAGGAATGGAAAACTACTTACTGTCTTTTCTCTTTTGTCCTGAAAGAAAGAAGCATCATTAAAATATTCTGCAGATATTCTGTTATGATATTTCTCAGATGTTTTTGCAACTTATGCACTATGGTATTTCTGCAAAATCACTCCATAACAAATAGTCCTGAGTTGATAACCACAGAGCATATAGAAGGTATGCACAAAAAACAAGAAGAAAGAGGAAGTTGTAAGATTTTAAAATCACTTTTGGTTCATTTTGCTATTTTTGTTTTCCTATTTAAGTTGTGGGTCATTTTTTCATGCACAGCACTATTTCTAGCATCAGTAACTACAAGAAATTCAGGTCCTGCTTTAGATATTCACTCAGGTATAGTGGTGTTGGGCATGACAAGGGTTGAGTATCTTATATTTAATGGACATGTCTGTCAATTCAAACCATATAATAATCTATCTCAGGAGTGTAGCAACAGTGTTCCCACGTGTGCCACTCAAAGATCAAGATCACTTGGGTTGTCAGGCTAGATATAAATTATTAAATTGCTTGACTTTCAAGATAAAAGGTGAACAGAGGACAAGTTATTACAACAATTAAATTGCTGCAATTTTGTTACATAATAATGAAGATGCCACAATTCCATGCATCAACAGGTTATCTTGTTTAAACAAAATAATTCTCGCCCATCCTAACTTGTCAACTCAAACAGCTTTCTGCTTCAAAAGCTCAGTATTTTTGTTTCTATTTATATCATTCTATTTACATCCAGAGGAACAGCCGAGGCCAAACCTCTGCCAGCGCAGGGAGAATGGGCAATTTTTAATATCAGTGCTGCAGATCGCTGTAGTGGACCCGGAAATGGACAGTATTGCTATTTGGAGAGGAAGCAGCTGGCCAAAACTATGGGGCTGCCAGCCAATTAACAAGATGTAAGTTGGGGGGGGGACAGTGAATCACATGACAGGAACATACAGCAAGGCATGAATGTCAGCATCAGTTGATAGCAGTACAGATACTGCTTCCATTTTAAACTGCAGTCAGACCAAACAGCAAAACTCCTTGAGCAAGAACCACCTGCCCCCAGAGCAAGAACCATCAACCCCCACACCAAGATACATCATTTCCCAAAGCAAGGCTGTCAACTCCCAAAGCAAATGGCATTGATATTCAGTGTTGGAGTCATCAATATCTCAGCAAGAACCAACAATTCTCAGAGCAACAGCTTGAATCCCTGGAACACAAATGTAGAAAATAGGAACAGGAGTATCCCATTTGGACCATTGAGCTCGTTCCACCATTTAACATGATCATGGCTAATCCTCTACCTCAACCTCATATCCTTGCTCACTCCCATAGATATCTTTAATCTCTACAAATCTATTTTTTTCCCAAACAAATTCAATGACTTGACCTCTACTTGGCAGTAGAGAATTCCACAGGATCACCATCCTCTGAGTGAAGACATTTCTCTTAATTCTACTCCAAAATGGCTTGCCCAGCAAACAACCTGTCTAAATCATCTTGAAGATTCTTTACATCATCCTCAATACTTACAGTACCCCCCCCATTTTATGTCTTCAGCAAACTTGAAAATATGATTCCCTTATCCAAATTGTTGAGACATACTGTGAATAGCTGGGACCCAAGCTCTGATGCTCGCAATACCCCACTAGTCACTGCTTTCCACACTGGAAAAATCCTGTTTATTCTTATCTATTGTGTTTTCTGTCTGCTTAACCAATTTTCAATTCAGGCTGGATATTAACCTCAATCCTTTATGTTTTGATTTTGCACAATAACCTCTCATGGGATTTCATCAAAAAAGTCTGAAAATTCTAATATACCACATCTACAGGTTCTTCCTCATCAATTCTACCAGTTATGTCCTCAAACAACTTAATTAGGTCTGTTAAACACTATTTTCTTTCCATAAATCCAACAAGAGCCATTAGTCCTCGGAGGAGAACTATCAGTCCCCCTTGCAAGAGCCATCATAGCAGTCAAGCCATGCTACACTGCACTGGGAGGTTGAGGGGTGGATTGGGAATGAGTCTGTCCAAGACTGTTAGTTTGCAAAGCTCGTCATGAACCATCAGCCAGAGATGTAGCGATATCTGGTTATAAGTTTGACTGAGAAATAAGTATAATTAACTAGACAGGGTACGCATATGCTATTAATTATGTGAATAGACTACTACAGGGAGTCCTTGGGTTGCAAATGGGTTCCATTCTGGAGCCTCCATTCGCAAGTCAGAACACAATGCAGGACAATGTAAAGCAGCCCATTGTAAGTTCAGGAAACATTCACATATTGGGTCTTTAAAAGTACACCCCTGCATGGGATTGCATTCATAAGTACAAGCATTTGTAAGTCAGGCATTCATAAATTGAGGACCTCCTGCACTCAGCATACATGAAATAAGAATGTTACAACTGATAGTTTATTCCTAAAGATAAAGGCCTAAGTCGAGACATGACAACATTATACCTAGGCATGAAAGTAAGAAGTTAACTACAGGAGAGATGCTGGAACCAGAAGAACTGAAATATACAACTGATTAGAAATGGAATTCAAAAATCCTTATCATATGAATACCAGTAGACAAGAGAATCCAACAATAGTCATATCAAAAACAGTCAAAATATTAACTCTGGACTTAATGAAGTTGTGTGATGTCAGGTCAAAATTGGGCAAGGAAATATTTATCTGATTACCACATACTAATAAACCACAAACCCACATCTCAACCATAGCCCAGCTGATCAATCACTACTCCTCCATGTTTAACACCACCTAGAGGAAGCACTTAGGCATACAAGGGAACAGAATGTACTCTGGATAGGGATCTTCAATGTCCATCCAACCGAGCAGGCCAGTACTAAAGGACATAGCTGCTAGAATAGGTTGGTGGCAGATGGTAAAGAAACCAACAAGAGGGTAAAACAATTTATCTGTTACTGATGCATCTGTCCATTACAGTATTGCCATGAGTGACAATCACACAGTCCTGTGGAGACAAAGTCCTGTTCACATTGGTAATATCCTCTATGCTAAATGGAATAATTTTTGAATGGAGCTGGCATCTCAAGATTGAGCATATCTGAGATGCTGCAGTTATTAAATAACAGCACAACTATACTCCAGCAAAATCTGCAAACCCCAGAGCCTGTCATAACCCTATTCTACCATTACCAAATGGCTAGGCTGTCAGCTTTGTTCAATGAAGAGTAAAGGAGGGAATGCCAGAAAAAGCAACAGGCACACTTCAAAAATGAGGTTTCAATCTGGTGAAGCTACAACATAGGTCTGCTTGCAAATTAAACAGCATAAGTAGCAAGTGATAGACAGAGCTAAGTGATTTCACACGAACAATTCAAATCTGAAACAAACATAAAGAATTTGGATATTGGAACTTCGAAACAAAAATTGAAAGTGCTTGAGAAACTGAGCAGGTCAGGCAGCATCTCTATGGGGAAAAAAAGTGTTAGTATTTTAAATCCAGTGATCCTTGGCAGATCTAAGCTATGCAATCCTGCCACATCTCGAGGAATGATCCTCGACAATTAAATAACTTAACAGAGAAGGAAGCGTCCTAAATATACCCTCTTCAATTAGAGGGGAGCTCAGTACACCAGTGCATATCACGGTGCTAAAGAATTTGCAATAATCTATAGCCATAATTGCCAAGTGGATGATCCATCTTGGCCTCTTCTAGAGGATCCAAACATCACCAATGCTAGTCTTCCACCAATTTGGTTCACTCCACATGATATCAAGCGATAGGTGAAGGCACTGGACAGAAGAAAGGCTATGAGCCTTGACAGTGCTCCGAGCCAAGCTGTTCTAGTACAGCTTTAACACTGGCACCTAGCCAGAAAACTACCCAGATATGTCTTGTGCCCAAAGTACCAACCCAGCCAACTACCACTCAATCAGTCTAATTGCATCAAGAGTAAAATGATGAAGTGGTCATCGTCAACAGCACTATCAGGGATCATTTGTTTAGCGATAACAAACTCATTATTGTTCTGTCTGGGTCCCATCAAGGTCATGAAGTCACTACAGCCTTGGTTGAAACACAGACAAAAGAGCTGAATTCCAGTGGTGAGGTGAGAGTATCTGCTCTAGACCTCAAAACCACATTTGACCAAATGTGGCATCAAAGAGTCCAAGTAAAATCAAAGTCAATGGGAATCAAGCGTTAACTCTCTACTAGTTGGAATCATGCCAAGCACAAAGGAGATTAGTTCTAGTTGTTCAGTCAAGTTAGCACCAGGATATCTTTGCAAGAGTTTCTCAGGGTAGTGTTGCGGCCCAGCCACCTTCAACTGCTTCATCAATGACTTTCCTTCCATCATAAGAGTAGAACTGGAGATATCTGTTGATGCTGTACAATTTTCAGCACCATTCAGGACACCTCATCCTGTAGCAATCCAAGTTCAAATACAACAAGACATGGACAACATCTAAGCTTGACTGACAAATGCCAAGTAACTGTCATGAAATTATCATCTCCAACATGAGAATATTTAACTATTTCCCCAGGATATTCAATAGCATTATTATTTCAAAATCGACCATCGTCAACAGCTTGGGAGTTACGACTGAAACTGAACTGGACTTGCAATATAAATACTGAGGTTACTTAGATTCTATTTTAAATTGAGACATTGTGAACACTTGATATTCTGGTTTCATTTCATGTTTTTGGCATCTTGATTAGAATTTGATTGACTGTTAACAAGGGAGGAGAAAGTGAGGTCTGCAGATGCTGGAGATCAGAGCTGAAAATGTGTTGCTGGAAAAGCGCAGCAGGTCAGGCAGCATCCAAGGAACAGGAGAATCGACGTTTCGGGCATAAGCCCTTCTTCAGGAATGTTAACAAGGAAGTTTGTACTCACATGGGATCGTCACTGTCGAAAAACTATCCCCAAATATCCCTATGCTGCAGATAAAGGAGAACTCTTCCTCACTCCAAGTGCTGCAAACCAGCTAAAAGAAGGACAAGGGAACTCCAGTGCGTGTATAAAATCAACTATTGCAAAAATTGTCAGTTTAACAGGTAATGTCAACTCTGGTAACCTACTAGTTACCTCCATTGTAAAAGTCATAACATTCAACTATCTGCAACTTGTGAATGATTGAAACACTGATCTGTATATGTATTTTTCAATATTTATCTTTCTTGCCTAACTTTTAATCTGTGTGTATGTTTTCTGTTGTTAATTGTTTTTTTTAATTGCCAGCAAATCTGGATGCATTACACTCTGCCCACACCTCCAAGTCATGAATGTCAATAATAAATAATTGAGACCCCAGGAATGATCTTTATAGCACTCCTTTAGTTACATCTTTTCAGCCAAATAAAGACCTATTAATCCTGATCTTATATCTTCTGGTGTTAACCAAAACACAAACGTTTAGTCACTGCACAGAATGCAATACAGAAATTCAGTAAAGATGTTTTGATAGTACCTTCCAAACCCACAACCACAATATAGGTCAAAGGCAGCAGTTATATGGGAACAATACCACTTGCAAGTTTCCCTCCAAGTCACTCACCATCCTAACTTGGAAATGTTTTGGTGTTCCTTCAGTGACTTTGGGTCAAAATTCGAATATCTTCTGCAAATAAAAGTACACATTGTTCTCCTTTCTCAATTCTGCTTGCTATATCCTCAAAGAACTATAGCAAATCTGTCAAACATGATTTCCCTTTCACAAAACTGCAATTCTGGTCTCCTTCCTATCAGAAAGATGTTGTGAAACTTGAAAGAGTTCAGAAAAGATTTACAAGGATGTTGCCAGGGTTGGAGGATTTGAGCTATAGGGAGAGGCTGAGCAGGCTGGGGCTGTTTTCCCTGTAGCGTCAGAGGCTGAAGGGTGACCTTATAGAGGTTTACAAAATTATGAGGGGCATGGATAGGATAAATAGACAAAGTCTTTTCCCTGGGGTCGGGGAGTCCAGAACTAGAGAGCATAGCTTTAGGGAGAGAGTGGAAAGATATAAAAGAGACCTAAGGGGCAACTTTTTCATGCAGAGGGTGGTACGTGTATGGAATGAGCTGCCAGAGCATGTGGTGGAGGCTGGTACAATTGCAACATTTAAGAGGCATTTGGATGGGTCTATGAATAGGAAGGGCTTGGAGGGATATGGGCCGGGTGCTGGCAGGTGCGACTAGATTGGGTTGGGATATCTGGTCGGCATGGACAGGTTGGACTGAAGGGTCTATTTCCATGCTGTACATCTCTATGACTCTATGTTAGTTTGGCTTGATTGCATTATACTTTTCTAATTGCCCTGTAATTTTTCTTCTTTAATAATATATTCTAGCATTTTCTAAACAGCATATGTGAGGTCTGTAATGATTGGGGGGAAATGGAGGAAGTCACATTAGAGGTTTTCAAGCTATCATAACTGTCCCAAAATCAAGTGAGTTCAGGGATATTTCAACAATGCCTCCATTATCTCTGTCACTTTCTTTAAAATACTTGAATTCAAGCCATCAGTGCCTGGCAACTTATCTATCTTTAGTCCCATTAGTCTGTCCTATCAAACAGGTATTGGTGACTTTATAAATGGCTGAAGCTGAATGGTTTCTTGGGATATCACGCTCATTCCCCAGTGGATCCCTAGAAGATTTCCGAAAATGTAGAAGTTCAATGCAATAATCATTTTCACCCCACTGATTTTGGGTACCCACCCTATCCTATGGTTTGCACATAGCCCTGTAGTATTACCCAGAGATTGATGATGGCCTGTCTTGACAGCTTCCTGTGCAATTCTATGGAACCCCATTCTCCTGGTACACTCTCTGTTCAAACAGTCTCTATTAAATATTGTTCATGAGTGTAATATATGGAAGTAATTTAAGATTCCAAAAAACCCTGGGGTATGGGCATGTTCTGTTTTCAGTTTTGCTCCTGCTGCATTTCACTTTTAATCCTTTTATGACCTTTCAGTAACAGGTTTAACATGTTGACACTGCTGAACTAACACTGGTACCTCATGAAATCAGTTGTGACGATGCTATTGCTTTAAGAAGGTTATGTTGTCCTTGGGTTTTTTTCCCAGAAGGATTGTAAACGCAGAGTTGCCAAACGGTCTGGCTTGGATGGGTTTTAGGGCCAAGTTGATAACAGTTAACAAATACTGCCTCAGGCAAACGGCTTTCAAAGTTTAAACAAAAACACTTGTACAATGTAATGGGAGTGGCCAGTTATAGAGTCATAGAGATGTACAGCACGGAAACAGACCCTTTGGTCCAACTCATCCGTGCTGACCAGATATCCCTATCTAATCTAGTCCCACTTGCCAGCACCCAGCCCATATCCCTCCAGCCCCTTCCTATTCATATACCCATCCAGATGCCTTTTAAATGTTGCAATTGTACCAGCCTCCATGACTTCCTCTGGCAGCTCATTCCATACAAGAACCACCCTCTGTGTGAAAAAGTTTCCCCCTAGGTCTCTTTTATATCTTTCCCCTCTTACCCTAAACCTATGCCCTCTAGTTCTGGACTACCCCACCCCAGGGAATTTACCTTGGCTATTTATGCTATCCATGACCCTCATGATTTTATAAACCTCTATAAGGTCACCCCTCAGCCTGCGACACTCCAGGGAAAACAGCTCTATCCTATTCAACCTCTACAGCTCAAATCCTCCAACTCTGGCAACATCCTTGTAAATCTTTTCTGAACTCTTTCAAGTTTCACAACATCCTTCTGATAGGAAGACCAGAATTGCATGTAATATTCCAACAGTGACCAAACGAACGTCCTGTACAGGCACATCATGACCTCTCAACTCCTACACTCAATACTCTGACCAATAAAGGAAAGCATACCAAATACCTTCTTCACTATCCTATCTACCTGCGACTCTACTTTCAAGGAACTATGAATCTGCACTCCAAAGTCTCTTTGTTCAGCAACACACCCTTGAGGACCTTATCAATAAGTGTATATGTCCTGCTAAGACTTGCTTTCCCAAAATGCAACACCTCCTATGTATGTAAATTAAACTCCATCTGCCACAGCTCAGCCCACTGGCCGATCTGATCAAGATTCCGTTATAAACTGAGGTAACCTTCTTCGCTGTCCACTACACCTCCAATTTTGGTGTCAACTGCAAACTTACTAACTATAGCTTCTACGTTCACATCCAAATCATGTATATAAATAACAAAACGTAGTGGACCCAGCACCGATCCTTGTGGCACTCCATTGATCATAGGCCTCCAGTCTGAGAAACAACCATCACCGTCTGTCTTCTACCTTCAAGCCAGTTCTGTATCCAAATGGCTAGTTCGCCCTGTATTCAGTTAGATCTAACCTTGCTAATCAATCTCCTATGGGGAACCTTGTCAAACACCTTACTGAAGCCCGTATAGATCACGTCCACTGCTCTGCACTCATCAATCCTCTTTTGTTACTTCTTCAACAAACTCAGTCAAGTTCGTGAGACATGATTTCCCATGCACAGAGCCATGTTGACTATCCCTAATCAGTCCTTGCCTTTCCAAATACATGTACATTCTGTCCCTCAGGATTCCTTCCGACAACTTGCCCACCATCGACGTCAACGTCACCGGTCTCTAGTTCTCTCGCTATCCTTACCACTTTTCTTAAATAGTGGCACCACGTTAGCCAACCTCCAGTCTTCCAGCACCTCCCCTGTGACAATCAATTATACAAATATCTCAGCAAGGAGCACAGTAACCACTTCCCTAGCTTCCCACAGAGTTCTAGGGTACATCTGATCAGGTCCTGGGGATTTATCCACCTTTATGCATTTCAAGACATCAAGCACTTACTCCTCTGTAATGTGGACATTTTTCAAGCTGTCACTATTTAATTCCCTACATTGTATATCTTCCATGTCCTTCTCCACAGTAAACAATGATGCAAAACACTCATTTAGTATCTCCCCCATCTCCTGTGGCTCCAAACAAAGGCCACCTTGCTGATCTTTGAGGGGCCCTTGTCCCTCCCTAGTTATCCTTTTGTCCTTAATATATTTGTAAAAAGCCTTTGGATTTTCCTTAACTCTATTTACTAAAGCTATCTCATGTACCCTTTTTGCCCTCCGGATTTCCTTCTTTCGTATACTCCTACTGGCTTTATACTCTTCTAAGGGTTCATCCGATCTATCCTGTCTCTACCTGACATATGCTTCCTCTTTTTCTTAACTAAACCCTCAATTTCTCTAGTCATCCAGTACTCCCTACATCTACCAGCCTTTTCTTTGACCCTAACAAGAATATACTGTCTCATTTCTGAACGTTTCCCATTTTCCAGCTATCCCTTTATCTGTGTACATCTGTCCCCAATCAGCTTTTGAAAGTTCTTGCCTAATACCGTCAAAAGTAGCCTTCCTCCAATTTAGAACTTCAACTTTTAGGTCAGATGTATCCTTTTCCATCACTATTTTAAAACTAATAAAATTATGGTTGCTGGCCCCAAAGTGCTCCCCCACTGACACCTCAGTCACCATCCCTACCTTATTTCCCAAAAGTAAGTCAAGTTTTTCCTCTCTCATAGGTACATCCACATACTGAATCATGAAATTTTCTTGTACACACTTAACAAATTCCTCTTCATTTAAAACCTTAACACTATAGCATTCTTCCAGATAATTGAAATCTCTTTACAAATTTGTTTCTTAATTTCCAGCTGACTATTAGGGGGTCTATAATACAATCCCAATAAGGTTATCATCCCTTTCTTATTTCTCAGTTCCACCCAAATAACATCCCTGGATGTATTTCCGGGAACATCCTCCCTTAGTACAGCTGTAACGCTATCCTTTATCAAAAATGCATTCCCCCTCCTCTCTTGCCTCCCTTTCTATCCTTCCTGTAGTATTTGTATCCTGGAATATTAAGCTGCCAGTCCTGTCCATCCCTGAGCAATGTTTCTGTAATTGCTATGATATCCCAGTCCCATGTTCCTATTCATGCCCTAAATTCATCTGCCTTCTCTGTTAGGCTTCTTGCATTGAAATAAGTGCAGTTTAATTTATCAGTCCTAACTTGTTTGCTGTTTTGTCTCTGCCTGTCCTGAGTGTTTGACTCACTTTTTTCAACTGTACCCGTGTCAGATTGATCTCTTTCTTCACTATCTCCCTGGGTTCCCACCTCCCTCCCACCCTCCCTCCAGTTTAAATCCTCTCGAGCAGTTCTCCCATACTACTGGCCTGGTCCATGACACTGTTTACACTGCTTTTGTACTTACACTTAGCTATCACTCAGGGCCCAGAAAGGTTCAGAATCATATCTGTTTCTGCACTTCTACAGAATGTCTTTGAGTGGATCCCAAACCTCACCAGTACACTTGCTGCCTCAGGCACTATGCCTCTGCTTGCCTTATTTAAAGAGGCTGCAAGCCCTATTGGCTTCCCCTCAGTGCTTCAGAAACTGTCTTTCATCTCCTCTGAGCTACCCCTCAACTTGGTACTTGTGATGATCTCCTCATCCCTTTACACAGCAGTTTCTGTTCCAATGGAAAGCAGCTCCATAATGAGTGGACTTTGTCTCAGAGTCTAAGACCCGACATAGATTGCACAAGTTTAGAATTAGAATTTAGATTTAGATTTTATTGCCACATGTACTCAAATATAGGAATACATGAGTACTGTGAAAAGTGTACAAATTTGCCATTCACTGGCACCATGTTGATTATTAAACCATAACTTTTAAAAACCTATAATTTTTATAAAAACAGAAATAAGAGAAAAAGAGCCAAAAGGGAGGAAAATTGTCCAGATTTTAAAGAAAGAAAAATGTCTAAATCTTGAAGTCCTAGTTCTAGAGTCTTGGAGAACCTTAAAGTCTCAAATCAATCACCAAGACAAGCCACTTTCTTGCTACTGCTGCTGCTACCACCTCAAATCAACAGGAGGCAATTTGCCACCACCTCAGATTGAAAGGAGATTTGCCCTTACCCCAATCACTAGGGGGAGTCACAAACTTTTTGAATGTTCAGGATCTGATGGCCCATGATCCCCATATATTACACATTTTATTTGCACTAAAATCCATTCAGTTGCAATAAATGAGATACAAATAAGCGCTTTTTTAATAAACTCAATTGTCTTCCTGCCACTTCTATCAGCATTGTCACATTGCTGCCTCCTCACTACTGGAATAATGCAGCAGAGTTTCCATCATGGGCTTCCTCCGACACAGCACCTCCTGTGCAATTCTATGGAATCCCACCTTCCTGGCTCATTCTTTGGTCCAGCAGTCTCTACTAAATTTTGTCAGTGTCTGTAATGTCTATCAAATATTTTTCGCTTTTTGCCTTTGAGGAAACAACTTGAATGCCTAATAGGCCATTAGTTTAACTACATTTTGTGTCAACAAGGTTTTGTTGTTTTTAAATTTACATAAATATATTTTCTTTTATAGAGACAACATGTAATTGTAACTTTTAAAAAAATATTTTATAGGAAAACTGTAATAAATCTAGAAACATGACAGTGATATCCAATGAAAATCCCTTATTTGAAGTGTTGGGAAGAAAGGTGGAGGGCCACTAAACATCGGGGAGATCAAAGTGAATGAGAAATGCCAGCATCTGCACATCTGTGCCTGCATAGGTAACCAAGATCTGAAAAAAATATGGAATATAGTAACCCCAGAAATTTGAGGATTCTTAGTCCATTATCATTTTGATATGTAAAAGTGCTTTCTCTTTTAGGAATGACTTATACCAGTTACAGGAAAAAAAATCACTCCCAAGATATCTATAATAACAGGAAAATATGGTTAAACATTTCTGACAACACCACTCCTCTGAACACCATTCTTCTCTCTTCCCCTTAGACTGACAGATATTCATTGCCATGCCAATAATATGCCCCCATTGGGGATTAGCTATAGATGTCAGAAAGTCAAGCAAGAATTGCAGATCTCATTGAGAATGAGTTATTATGTACAGAGTTAATTTATTATGCAGTAGCACCCGCAACTGCACAGGGTCAGTTTACAGTCATATGAACAGAAAACAGCTGTGTGTAAATCCAACCAGACAAAAACAGGTTTCAAAGTAAAAAATCATTGAATTTGTGAGAAATATTCATTGCATTAGAAATCTACTACAGCAAATATTAGCTGTATTCAAGCATTCAGCTGTATCTCTATATATAAACATTGTGTTCTTTTGGGATCTGTGCCTTGATATGAATTTCAGATTGAGAAAATGTTAATTTCGATCTTGGCTAGTAAGAAAGAACTAAATTTGACAATAGCATATGTAACAAGACCTTTAAAGATCAACAGGGCATAGTGATCTCTGTCTAGTTAGTTAGTAATTAAATATTTATTCAGAATGCAAATATTATTGATGCAACAAAGAATTACTTATGATTGTTCGAAACTCCCAAATGCTGCCAATCATTTACAGTATCTAGAAATTCACATCAAGAAGCTAATTTTAAGATATTACAGAATCATGTAATGAATATTAACCTTAAAGTAGCTGCCTTGTACATAATAAGGTTGTCCATTAATGATGTGCGATTTTTAAAACAGTTATGAGAAACTGCTTGACTAACATGCACCGCAATGTTTCAGGGAGGATCAACCTCATCTACAGATTGCAGTATGACCACAAAACAAAATTTTCACAGACGTTAAGAGTTTATTTGGAAGAAGAATCCCAACCATAATTTATAACATTTGTTGCTTAATCATTACTACCATTATAAATAATCTGTATTAACTTCAGCATTGTTGAGAACAAGGCACAGTTTACATGTACTGCAAAACTAAACAATATTCTAATCTCAGCTATCGAGAAAGTATTAGTAATTCCATCGAATTGTTTTTACAACGATATTAGGTAGACTTTTGTGTGTGTATTTTGTCTCCCTTAATTTTGTACAAATAAACTAATTGGAAGCCATGTCAATCCATTGCTAAATACTCAAGTCCAGGAACATGCTTTGCCATTTTTCTCTATTTTTTATAACTTCATAATTTTTTGTAGTTATTCAAAACTACTTACATAACAGTTAATAAAAAAAATTGCTCAGAATTTCATGCACTCCTTGATGTCAATAGCTTACCATCTGAAGGGGCTGACAGGAGCTTTTGTACCAGCTGCAACCTCTAAGCTGGGGGTGTGGTGAGATGTTGCCTGAGCTTTTCTGTCCCCTGAACTGCAAAATAGTTCGATTCACTTTCACAACATTTCTTTTGAACTGGCCAATTGCCATGTACCAGCAGAATTGCATACAGCCATAAGGGAGGCGTGTCTCAATGAGAAAGACCCTAAATTTGTTTTATTTAAAAGCTTATCCATGACTTCTGTGAATCCAACAAGCTGATTACTTTTCAGAATATCAGGTTGACAATCCATATGGTAACAACAGCTAAAAAGGTAAAAACTAAACATTTCAAAAGTTATGCTGTTTTTTCCAAGATAATTTTGGAATTAACTTTCATTGTTCCCTACCCTCTATGTTCTTATGTTACTTAAATAATTGTAAAAAATAACATGTTGATATGTTACTGTATTAGACATCCAAACAAAACCTCTCCCGTTATAACAACTCTGCCATAAGATCATTAACAGTAATACCTGCTACTTACCAAAGCAGCTTTAGAAAAGTTAATGCAAAATTAAAATGTGCAAACAATGAATCTGTTGAGTAATTTTCAAAGAAAAGTAGTTTAACTGTTTGTTTTATTTCTTTCTCAGCCTATAATGTAACAGTGACCTCTAGAGGAACTAGACTGTAGGTTTGTAAAAAATCACATAAAACATGAACAGGTAAAATTTGATCACTTCTGAAAACTAATGTAGGGATCATGATGTGCCATTAACTAAAATCTATTAACAGCAACAAGTTAACCTTGTGCTACCTACTCATTTCAATGATTTCAGCACCCACTGCGTTGCTGGTTAGTCGGATGCATAAGTTAAGGGTCAATAGTGCCAGTAGCTAGTAGTGGACAGTTTTCTTGTTCTAGTCATTGTGTTACTTTAAACAAAGGTGTACATGCACTCACTGTTGTAACAATGAAGGATTGGATCATTATTGAGGCATCATCCTTCACAACATCAATTTAAATTCTCAGGTACAGCATATTTCATGATTCATTTCAAAATGTCAAAGCAGGTTGAGAAAGTAGCTAATAAGACATAAGAGGGGGTTTTACAATAAGGGTATCAAGAATGAAAATGACAAATCTTTACTAAACATTGTTCTAATCTCAACTAGATATTGTCTCTTGTTTTAGGCAAAATATTGTTGCAAGAATGCAAAGGAATTAAAAATGATTTAGGCAAGATTCATGAGAACGATTCCAGGGATAAGGAACATCAGTTCCATAAATATTATGGAAAAGCCAGCGCGATTCTTCTTGGAGAAGATTAAAAGATTTAATAGAGGTTTTCAAAAGCATGAGGGGTCTGGACAGAATATATATAGGAAACACTATTTTCATTGGAGGAAGGATCAAGAACAAGAAGTCACCAATTGAAGATGACTAACAAAAGAAGGTACTTGAGGAAAAATCTATGACAGTGATTAAGATATGGAATGCACTGCCTGAAAATGTGGTAGAGGCAGATTCAATCAATGCTTTTGAAAATAATTGGATAATTATACGAACAAAAATACATTTGCACAGTAGAATCAATATGTCCAGGCAGTGGGACTGGGTCAGTTGCTCTTTCACAGAGCTTGCACACACATAATGGGCCAGATGGTCATTCGATTACGCTACTTTTCTATGAGCTGAGCTGCCAACAACTCAACTGAGTACTTCCATGGGTTAACCTGCAGAATACTATTTATGAACAATGAAGTGCACAGTGCTTTGTGAAACCTGTCAAAAACTCTGCAGCCAATGTCAGAACATGGAGGAGCCCAACCCCAACTTAGCACCCAAACTTTCCAATTTGAAAGTGGTGGCCAGATCCATTTGCAGATTTGCAGACCCAAACACCATTCAACATCTAATGATCAAGTCATGATTTCATTGCAGCACAAACAATATTCACTTGACAGCTGTAACTAAAGCTTAGACCACTTGTGTACAGTTAGCTTGCTATCATGCAAGCTCAATCTGCTAATATGATGACAATGGATTACATTTAGTAATGAGTATGTCACAGCCAATTGTTACAGCATCATAGCAATCTATCCCCTATAGACTTCCAGGATTGCTATGATTTCATACTATGGGAACTGCAGTGACAGAATGGAGCAATACATCTGATGTCCTCTCTCAGGATAAACAGCATTTACCTTCCCATCTATGCCACTTTGACAAAGTCCTTGCTATTGTCTGTCAAACAGCCAGTCAAAGACCACTTTCAATCAAGATGGTAGAATCACAGACAGGCCTTCTAAAGCCAGAGGTACTCAAGGTCATCCTCTAAGGCAATATAATTTCACTGATAGTCAGCAGCCTTCAACCAGCCATATTGCAGCTGATGGGCTGACACTACAAAGTAATACAGTACAGGCAGAGTTGTGCAAAAACTTGACACAAGACATTATGAACCAACCTCTCCATCATGCACTTCCTCAATAGCAAAATATCTTTCCTGAGATAAAGAGACTAAAAAAACCACACTAACTAAGCTCATATACAATTGAAGCAAGATTTCACAACTCCTCTACTCAAATCCTCTTGCAGTAAAGGTTATCATTCCACTAGCCTTCCTAATAGTTTGCTACACCTTTATTAGTTTTCAGTGATTTTTTTTTTAGATTAGATTACTTACAGTGTAGAAACAGGCCCTTCGGCCCAACACGTCCACACCGCCCTACCCAGACACATTCCCCTACATTTACCCCTTCACCTAACACTACAGGCAATTTAGCATGGCCAATTCACCTAACCTGCACATTTTTGGACTGTGGGAGGAAAGCGGAGCACCCAACGGAAACCCACGCAGACACGGGGAGAATGTGCAAACTCCGCACAGCAGTTGCCTGAGGCAGGAATTGAACCCAGGTCTCTGGCGCTGTGAGGCAGCAGTGCTAACCACTGTGCCACCATGCTGCCCATTGCAAGGATAGCAAGTCCCCTTAGGGCACCTACATTTTACAATCTCTCACATTTAAGAAATACTCTGCATATTTGTTCTTTCTACAGAAATGGAATAACTTCACAATTTTGCACATTACATTCCACATACCATGCTCTTGCCTACTCACTAAGTCTGTCTAAATTTTGCAAAAAAGAGTTTACATCTTCTTTAAAACACTTATTCCTGCTTAGCATTGTATCATGTATAAATTTGGAAATATTATATTTGGTTGCCACATTCAAATTATTGACATAAATTGTGAACAGCAATTTTTGTTGTACCTCAATAGTCAATTTGCCAATGTGAAAATGACAATTTATTCCTACTCTCCATTTTCTGTCTGTTAACCAATCCTTTATCCATGCCAATACATTACCTCTTACACGTGTGCTTTAATTTTGCGAACCAATCTCCTGTAGGCAATCTTAAATTTACTCCATCCATCAACTCCCCTTTATCAATTTTGTTAGAAACATTCTCACAGAACTCCAACAAGTTTGTCAAACATGATTTTCCTTTCACAAATCCATGCTGACTATGCCCAATTTGATCATTATTATCCAAATGCCCATAAGGCTCATGAGTCTGTAGTTTTTTTTTTCTCTTTTCCTTTCTAAAATAGTGGGGTGACTTTGCAAGTTTCCAATCTGCAGAAATCATTACAAACTCTATGAAACTTTGGAGATGACTACCAATGCACTGACCATCCCAATACGCACCTTTTTTAAAACTCCAGAACATAAATTATCAGATCCCAGTGACTTATCAACTTTGCAGCCCATAATGTCTTCATTACAACCTTATTACTAATCCCAATTTCCTTCAACTATTTACTCTCCCGAGTCACTTGGATCTCTTCTCATGGAAGGTTTCTTGAATCTTCTTCAATGAAAACAGACTCAAAATAATCATTTAACTTCCCTATTTCCCCATTATAAATTATCTTCACTCTGCTTTAAATGGAATCACATTTGTCTTAACGAGATGTTTCTTCTTATGCACCTGTACAAGCTTTGACAGTCATTTTTATATATTTTCCTCGATTTCATTGACATTGTAGTCTTCCTTTCCTGATCAGTTTCTTGGTCCTCCTTTGCAATATTTTAAAAACTTCCTAATCCTCAGATGTATTATTATTTCTGATTATTTTATAGACCCTTTTTTAAAATCTGTTTTGTAACTTGCTCCTTTCTAAAATAATTAGGTGATTTTGTAATCTTCTAATCTGCAGGAAGCATTACAAAATCTATGAATTTTTGAAAGATGATTATCAATCCATCAACTATCGAGAGGTACTTTTTTTTCAAACTCTGGGATGCAGACTATCAGATCTTTAGCTTTCTTTGTCAGCCATGGTAAACTTAAATTTTGCCAAACGATCTAGAACTGAAAATGTTGGGCTACGGGGTGGTTGGGTTGGTTGGTCTGGGTGTCCCAGAGATGTTCTCTGAAACGTTCCGCAAGTAGGCGGCCTGTCTCCCCAATATAGAGGAGGCCACATCGGATGCAGCGGATGCAATAGATGATGTGTGTGGAGGTGCAGGCGAATTTGTGGCAGATATGGAAGTGTCCGCCACTTTAACTCCCCTTCCCACTCCACCAAGGACATGCAGGTCCTTGGACTCCTCCATCGCCAGACCATGGCAACACGACGGTTGGAGGTAGAGCGCCTCATCTTCTGCCTGGGAACCCTCCAACCACAAGGGATGAACTCAGACTTCTCCAGTTTCCTCATTTCCCCTCTCCCCAAATTGTCTCAGTCAAATCCCTCGAACTCAGCACCGCCTTCCTAACCTGCAATCATTTTCCTGACCTCTCCGCCCCCACCCCACTCCAGCCTATCACCCTCACCTTGACCTCCCTCCACCTATCGCATTTCCAAAGCCCCTTCCTCAAGTCCCTCCTCCCTACCTTTTATCTTAGCCTGCTGGACACACTTTCCTCATTCCTGAAGAAGGGCTTATGCCCGAAACGTCGATTCTCCTGTTCCTTGGATGCTGCCTGACCTGCTTTTCCAGCAACACATTTTCAGCTCTGACCTCCAGCATCTGCAGCCCTCACTTTCTCTCAAACGATCTAGAGCCAAGTGGACCATGTGGAGAATCTTCAACTGTAAAACATTGGTCCTATTACAAATTGATACTTTTCTGTGTTTTCCCAAATTTGTTTCCATGCCTCTGAGGAGACCTCAATGCCTAGCTCTCTCTCCCACGCCCTGCAAAGCTAATCAAACGCCCCCCCCCAGATAATGATATAAAGTGTTGACAGAAAGTGTACTCTTAGCACTGAGCACCCTCCTCTCTTTGTCGGATTTATAGGGATCAGTCAAAAGTGTAGTCTTTTTTTGAATAAAATCCCTAACTTGAAAAAAAACGAAAGAGCTCCCTGCTAGATAGCTTGTATTTCTGTGCTAACTGATCAAAAGACATTATTGTGTCTCCCTCAAATTAATCACCCATGCAAGACACATCCCTAGCTGCTCAATGTTTGAATCCTGAATACCCGGCTGAAAACCTGGCATACCCACTATAGGTGTAAAAAAAGATGTTTTGCCAATATTGCCTTCCCTCTGTCAAGTTGCCCTCCATGCTTTAACAGTATCGATAACTATTGGGTTCTGGCAATATTCCTTAACTGTCCTCATTTTGTCCAAAAACAACAAGCTAGTAAAGGGGCACTTTGCCTGAGAGGTTTTGATATCTAAACATATTGAAAGATGGTCCCCACAAGCCCAATCACTCACATAAGATAAAAGCAAGAATAGTTGATGGTTTTTAATGTCTGGGAGATCCATTCCCCACGACCCACCACTCCTCCCCCCCCACCCCAACCAGCTGTCTGTGAGGCTTTCGCAGTTTAGCTAATTTAATAAGGGGCTGCTTACGATGCCAAATAAAAGAGCTGAACCAGCCGTTCAGTCTCCTGAGTTTGCTTATCAAAAATCAGAGGGAGCATCCATATAGGGTACAACAAACGGGAAGAACATTAATCCTTTTTAGAGCTATCCGACCTAACCATGAGACCAGAAGTGCCACCCATCTTTGAAGGTCTTGTTTGATTTTGTCAAATAATTGAACAAAGTTACCTTTAAACAACTGATCAAGAACTGGTGTGATGAACTTTTACCCATCTTATAAAGGCTTTAGATTAGATTAGGTTACTTACAGTGTGGAAACAGGCCCTTCAGCCCAACAAGTCCACACTGACCCGCCGAAGCGCAACCCACCCATTCCCCTACATTTACCCCTTTACCTAACACTACGGGCAATTTAGCATGACCAATTCACCTAACCTGCACATCTTTGGACTGTGGGAGGAAACCAGAGCTCCCGGAGGAAACCCACGCAGACACGGGGAGAATGTGCAAACTCCACACAGTCAGTCGCCTGAGTCGGGAATTGAACCCTGGTCTCTGGCACTGTGAGGCAGCAGTGCTAACCACTGTGCCACCATGCTGCCCCGTGCTTCACCCAAGCCAAACCACTCTAGAGTAAAAAAAAATTGTATGGCCACTCAACTCGGTCAAATGCCTTTGCTGCATCCAGAGAAATCACCAATCCCTGTATTGACTGTTGTTGACATGCTTGAACTACATTAAGCAGCCTCCTAACATTATTGGAGGATTTGCAGCCCTTTATGTAACCCGTCTGAACCTCTTTAACAATAGAAGCTAATACAGTTTCCAGCCTTAACACAAAAGTTTTCGAGAGGACTTTAAATCAAAATTTAAGAGTAAAATGGGCCTGTAAGAAGCACAGTACTCTGGGACCTTCCCTTTTTTAAGAATAAGCGAAATATTGGCCTCTCTTAGAGATGGTGGGAGACGATCATGGCTGTACGAGTCAATGAACACGTTGAGCATCAGGCCTGACAATATGCTTATAAATTCCTTATAAAATTCACTGGGAAGTCCATCAGGACAGGGTGCCTTTCCATTCTGAAGCTGCTTCACAGCCTCCTACACCTCTTGCTCTGATAAGGGGGCATGGGAAAAGCCCCTTTTTCAGGGTCACACCCGGAAGTTCCAGATCCTTGAAAAAGGGCTCCATTTTGGCCCGCCTCTCCTCACAACCCTCAGATTGGTATAATTCAGAGCAAAATCTTTGAAATGCCGCATTAGTCTTTTTGGAATCACATGTTAGGTTCCCACGCCCTTCCCTAATCAACATGTAATGGCTTGAGGGGCACTCTTTTTCCTGGCGAGATACTCTAGGTATTTGCCCGATTTGTCACTATGCTCATATAACTTCTGTTCTGTGACGGTAAGCTCTTTCTTTGCTGTCTGCGTGAGCACGGAATTGATGCAGACTGCAGTGCCCTAATCCTCTGTAGCTTGGCCAACGAGGGCTGTCAAAGTAAGCCTTCTCGGCTGCCTTCAACCATATTTCAAGGAGATATTGTTGTTCGCCCTTCTGCCGCTTTGCACTGGCAGAGTAGGAGATGACTAACCTCCGGCATAGGCTTTGGCAGTTTTCTAAAGGATGGACGGGCTACTAACTAAGCCTGAATTAATATCTAGGAATGCCCTAAATTCCATAGAGAAGTACTCCACAATCTTGCTCTCCTTAAGGATAAAGCGATCCATTTGCCAGTGCCTCGGGCCCACTATAGCGTCCTTAATCTTAACCAACAGGTACAGTGGAGCGTGATCGGAGGTGGTAATATTACCAATCTTACAAGATGCCACCAAGTCCAGGGTTGCCACAGGGGTCAGAAAAAATCAGTCTTGGTGTGACATCTGCATAAATTGGAAGAAAAATATAAAAATCCCTGCCTGTAGGGTGGAGAAGCCTTCAGACGTCCACCAACCCTAACTCCACACACAGACCCACTAAATTTTAGTTTGTAAAGAGGATATTGGGGCGCCTTTGGGCAACCTGTCTACCATGGGATCCAGAAGACAATTAAAATCCACCCCTATAATGATATGCCAAGACTCGAGGCTGATCAATTTAGAGAATGCATCTATCAGAAATTTGAGGGATGAATCGGAGGGCAGTAAACATTTAAAACACCAAATTCTTCCACTTTTATCAGGGGTTTGAGGATTACAAACCTCCTGCATGTGTCTTTAACACACTCTATTAACTCAAATGGGAGATTCCTCCTAACCAATATAGCCACACCCGTCCTTCTGGTATTAAGAGATGAAAGTAAACCCAATCAAAGCCATCCTGCTGTAATTTCAAATGCTCCCTATCATCCAAATGTGTCTCCTCTAATAAAGCAATATCTACCTTTTCCTTTCTAAGACCTTCTTCCACTTAATTGGTGAGTGACTCCCTTTGATGTTCCAGATACACCATTTAATCAAGTCATTAGGCATAACCTTCTGCAGTAACATTTAGATTCCAGACAGGAGGAACTCAAATTACAAATCGCTGAGCCTTAGTGTTGCAAGATCCATAGAACATAAAAATTACATAACTGAAGCCACTATATTTAACAAACCTACAAAGCTATTAAAGACTATATACAACAAAGACCAAAAAACAAACCAACATATAAAGTGCCATTGGCGCTGAATAGGGGAACTCATCCCCTGTCCAAAGGGGGCATCTACACATCCCAAAACCCAGCTTCCCATCCCACTGCCAATACTGCAGCCAGGGCCTTTAAATACCTGAACCAGGCATAAACTGCCCATAAATAGACATCTAGCCATCCCAACCATTTTCTCTTCTCCTAGCTCGAGCCGCACCACGAACACAAGCAGGAAAGAAAATTCAGCATGGAATAACAATGTGAACAAAGAAATTTTGAAATAAAAAGTACCCCACCGATCCTTTCGTATAACTTAACTTGGAAACTGAAAGTAAACATCCCAGTCGGCCCGAGCATAGTTAAGACCAGATTATTACAACAAAAAATAGGAAAAGAAAACCCTGACCGGACTTTCTCTTTTTAAAGAAAAGTAGAGACATACACGAACAACACTATTATTTGTACATACAAAATTGTTCTGATTAAGTTAATTTGTCACAAAATCTCTTGCCTTCTCCGACATGTCAAAGAGATGTATAGATCCATCTAAGGTGATCCAAAGTACCGTCAGATACCTCAGAGTACTGGATCCCGAGCTCCCTCAGTCTTTTCTTGATGCCATCATAGGATTTTCTTTTCCGGATCAGTGCCTCTGAGAAGTCCTGAAAGAACATGATCTTACAGCCCTCGTAATCTCGGGCCTTTGGATCCTTCCCATGGATTCTGGAAGCTTCCACGATTCTCTACAGTGATGAAACTGCACCAAAATAGGATGGGAACGTTGGTCCAGACCTGACCTCCACGCCGTGACCCGGTGAGCCCTTTCAATCTTCAAGCTTTCCATTCCAGTCTCCAAATTAAGGAATTTTGGCAACCAGTCCTCAACAAATTCTACTGGTTGCTCAACTTCCTTAACGTCTAGCAGACCGACGATCTGAATATTTTTTCTCCTGTCCCTGTTCTCAAGGTCAAGGTCATCAACGTGGTCAAGCAAATTACAGAACTGTGTCTCCAGGGGCTGGACCTTATCCTTGGAGGAATCGGTATCAGCTTCCACCAACGTGACTCTGCATTCTACCTCATCCGTCCTTCTCTCAAGGTCTCCCAGCTGCTGTTGATGCATCTGCAGCATGATCGACATCAGGGTCAGCTTCTCCTCTAACTGCTGACCCAACATCTCCCAAGGTTTTGCGAGCTCCTTTACCAGGACCTGGTAGAAATCGAGTCCGAGGCTCCTGCAAGCTAGGCCGCAGGCTCGGCCTCAGATGTACCTGCTCCGTTTTTCGGCATCCGTGGACAGTTTCCTGGGACTCCATGACCTTTCCAGAGTCCCAGGATGTCGCAGTGGTCTGGGTGGGGCGGGTTAGAACTTCATCCTGCTTGCGATGTAGTCCGGAGCTCTGCAAGGCGATCTTTCTAGATTGCCGTCATTTTGGATCCCCCAACTTACCTGCTTTTTGCATTATTGCATCTTAAAGGAACGTATACAGGTAATTCTGCTTTAATGCACATTTCGTCAATGCAGATTCACTGTCCCATGATTGACAAATTGGGGACGCTGTTTCTAAAGCACAAACTTTCAAAATGTGTTTTGGCTGTAACGCGATTACATCGCTAACACTTTAAGCTATTTCTAAAGAGCGATTTTTCTATAACGCAGGGTTGCACAAGAATGCAGCCATCATGTTCTTGAAGAACTGACTGTACTTGCTGTAAACTATGCAATGGTTCTTTAAAGTTCTTTAAAGACAGTTCATTGCTTATGTAAAATCATGCCTTTTAATGTATTTTCCCAATCCAGCTTAGCAAACGTGTGCCTCATGTTTCATAATTTTCCTCACGCTAATTGAACATCCCTGCTTCAGACAGAACTACCTCACTTTCAAGCGTAATGTAAAATGCAATAATATTGTGGCAATTCATTCCTAAGGATTCTTTTACAGCATTATTAACCCATGTTCATTACATAATACTAGGTCCAAAATTGCCTGTCCTCTAGTCAACCCTTCAACATGATGTTCTAGAAAACTATTCTTAAGATACTCCAAAAACGTGTCATCCACTGCTTGAACACTCAAGTTGGTTTACCCAGTCTAGAAGAAAATTCAAAGGAATCCGTGACTGATTACACAGCACATTCTTCCTTACTGTCAGATTCTGCATCAACTGACAGTGGCAAAATAGAGGATTCACTGGTCAGCAATGTAAGTGAGCCAATACAGAAGACATTTTTATTTTCTTGTGCATCTTGAATTGCAGTTCCACTTCTCCAATGTTTATTATCTGAGGTGCGTTAGCTGAGCAATGGATTTACGCTGAGACCTGCACCTGTCGTTTGAGTAATCTCTTTACCAGGTTAAGTATATGATGGCTGTGTATAAAATTTAAATCGAAATGACACAAATGTTTATTCACATTCGTAGCAATTACTTGTATTTTACTTTAGGAATACTGACTTATTTTAACTTTGTGTTTCTTTGAATAAACACAGCCTAAGTGCAGTTTAAATCTTCCTGCTCCCTAAGCACATTTTGAAACTTGCTATAAATAAAATTGGCCAAAATTTGAGTCATAAAAAATTAATCGGAAACCTACATTGCTCTGTACCATCACAATCCTCCTGTGCAAACGAGAAAAAGGATAATACTTGTATTATATTAAGTGTAATTATTAGTTGGGATTTTTCTGAACATTTTTGGATATTGTAGTTTTTGTAGTTCTAGTGAGAGTGCGATGCATGTTACCTGCATTTCAGGTGCCCCTGCCCCACACTTTTCCCATCCACAGGAGGGAGACTCTACAACAGAGCTCCAGCCTGCCACCAGTCTCTCCCAGCACTGTCGACTTCACCCTCAGGGTATGTACTTGATCCCTATAGGGGGTATTTTGACGTGCAGGGAGAGGGCTGGGTGTAATGCATTTTATACAGCATTTTACCTTCCATCCACCTGAATATCCTAAGACCATTAAACTTTTCATAGCCTGTAACTGGGCTAATCCTTAATATTTCTAATAATCTGACATATGCTTTAAGGCTGAAGAGCAAAAATATAATAGGGAATTGCACTTTATCCAAAACAAAGATACTTTACCTACTGTGCTAGGTTTACTTCAAGCTGTTTTCTTTCAATTTAACTGCAAGTGCAGGTGATGGCTATACACTGAGGTTCTGTTGTAAGTTTGCATCCGTGCTGTCAATAATTTGCCTCATAAGATGCTCTCAACTTGTTAGAACACCTCCGTCAGGCAGTTGTATTTGTTGTCTTCTGTGAATCACATTTTTTGAAAGCCAGATAACATTAGCATTCTATCAGTGTCCCAGCAGTTGGTGAGAATTAATCCTCTTGATTTCAGATTGGATTAGGACTTTAGATCCAAAGTTTTAATATGATTGATGAGAAAGAGATGTAAGGAGATGAAATGTAAAAGGAAAAGAATATATATACATATATTTATTCTCATATATGTAATATTATATATATATTATAAATAGTTACTGTGCTTTTTCAGTCATTGCAACAAGAGAAATGAATTTAAAAATGTGACTCGAACAAAATTTGTGAAATGGTAATTGTTCCTGTATGTTCTGAAGCTTTTATATGCTTCTAAAAGTGTAGTGTCTAGAACTGTACATAATTATACAACTGATACCTAATCGATTTGTAAAGATTTATCATGATTTCCTTGCTTGATTCATATAGTGTCCATGTTGTATCCAATGAAATAAAACATCCCATGTGTTTTCTTAGCGACCTTAACAATTTGCACTGTCACTTGAAATGTTTGAGAGTATGTACCTCAGATCTTTCAAAGTAAGATTCTGCATACGCAGGCGTACTCGCATCCCTGGACATCACAGTCGAAAGAAAGGACAACGGAGAACTACAAACCTGCGTATACAGAAAACCGACAAACACTGACCAAATACTTAACTACACCAGCAACCATCCCAACACACACAAACGAAGCTGTGTCAGAACACTATTCCAACGAGCCACCACACACTGCAGCACTTACGAACTTCGGAAAACAGAGGAGAACCACCTATACGACGTATTCGAGAAAAATGGATACTCAAAAAATACAGTCCGCAGATTCCTCAAGAACAAACCACGACAAGCAGACCAAACACAGCCAGAAACCCTAACCACCTTACCATACATCAAAGAAGTTTCAGAAATGACAGCCAGACTACTAAGACCCCTCGGAATCCTAGTAGCACACAAACCCACCAACACTCTCAAACAAAAACTAACAAACTTAAAAGACCCAGTACAACCCATGGACAAAACCAACGTCATCTACAAAATTCCATGCAAGGACTGCCACAAACACTACGTGAGACAAACAGGAAGAAAGTTAGCCACCAGGATATACGAACACCAGCTAGCCACAAAAAGACACGACCCTCTCTCCCTCGTAGCCCTATACACGGATGAAAAAAACCACCAATTCGACTGGGACAACACATCTATCCTGGGACAGGCTAAGCAAAGACATGCCAGAGAATTCCTAGAGGCCGGGCACTCCAACCACAACGCCATAAACAAACACATAGATCTAGATACCATCTATCAACCCCTCAGAAAACGAACAGGAAATGCTATCACCACAAACCCCAGGAACCCCATCCAGGACAAACATATAAATAGAAAGCAGGAGACAACAGCTTCGCTTCACTTGGAGTTCGCCACTGATGATGTTACCTAGCCAGGTAATGAAACGTCTGGGTATCAAACCTACAGTTCAGCGAGCAAACCTACATCCTAAAAATAAAGGACTGATTAGGGATAGTCAGCATGGCTCTGTGCATGGGAAATCATGTCTTATGAACTTGATTTGAGTTTTTTGAGGAAGGAACAAAGAGGATTGATGAGGGCAGAGCAGTAGACATAATCTATATGGACTTCAGTAAGGCGTTCGACAATGTTTCTCAAGAAGGAAGCATATGTCAGGTATGGACAGAAGAGATTGAATGAATCCTTAGAATATAAAGGCAGTAGGAATATACTTAAGAGGGAAATCAGGAGGGGACATGAGATAGCTTTGGCAAATAGGGTTAAGGAGAATCCAAAGGCATTTTATAAATGCATTAAGGACAAAAGGGTAACTAGGGAGAGAATAGGGCCCCTCAAAGATCAGCACGGCAGCTGTTGTGTGGAGCTGATGGAGGTGAAGGAGATACTGAATGAGTATTTTGCATCAATGTTTACTGTGGCGAAGGACATGAAAGATATATGATGTGCGGAAATAGATGGTGACATCTTGAAAAATGTCCATATTACAGCGAAGGAGGTGCTGGTGTCTTGAAACGCATAAAAGGTCCCCAGGACCTAATCAGGTGTACCCGAGAATGCAGTGGGAAGCTAGAGAAGTGAGTGCTCAGCTCCTTGCTGAAGTATTTGTATCATTGATAGTCACAGGTGAAGTGCCAGAAGACCTGGAAGTTGGCTAATGTGGTGCCACTATTTAAGAAAGGTGGGAAGGAAAAGCCAGGGAACTACAGACCAGTGAGTCTGACATCGGTGGTGGACAAGTTGTTGGAGGGAATCCTGAGGAACAGGATTGACATGTATTTGGAAAGGAAAGGACTGATTAGGGATAGTCAGCATGGCTCTGTGCTGGGAAATCATGTCACATGAACTTGATTTGAGTTTTTGGAAGAAGGAACAAAGAGGATTGATGAGGGCAGAGCAGTAGATGTAATCTATATGGACTTCAGTAAGGCGTTCGACACGGTTTCTCAGGAAAGATTGGGTAGCAATGTTACATCATGTGGAATACAGGGAGAACTAGCCATTTGGATACAAAACTGGCTCGAAGGTAGAAGATAGAGGGTGGTGGTGGAGGGTTGCTTTTCAGAATGGAGGCCTGTGACCAGTGGTGTGCCACAAGGATTGGTGCTGGATCCACTGCTTTTTGTCATTTGTATAAATGATTTAGATATGAAGATAGGAGGTATAGCTAGTAAGTTTGCAGATGACACCAAAATTGTAGTGGACAGCAAAGAAGATAACAGGATCTTGATCAGATAGACTAATGGGCTGAGGATTGAAGAAGTTGCAGATGGAGTTTAATTTAGATAAATGTGAGGTGCTGCATTTTGGAAAAGCAAATCAGAGTAGAACTTATACACTTAATGGTAAAGTCCTGGGGAGCTTTGCTGAACAAAGAGACCTTAGAGTGCAGGTTCAGAGTTCCTTGAAAGTGAAGTCGCGGGTAGATAGGCTAGTGAAGAAGACATTTAGTATGCTTTCCTTTATTGGTCAGAGCATTGAATATAAGAGTTGGGTGGTCATGTTGCGGCTGTACAGGACATTGGTTGGGCCATTTTTGGAATATTGTGTGCAGTTCTGGTCTCCTTCCTATCAGAAGGATGTTGTGAAACATGAAAAGGTTCAGTAAGGATTTACAAGGATGTTGCCAGGGTTGGAGGGTTTGAACTAAAGGCTGAGGCTGAATAGGCTGGGGCTGTTTAGCCTGGAGCATTGGAGGCTGAGGGGTGACCTTATGGAGATTTACAAAATCATGAGGGGTATGGATAGGAGAAATAGACAAGGTCTTTTCCCTGAGTTGGGAGAATCCAGATCGAAAGGGCATAGGTTTAGGGTGAGAGGAGAAAGATAAAAAAGGGAGCTAAGGGGTAACGTTTTCACTCAGAGGGTGGTGCGTGTATGGAATGAACTGCCACAGGAAGTGGTGGAGGCTGATAAAATTACAGCATTTAAAAGGCATCTGGTTGGGTATATGAATAGGAAGGGTTTAAAGGAATATGGGCCAAGTGCTGGCAAATGGACTAGATTAGGTTAGGATATCTGGTCGGCCTGGATGAATTCGACTGAAGTGTCTATTTCTGTGCTGTACATCTCTATGACTCTTTGAGTCTATATGCAGATTGAAGTCAATCATGGTTATAATGTTCCACATGTTACAAGCTTCTCTCATCTCCTGATTTATACTAAGCTCCACAATACTTGTATTATCTGGTGGCCTATGAATAACCTCAAACAATTTTGCTGTCCATTATTATTTGTTAGTTCCATTCAAACAAAAACATCCTTCCTCTTATTTGAGAAAATTCCTTAACATTGTAATGATCCCATCCCATATTATCAGTGTAACTGCACCTCCTTAACTTTTTTGACTGTTCTTCCTAAACATTGAATATCCTTGCATTTACAGTTCAAAATCCTGGTCACCATACAGCCACATTTCTGTAATGGTAATTATATAATAACCATTTACCTCTCTTTGTGACTTTAGATTACCTATCATTTTGCAAAATGCTGTCTGGATTAAGGTTGAGTAACCTGTATCATCCTGTATTCAAGGCATATGCAGCTTTGTTTCTCCTATCATCTAGTCTCCCTCGCACCTAATTTAAACTAATACCAACAGCATTTATACATCAGTTCCAGTCTTTTTAATACTGATCTTGAGGTCCTGCTTTTTCATCTATTTCCTAATTACCTTAATTCTACTTTCAGGACCCCATTTCTCTTCTTACATATGTCACTGGAGTTAATGTAGACCACAACTTCTAGCTGTTACACCATCCCCTAGAAGAATATCCTACAGGCATTTCATGAAATCTTTGAATGTGGCACCATCAAGGCAATACACCATCCTGAAAACACATCTCATGCCACAAAAACATCTATCTGATCCCCCATCTATGGAGTACCCTATTACTACTTTATACTTCTATTCTTCTTTCTCTCCACACTGCACAGCTGAAACAATTTTGATGCAATTGACTTTACTCTGGCTGTATTCCCCGAGGAACGGCGCATTCACTAGTTTCCAAAGTAGTGTATCAATTGGCAAGCATTATAGACTCAGAGGACTCCTGCACTAGCAGCCTGGTTTTATTAGAGGTGGCTTGGCAGTCATCCATTTGTTCTCTGCCTATGTACTTCTAATCTGCACTGTGATCACCTCCCTATACATACTATCCACATGGTCCTCTGCCTCACAATCACAGTGACTCCAGTGCTGCTTAGGTTGCAAATCCCAGAGCTCAAACTTATAGAGCTTATGTTTTTTGGGACACATAGAGTCATAGAGAGAGACTGATTGGTTCTCAGCATCAAAAACAGTGTCCAATTTTCCCCTTAAGATTTAAATACTAATTCAGAACCTCGGTCATTAGAGTCATAGAGATGTACTGCATGGAAACAGATCCTTCGGTCCAACCCGTCCATGCCGACTAGATATCCCAACCCAACCTAGTCCCACCTGCCAGCCTCTGGCCCATATCCCTCCAAACCCTTCCTATTCATATACCCATCAAAGTGCCTTTTAAATGTTGCAATTGTACCAGCCTCCACCACTTCCTCTGGCAGCTCATTCCATACACGTACCACCCTCTGCGTGAAAAAGCTGCCCCTTAGGTCTCTTTTATATCTTTCCCTCTCAACCTAAACCTATGCCCTCTAGTTCTGGACACCCCAACTCCAGGGAAAAGACTTTGTCTATTTATCCTATCCATGCCCCTCATAATGTTGTAAACCTCAAAAGGTCACCCCTCAGCCTTCTATGCTACCGGGAAAACAGCCCCAGCTTGTTCAGCTTCTCCCCATATCCTCCAACCTTGGCAACATCCTTGTAAATCTTTTAACTCTTTCAAGTTTCACAACATCTTTCCAATAGGAAGGAGACCAGAATTGCACGCAATATTCCAACAGTGGCCTAACCAATGTCCTGTATAGCCGCAACATGACATACCAACTCCTGTACTCAATACTCTGACCAATAAAAGAAAGCATACCAAACGCCTTCTTCACTATCCTATCTATCTGCGACTCCACTTTCAAGGAGCTATGAACCTGCACTCCAAGGTCTCTTTGTTCAGCAACACTCCCTAGGACCTTACCATTAAGGGTATAAGTTCTGCTAAGATTTGCTCTCCCAAAATGCAGCACCTCACATTTATCTGAATTAAACTCCATCTGCCACTTCTCAGCCCATTGGCCCATTTGATCAAGATCCCGTTGTAATCTGAGGTAACCTTCTTCACTACACCTCCAATTTGGTGTCATGTGCAAACTTACAAACTGTACCTCTTATGCTCGCATCCAAATCATTTATATAAATGACAAAAAGTAGAGGACCCAGCCTTGTGGCACTCCACTGGTCACAGGCTTCCAGTCTGAAAAGCAACCCTCCACCACCACCCTCTGTCTTCTACCTTTGAGTCAATTCTGTATCCAAATGGCTAGTTCTCCCTTTATTCCGTGAGATCTAACCTTGCTATCCAGTCTCCCATGGGGAACCTTGTCGAACGCCTTACTGAAGTCCATATAGATCATACCTGCCGCTCTGCCCTTATCAATCCTCTGTTACTTCTTCAAAAAACTCAATCAAGTTTGTAAGACGTGATTTCCCATGCACAAGACCATGTTTCTCTTTCATGTTATCCGCTCCGTTTATCCCTGCTGACCTGTAACTCTGTAAACTATTTGTTACCCTTAGAATAAATATAAACTGACTATGAAAACTCACTAGTAAGTTAAATTCACTTATCTGACTTTATTTATATGTGAACAGTTGTGGTCCCAACAGTGATACCTGCAGAACCTCAGTAGTCATCAGTTGCAATCCTGAAAAAAGGCCCCTGTATCACCACTCTCTGCTTTCTGCCATTCACTATCTATGCCACAATTTGCTCCTAACAATTAGGATCCTCCTTAATTAGCAGCCTCCAGTGCTGCACCTTGTCAAAGGCCTTCTGCAAATCTAAACAGATCTCATGGGATACAGACAAAACCAGTCATTTGGATACAGAATTGGCTTGAAGATAGAGGACAGCGGGTGGTACTGGAGGGTTGCTTTTCAGATTGGAGGCCTGTGACCAGTGGAGTGCCACAAGGGTCGGTGCTGGATCCACGACTTTTTATCATTTATATAACTAATGTGAATGTGAACATAAGAGGTATAGTTACTAAGTTTGCAGATGACAACAAAATTGGAGGTATAGTAGTCAGCGAAGGTTACCCTAGAGTACAATGGGATCTTGATCAGATTGGCCAATGGGCTGATGAATGGTAGATGAAGTTTAACTTAGACAAATGCGCTGTGCTGCATTTTGGAAAAGCAAATCAGAGCAGGACCTCTGCACTTAATAGTAAGTTCCTAGGGAGTGTTGCTGAATAAAGAGACCTTTGAGTGCAGGTTCATAGCTCCTTGAAAGTAGAGTCACAGGTAGATAGGATAGGCATTTGGTATGGTTTCCTTTATTGGTCAGAGCATTGAGTATACGAGTTGGGAGGTCATGTAGTGGTTGTACAGGACATTGGTTGAGCCACTTTTGGAATATTGCATGCAATTCTGGTCTCCCACTTATCGGAAGGATGTTGCAAAATTTAAAAGGGTTCAAAAAGGTTTACAAGGATGTTGCCAGAGTTGGAGGATCTGAGCTATAGGGAAAGACTGAGTAGGATGAGGCTGTTTTCTCTGAAGCATCGGAGGCTGAGGGGTGACCTTACAGAGGTTTATAAAATCATGAGGGGCATGGATAGGATAAATAGACAAAGTCTTTTCCCTGGGGTGTGGGAGTCCAGAACTAGAGGGTGAAAGTGGAAAGGTATAAAAGGGACCTAAGGGGCAACTCTTTCTCACAGAGCATGGTGCGTGTATGGAATGAGCTGGAAGTGGTGAAGGCTTGTACAATTACAGCATTTAAAAGCATCTGGATGGGTATATGAATAGGAAGGCTTTAGAGGAATATGGGCCAAGTATGGGCAAATAGGACTAGATTAGGTTAGGATATCTGGTTGGCATGGATGAGTTGGACCAAATGGTCTGTTTCCGTGCTGTACATCTCTATAACTCAATGTCTACGGCTCGCCTTTGTTTAATTTGCTTGTTACCTCCTCAAAGATACTAAACAGATTTTTCAGGCACGACTTCCCCTTGACAAAGCTGTGCTAACTCAGCTGTATTTTACTTTATATTTCTAAGTACTCAGCAATCTCATCCTTACTAATGGACTCTAAAATCTTACCAATGACTGAGGTCAGGCTAAATGACCTACAACTTCCTGTCTTCTGGCTCCCTCACCTCTTAAACAGGGGTGTTACATTAGCCTTTTTCATGTCTGGGATCGTCCATGACTCCATTTATTTGATCCTTGACCATGAATGCCTCCACAATGTCTGCAGTTACCTCCTTCAGAACCCTGGGGTGCAGTCCATGCAGTCTGGGTGATGTATCCAGCTTCAGACTTTTCAACTTCCCCAACTTCTCCTTAGTGATGGCTACTATAGTTAGCTCTGCCTCGTCACTCTAGAAGTTCTTGTACCAGGAAGTATGTTGCAAATACCTATTCAGTTCCTCTGCCATTTCTTTGTTCTCCATTACTACTTCTCCAGTCTCATTTTCCAGCTGTCCAATATCCATTCTTGCACCCCTCTTATCTTTTATACACCAAAAAAAAACCTCTTGCAATCTTCTTTTATATTACTAGCTAGCCCTACTCTCATCTTTTCCTCCCCAATTGTTTTTTTAATTGACTTCGGCTGTTTTTAAAGGCTTGCCAATCCTGTGGCTTCCACTAATCTTCATCACATTGTACGCTTTTATGCTTTCTCTGACTGACCTTCTCAGCCATGGTTGCCTATTCTTCCCCCTGCTTGTTTTTCTTCCTTGGGATGAATTTCTGCTGTGACTCCCAAATTACCCTAGAAACTCCTGTCATTATTGCTCCAATGTCTTCCCTGCTAGGCTCCCCTTCTAATTAACTCTGGCCCACCCCTCCTTCAAGTCTTTAATCTTTACTCATTTATAATACCATTACATCGGATTCCAATAGCTCCCTCTCAAACTAGAGGATGAATTTTATATATATTATGTTCACTGCCACCTAGGGGTTACTTTACCTTAAACTCCCTAATCATTACACATCATCTAATCCAAAATTGCCTGTTCCTAATGGGATCTACCACAAACTGCTCTGAAAAGCTATCTCGTAGACATACCACGAATTCCTTTTCTTAGGATTCACTACCAACCTGATTTTCCCAGTCAACCTGCATATTAAAGTCCCCCATGATTATTGCAATAGTGCCTTTCTTACATACCTTTTCTATCTCCTGATTTATTTTCTGCCCCATATCCTGACCACTGCTAGTAGGGCTGTACATAACCCTCAACAGGGTCATTTGTTCCTTTGCAGCATCTCAACTCTACCCACATAGATTCTACACCTTCTACATCTAAATCACTTCTTACTATTGATTTAATTTCATTTCTTACTAACAAGGCAATCCCATCCCCTCTGACCATCCTTTTGATAGGACACGTATCATTGAATATGCAAGCGGGCATCAGAGCCGCCCCGCATTTGCCACGGGACTATGCCTACATCAGGAAACGATAAGAATTCATTTTTGTGTTTTAAACAGCAGTCGCAGCTTTAAACCCACAAAAACTCAGCAGCTGCCGGTCTGCCCACGTGACTGGGAGATAGGAGACAGAGGACAGATAGAATCCACACTAGACCAACATTACCCATGACTCATGGGCCAAAACTCCGGGATTAATTAAATATGGAAACCCATCTCCTAATCACATCAAGAGACTGACTGAAACACACACATACCCATCGATACGGAGCCATTCTGACACAAAGGACAGGCATCCACCAGACAGGTACGGACAGACCAATACACACCAACACCCCAAGGGAACAAAGGGGGGTGCTAGCCCCTGCCCTCACAGAGAGAGACAAGCAGATAATACCCGGACCCGTTTTACATAAACCAATTAGCACCCTATTGTGCGTGCCCTGCAACTCTCCTGGGACGGCAGGAAACAGCCTATTCGCACCTACTCCAGTGATGATGGGGAACTATCATCCCATTCATCCTCAAATCCCACACATCCTGACAACTAAAAGTATATAATATGAAGCTGCGCACGGGAACAGCAGAGCAGCCGAGATTCGGACCTCGGCTGATCTCCGCCGGCGTTACTGCAGTAATAAACGTTACCGATTGTTGAACTGCACTCTGGGCTCGGACTGATATCATTTCATCCGCGCTAACAAATATGTAGTTCCCAGCTCTGATCCCCTTGCAGACACATCTCTGAGATATCCACAGCATCATAACTATCAATTTTAATCAATTTAAAAATACACTTGCAGTACCTACAACAAAGCAGAATTTATGTGCAAATGAATAAATAGCTTCCTTAATATATTTCAGTGTCCAGGAACATTAAATAATTAATTATTTACATTGAAACTAAAATATACCATATGTTCAAGGTACTATCTAATGTTGGTTACCTAACTAGGAGTTTATCTGCTGAGGGCATGCTCTTGGGGAGGAGATGGTAAGTTCAGGTAGCAGACACATTGGCAAATTCCTGAGCAGGAAAGAAGTCAGGGTCAGCGTTCCCATTTCCTGGGAACAAAAAGAAAAATAAAGGTAAAGGGAAAAGTAAAACTTGACGGTCCAGTTTGATTTTGAATGGGAGCGCAGTGTCGTAAAGGAGTAAAAATCTTCAAAAGCTGAAGTGTACAGAATAGGAACGTTCACTAATGCAGGACAGTACATTTGCCATTCTTCCAATTCAAGTGTGTTTTTAAAGTCATTTTCATTGGGTTATTTACTATCAATAAAAATAAAGCAATTTATGAGTTTCTATGTTTACCTTTCCAGTTGGCTTACAAAAGCATTAGATTCGGTATTAAAGACATGAAATTCAACTGCACATTACATAACATTACGTCAGATTCCAGCTGCTCCCTCTCAAACTAGAGGGTGAATTTTACTTATGTTATGTTCACTGTCCCCATGGGATTACTTCACCTTAAACTCCCTTATCATTACACATCACCTAATCCTTTTCTATCTCCTGACTTTTTCTGCCCCACATCCTGACTACTGCTCGGAGGGCTGTACAAACTCCCAACAGGGTTCTTTGTCCCTTTGTAGTTCCTCATCTCTACCCACATAGATTCTTCACCTTCTGCCTCTAAAGCACTTCTGACTACGGATTTAATTTCATTTCTTATTAACAAGGCAACCCCAGCCCCTCTGCCCATCCTATCGATCGGACACGTATCATTGGATATTTAGTTCCCAGCTCTGATCCACTTACAGCCACATTTCTGATTCTACAGTGGACTGAACAAACATAATCCTGAACTTATAACTTAAAAACGAACCAAAACAATAATTAAGACAGATCTATCATTTTTAAATGAAATTGATCTGAATTTCCAATTCCCTACCCAGGAATGCTGACGACAGCTATAATATCACTACAATCACAATGCTGAGATCAACTAACCAACAGATTGCAGCAATAAAGATTTACCCATATTATCAGGGCATTTTTGAAAGGCTTACCTCAAACCTTGGGCAACTACCAATTCATCAAAAGGCTATCATTTACACATTGCAAACGTTTACGAAAAAGGATAAAATTCATGGAGTCATCAGTAAAATGTCCAATTCACTTTTTTACTTGAGGTTTTAACCTGAGAAATGTAGTTCATGAAAAGTCATATTAAAGCTCAGGTGTTGCAAATGACAGCACCTCCTTGCTCAAAAATTCCTGCAAATCCACAGTGAGATCACTGAGGTCAATTTGAAGAAACTTATCCACCAATGCCTTATACCACGCAAGCTGGTTTGCTTTTGAAGGACAATCAACACGACGAATAGGTTCCCCTTTGCGATATAGCTCAGAAACCTGTATCCCACGTTGCACAACCTGCGGGGGCATCCTAGCCAGTATAGCTATATTGGCAGTATGGCTTTTTGTGGACACACCCTCTTTCAGCTGATAGAAAAATACCAGATCCTCTCCATCCTGAATGGTCTCCAGTGTTAGGTACCATATCAGAGGACTAGAAGGAAGAAGATTAAGCTGGACCAAACTATGAAAGTTGGTAGATAAAAAGATGTGGGGACATTTCACATCCTGCTTCACCCAGTGTCTCAAAACAGCTGCAAGAAGAGATAAGCCATCTACACTATTGGTTCCTTTCCCAAATTCATCGATTAGCACCAGAGATCTCTCTGCAGCATTGTTAACTGCAGCTGCCACTTGGTTTAAGTCTATGATGAAGGTTGAGAGTCCCACAGACACAGATTCACGGCTTTGGATCCTTGTGTAAATTCCATCTATTAGACCAATATTTGCCTCTGTGGCAGGGACATAACTACCTATCAGTGCCATGAATACTATTAGCCCAACTTCCTTGAGATATACACTTTTGCCACTGGAATTTGGACCAGTGAGAATATGAATTTTACCATGTTCTTCACCACTACTGGTGGGATTTGAAACAAATGTTCTTGTACACAGTTCCATTAGAGGATGTCTTCCATCTTTGATACTGACTATATTCCTGCTGGTTAATTTAGGTCTTGTGTAGGTGTTCTCTCTGGCTATAACAGCCATGGCAATTAAGCAGTCCAACTGGGCTGCATACTCCATCACATCATAAAGAACTGCAGACTTATCTAAAATCTTTGTCTGCAACTGATACATAACAGCTGTTTCAAGGTCCCTGATTTCACAGTGCAAGTCTCCTAACATTGTATCAAGTTCCTTTGTCCGAGCACTTCTATAATGAAGTCTGTCTTCAGAAAGGAACATGAAATCCAGTCCTTCTATCTCAAAATCGTTCTTATCTACCATGCCTGGAAGACGTGGAATAGTTAGAAGAAATCCTATCAGTGGGATGTAGATAACACAGCATGAAGGAATTCTGTTGTCCAATAGTGTTAGTTCATTTCTTGCTACTTCAGTTAAAAAATCTGACAGACCCATCAGTTTACTCTTTTTTTCATCTATGGCTGGGTCCACAGTTGGCTTAACAGTGAATCTGTTCTCTGTACTACTACCTTCAAAATCAACAACTTTATTAATAAGACTGGCTATATAATGAAGATCATCTGTGAAAGTTTGGGAAATCTTTGAAAATAGTTCCACAGACATGGGGAGGGACCTGCAAGTATCACCAATGCATATAGCATTGTACACTGTTTTGTAAAGGCCCTGCCAGTCATTCACTTTGGTATAGGATAATGTCATCCTCTTCAAAATTAGTGGAATATTTTTGATGTGCTTTAAGCAATCTTGTAATGTGTGCACCATCTCTGTGTTTCTGGCCAGCATGAAAAACTGGATGACATCCAGACGTTTGTTCAACTCGTCCAGGTTCTTCGTTGGGCGCATAAACCACAGTCTCATCAGCTTTGTCCCCCACTGAGATCTGCAGCGATTCATAACTCCGAACAAGCTGAGTCCCTCTTTCAGTCCTGATGCCAATTTGTACACGGATGGATGCACTTCTGACTTGAAAATCTGCAACACACAGTAAGCATCCTGGTCAATGTGCACTGTGTCATTCAGCGCAAACTTCCTCAGAGCCAGGATGGGAACGCTCACATTTGGGTCTTCCAATTCCACTCCAATCCTCCTCCTTTCCAGAAACTTCAATAGCCCTCCAAGTGCGCGCAACATGGTAGCGCACTCAAATGGTATAATTGATGCCAGATATACAATTCTTTCTGCTTCAGTCAGGTGCTTGGGGATGAAGGGCAAGTTCACCGATAGCACACGCTGTTTGCTGATATTCAGCCCGAAATCCACATTAGGGAAGATTGCTATTTCTGGCTTCCCATCCTTTCCGTTGTTGGTGGTTCCCGCCGCCTGGAGGAAATCTGCCATGCTACGGTCTTGCTTTGCGCTCGTTAAGATGCATCGGGGCTGCAGCTCTTCGATAACTTTCCTCAGCAACCGGAGATCATCTGCATCTGGAGCATCCGGCATGAAGTAAATGATGCAGTCACTGGCGTTATAGTAAGCAAGCCCCAGTTGCCCGCCATACCACAAAACGCTCATGTACACCTCGGGCTGAGAGGAAACATCGATATCATCTACTGGCCACCTTACGGCAGCCGACTGCTGAGCCGGTGTACCAAGGTTACTCATTAGGCGCAGTGAACTCCCCTCAATGGTATGATCATAACTCCCATAAAGGGCGTTTTACACATTCATTTGTCCCTCGACTTTTTTTTTGTCAATCGCGCCATTTTAGCTTCACGCCGACTCGCCCCGCGAGAGGGCGGTTTGCAGCTGCCTCGTGCGGAAGTGGCAGTTTGCAGCCGCTCGAGAGGAAAACCTTAGAAAGGCAAACTTCAGGCGTGAAACAAGTGTGAAACTGATAAAAGAATTGTTAATTGGTACATCAGTTCAAAACACATTAAACCCTTCCGGGATTGAAGACTCCCAGTCATAAGAGTTTGCAAGGTAAAGACTTTTTTAAATATTAGAATATACACACATATAAACTTCAATTTGATGATAATATGCCATAGAGTCATACAACATGGAAACAGACCCTTTGGTACTAGTCCACACCTACCATATTCCCAAACTAAACTAGTCCCAACTGCCAGCTTTTGATCCATGTTCCTCCAAACATCACCTATTCATGCACTTATCCAAATGTCTTTTAAATGTTCTAACTGTATCTGCATCCAACACTTCCTTCGGCACTTCATTCCACACACCAAACACACTCTACAAAGATATTGGCCCTCATGACTTTTTAAAATCTTTCTCCTCTCATCTTAAAAACATGCCCCCCAGTTTTGAACACCTAGGAAAGAACCTTTGCAATTCATCTTATACACCCCTCCTGATTTTATAAACTTCTACCTCCTATGCCCAGTGCGAAAAGTTCCAGCCTATCATTATAACTCAAATCTCCCAATCCTAGTGACATCCTGGTAAAGGTTTTCTGACCCCTGGCCAATTTTATAATATCCTTCCGATAGCAGGGTGTCAGAACTGTACATAATACTCCAGAAGAGGCCTCACCAGTTGAGTACATTGACATTCAAGCATATGACACCTTAAGGAAGAAGTTATATGCAGTTCCAGTTAAAGTCATAAGTGACTTAGGTACAGAGACTCTGGAGTGAGTAATATAAAAATAGTATTTTGGATACTATACAAATGCTGTTGTTTCTTTGCTATTTATAAAGGAGTGTTTTAGAATAAATGGGTTCATTCTTTGACTGTGTGTTTTAAAGTCTTTGAATTTATATTATAATTAGATGATTTGGATTATTCTATTTTATTTACATTTCTTTCATAATCTTCAATTTTGCTGTTAAAGCAAACTTTAAAGCTGCTTTACGTTTCAGTGAGAGATAACATGATTAAAACAAAAACAAATAGAAGTATGATCTATCAAATCAGATGCCTGAATTCCAGATGAAGGGCTCTGGCCCGAAACGCCGATTTTCCTGCTTCTCGGATGCTGTCTGACCTGCTTGCTGGAAAAGCACACACACACTCAACTGGGATCTTAACTGTCCAGTCATAATATCTGCTGGATATAACACTGTAATATGCTAAAAGACAAGACAAACTACATATGTTGTATGGGACCAAATAAGAGGCCAAGTGCATGACTGCTGAGCAAGTGAAGAGCCATTATATGCATCCTTTGCAGATATAAGATTGTTGAGTGTCCCTGCTCACTGAGCAACTAGCAGAAGAATTGGAGGAATGGTGTCTGTAAGCTCCAAAGTGCAGTGTTGAATGCTAAATTAGTTAGTCTAATACCAGCCACGATAATGTGGTGAAGTTGGTGTTTTCCCAATGCCGACTTCTGTGGAGACAATCAATGGAGTGTGCAATGAAATGCTGGTGAATGGATGTTAAAATGTAGACCTTTGAAAGAAACTGACAATCCGCATTGCCAGGTAACCACTCTTGACTTTCCAGCCTTGGATTTTAAAAGAATTGGATCCATGTAGTTTCTCAACAGCATGGGAGAATTGCAAACAACATATAAGTAAGGCAAGATTAGCTATTAATGACATGCAAATGTAGAGAAATAAACTGATCCTCGCTTAACAACAGTTTTAAAAGGGAGAAGAACAGACAAAGGAAGCACATGGTGAGGTCAGTGAAGGCGAGGGCGAGAGAGAAAGAAACTGACACCACAGTGTACCTGCACAGTTACTGCCTTTACTGTTTGAATTCATATATCGCTGGACATCGGCGTGTGTCTGGGAAAATTAACAAACAGTGAAATTCACAACTGATCTTGGAGGAATTGTTTGGGCGAAGTTCACAACACAGAATCAAATAAGTGAATTGTTTTAAATGTGGCCTACAGAAAGTCTGCAGTAGTGAGTAGAATGTGTTCTTTCTTGATTATATGTTTTTTGAGATATGTCTCTTGATTAAACTTAAATATTAATTTTACCTGGGGCAGTGTTTTGGAGAGGAATAAGATGGTGTTATTTTCTGCGACTGTAGATTGTGAAGGAGCAAAAATGGACTTTAGTAGAGTGATAAATGCTTCTTGTCAGATTGGGAGTTTAAAGAGAGTTTAGGGTTACTGCAGATTATATCTACAATAAATGCTGTTGCTTGCAACGTATTTGGATGGATATATGAATAGAAAGGGTTTGGAGGGATATAGGCCGGGTGCTGGCAGGTGGGACTAGATTGGGTTGGGATATCGGGTCGGCGTGGGCAAGTTGGACCAAAGGACCTCTTTCCATGATGTACATCTCTATGACTCTATAAATGGATCGGTTGGAGAGACAGTTAAAAGCAATGAGGACTTTGCAACAGTATGTGATGAATGGCAGTTATAGAAAGGGGAGAAAGTCTCAGATACAGTTACATAGATGGGCTAACTCCAGGAAAGGTAAAAGAGGTAGGCAGCTAGTGCAGGAGTCTTCTGTGGTATATACCCATTTCAAACAAGTATGCTGTTTTGGAAAATGTAGGGGGTAATGGATTCTCAGGGGAACATAGCACGAACAGCCAAGTTTCTGGTATTGAGACTGGCTCAAATGCAACGAGGGATACGTCTGGTTCCAAGAGATCAATTGTGTTAGGGGATTCTCTAGTCCGAGGTACAGACAGACGTTTCTGTGGCCAGCAGCGAAAAATCGGAATGGTGTGTTGCTTCCCTGGTGCCAGGATCAAGGATGTCTCAGAGAGGGTGCAGAATGTTCTCAAGAGGAAAAGGGGCCAGCAAGAGGTGATTGTCCACATTGGAACCAAAGACATAGGAAGGGAAAAGGTTGAGATTCTGAAGGGAGATTACAGAGAGTTAGGCAGAAATTTAAAAAGGAGGTCCTCGAGAGTAGTAATATCTGGATTACGAGCTAGTGAGGGCCGGAATAGGAGGATAGAGCAGATGAATGCATGGCTGAGGAGCTGGTGTATGGGAGAAGGATTCACATTTTTGGATCATTTGGAATCTCTTCTGGGGTAGAGGTGACCTGTACAAGAAGGACGGTTTGCACCTAAATTGGAAGGGGACTAATATACTGGCAGGGAGATTTGTTAGAGCTGCTCGGGAGGATTTAAATTAGTAAAGTGGGAGGGTGGGACCCAGGGAGATAGTGAGGAAAGAGATCAATCTGAGAGTGGCACAGTTGAGAACAGAAGCGAGTCAAACAGTCAGGGCAGGCAGGGACAAGGAAGGACTAATAAATTAAACTGTATTTATTTCAATGCAAGGGCCTAATGGGGAAGGCAGATGAACTCAGGGCATGGTTAGGAACATGGGACTGGAATATCATAGCAATTACAGAAACATGGCTCAGGGATGGGCAGGACTGGCAGCTTAATGTTCCAGGATACAAATGCTACAGGAAGGATAGAAAGGGAGGCAAGAGAGAGGGGGGAGTGGCGTTTTTGATAAGGGATAGTATTACAGCTGTGCTGAGGGAAGATATTCCTGGAAATACATCCAGGGAAGTTATTTGGGTGGAACTGAGAAATACGAAAGGGATGATCACCTTTTTGGGATTGTATTATAGACCCCCTAATATTCAGAGGGAAATTGAGAAACAAGTTTGTAAGGAGATCTCAGCTATCTGTAAGAATAATAGGGTGGTTATGGTAGAGGACTTCAACTTTCCAAACATCGATTGGGACTGCCATAGTGCTAAGTGTTTAGATGGAGAGGAATTTGTTAAATGTGTACAAGAAAATTTTCTGATTCAGTTTGTGGATGTACCTACTAGAGAAGGTGCAAAACTTGACCTACTCTTGGGAAATAAGGCAGGGCAGGCGACTGAGGTGTCAGTGGGGGAGCACTTTGGGGCCAGCGACCATAATTCTATTAGATTTAAAATAATGATGGAAAAGGATAGACCAGATCTAAAAGTTGAAGTTCTAAATTGGAGAAGGCCAATTTTGACGGTATTAGGCAAGAACTTTCAAAAGCTGACTGGGGCAGATGTTTGTAGGTAAAGATAAAAATGGAAAGCCTTCAGAAATGAAAAAACGAGAATCTAGAGAAAGTATATTCCAGTTAGGATGAAAGGAAAGGCTGGTAGGTGTAGGGAATGCTGGATGACTAAAGAAATTGAGGGTTTGGTTAAGAAAGAGAAGGAAGCATATGTCAGGTACAGACAGGATCAATCGAGGGAATCCTTAGAAGAGTATAAACACAGTAGGAGTCTACTTAAGAGTGAAATCAGGAGGGCAAAAAGGGGACATGAGATAGCTTTGACAAATAGAATTTATGAGAATCCAAAGGGTTTTTACAAATACATTAAGGACAAAAAAGTAGCTGGGGAGAGAATAGGGCCCCTCAAAGGTCAGCAAGGCAGCCTTTGTGTGGAGCCGCAGAAAACGGGGGAGATATTAAACGAGTGTTTTGCATCTGTATTTACTGTGGAAAAGGTATGGAAGATATAGAATGTAGGGAAATAGATGGTGATACCTTGCAAAATGTCCATACTACAGAGGAGGAAGTGCTGAATGTTAAAGGTGGATAAATCCCCAGGACCTGATCAGGTGTACTCTAGAACTCTGTGGGAAGCTCGAGAAGTGATTGCTGGGCCTCTTACTGAGATATTTGTATCATCGATAGTCACAGGTGAGGTGCCAGAAGACTGGAGGTTGGCTAACGTGGTGCCACTGTTTAAGAAGGGTAGTATGGACAAGCCAGGGAACTACAGACCAGTGAGCCTGACCTCGGTGGTGGGCAAGTCGTTGGAGGGAATTCTGAAGGACAGGATGTACATGTATTTGGAAAGGACTGATTAGAGATAGTCAACATGGCTTTGTGCATGGGAAATCATGTCTCACAAACTTGATTGAGTTTTTTGAAGAAGTAACAAAGAGGTTTGATGAGGACAGAGCAATAGATATGATCTAAATGGACTTCAGTAAGGCGTTCGACAAGGTTCCCCATGGGAGACTGGTTAGCAAGGTTAGATCTCATGGAATAAAGGGAGAACTAGCCATTTGTATACAGAACTGGCTCAAAGGTGGAAGACAGAGAATGGTGGTGGAGGGTTGCTTTTCAGACTGGAAGCCTGTGACCAGTGGAGTGCCACAAGAATCAGTGCTGGGTCCTCTACATTTTGTCATTTACATAAATGATTGGATGCGAGCATAAAAGGTATGTTTGCAGATGACACCAAAATTGGAGGTGTAGTGGACAGCGAAGAAGGTTAATTCAGAATACAACAGAATCTTGAGCAGATGGGCCAATGGGCTGAGATGTGGCAGATGGAGTTTAATTCAGATAAATGTGAGGTGCTGCACTTTGGGAAAGCAAATCTTAGCAGAACTTATACACTTAATGGTAAGGTCTTAGGGAGTGTTGCTGAACAAAGAGACCTTGGACTGCAGCTTCATAGCTCCTTGAAAGTGGAATTGCAGGTAGATAGGATAGTGAAGAAGGCGTTTGGTATGCTTTCTTTTGTTGGTTAGAGTCTTAAGTACAGGAGTTGAGAGGTCATGTTGCGGCTGTACAGGATATTGGTTAGGCCACTGTTGGAATATTGCATGCAATTCTGGTCTCCTTCCTATCGGAAAGATGTTGTGAAACTTGAAAGGGTTCAGAAAAAATTTACAAAATGTTACCAGGGTTGGAGGGTTTGAGTTATAGGGAGAGGCTGAACAGGCTGGGACTGTTTTCCCTGTAGAATCGGAGACTAAGGAGACCTTATAGAGGTTTACAACATTATGAGGGACATGGATCGGATAAAGAGACAAAGTCTTTTCTCTGAAGTGGGGGAGTCCAGAACTAGAGGCCATAGATTTAGGGTGAGAGGGGAAAGATATAAAAGAGACCTAAGGGGCAACTTTTTCACATAAGAGGGTGGTACGTGTATGGAATGAGCTGCCAGAGGAAGTGGTGGAGGCTGGGACAATTGCAACATTTAAAAGGCATTTGGATGGGTATATAAATAGGAAGGGTTTGGAGGGATATGGGCCAGGTGCTGGCAGGTGGGCCCAATATTGGGTTGGGATATCTGGCTTGGACGGTTGAACCGAAGGATCTGTTTCCATGCAGTACATCTCTATGACTAATTACCGAGGTTCTAAATTAGTATTTAAATCTTGAGGGGAAAATTGGGCACTTTTTTTGAAGCTGAGAACCAATCAGTCTCAGTTTATTTTTTCACATTTCTCACATTACCCATATCACTTAAAGATTGGGAAAATTCCATTCTAGCTTCAGAATTCTCTTAAAAGCAGCACTGTCACAGACTACCTTAATGAGCACTAGTGTCCTAGTACAGTAGTTCTCTATCCCAATGGCACTGCACATCTTTGGCTTTTGGAACTGCACTTCAGGACCTACTCATGGGCAGAATTTCAGCTTGTCTGCAGACAGGCAGTTGCGCCACCTGGTATTGCCTCTGCATTTATAGACAATAGGTGCAGGAGTAGACCATTCTGCCCTTCGAGCCAGCACCACCATTCATTATGGTCATGGCTGATCATCCTCAATCAGGTTCCTGCCTTATCCCCATAACCCTTGATTCCACTATCCTTAAGAGCTCTATCCAACTCTTTCTTTCTTTCTTCTGAGTTCTAATCTTGCTCAATTGCACTAAGCAAATACTATATGTGGGACTCTTTTGCCCCGCTCGGTGCTGTATTAATCTATTAATGGCTTAAAGGCTTGTTCTAAGTCTTGCACACTCACAAGAGTTTTCCAGAGCCTTAGCTCCAAAATATCACTGCTTTTACTGATTACCAAGATGTCTGCTGAGTCCTCTTAGCACTTCTTGCTGAGTTTCATCCCCACAATGTGGCCAAGGGTAGTATGTTCTTCATGTGATTCCTAGAATTGAATGCAGTACTTTAAATGGGTTCCAGTTAGAAACCTGTGTATTTGAAGCATTATTTCCACCCCTTTTTTCTGCACATCCCCGTTCCTTATGATAACGGCATGTGTTCCACTTAACTTCTTAAATTCTCTTTAAGCAATACTTTTTAGTGATTTGCAAACAAGGACATCCAAGTTCTTTGCTCCTTCACAGTTCTTGGTCTCTCACAATTTAAAGATGTTCCACTTTCATAATTTGAAATCCAAAATGGATAACGGTCACACTTCCCACAATGTTAAAAATCACACAACACCTGGTTATAATCCAACAGGTTTATTTGGAAGAACTAGCTTTCAGAGTGCTACTCCTTCATTAGGTGGTTATGGAGTATAGCCAGGTGTTGTGTGATTGTTAACTTGGTACATCCCAGTCCAACATTGGCACCTCCAAATCATAACTTCCCAAAATGAACTCCATCTGCTACATTTTCTGTGACTGGTGCTTTGTGGCATCTGACTTGGCTATGCAAAACTCACAAAATAGCTTGGTATGATTGTATGCATGGCACAAAGTTGAAGCTCCAATTAAGGGAACATAATTTGTCACACAGCATTAGTAAGAGTATGTTATTTTAACCCTGCACTCTGACATCTCTTCCCAAGCAATTAGTAATTCATGTCACAAAAACACTTGCAAATCATCCATGCAGTCTTATTTTTGTATTGATTATTTACATGGAACCATATCAGATTCCTTATTGATGGCCTTGTGAACAACATCCATAACTCCTCCTTTATCCACCATGTTAGTCAAGTCCTCAAAAAAAAACACCTAGATTCACTAGACATGACCTATTATTCAGAATTTAAGCTGCTTTTCGTTTATCAATTTATCCTTATGCAGGTGCTAAGCCATTTTGTCTCTGATGATAGATTACAATCATTTTGCAATAACTGACAATAAATCTGTCATTTTCTCATTTCTTTCACTTTCCTTCTCAAATATTAGAATTTAAATTTGTTCAGCGCAGAGACACAATTCCCAAAATTAGATAAATTTTAAAAATTCAGATTAACACATTTACAATTTCCTTAACTATTCATTTTAAACACTTGCAGTAGAAATCATTAGATCCTGGAGGTTTATCTACCTTGGGGTCATAAAGATGAACAGCATGGATTAGACTCTTTGGTCCAACTCATACTTGCCAACCAGGTATCCAAAATTAATCTGGTTCCATTTGCCATCATTTGGCCTATATCCCTCTAAACCCTTTGTATTCGTACACCCATCCAGATGCCTTTTAAATGTTATAATTGTACCAGGCTCCACAACTTCCTCTGGCAGCTCATTCCATACATGCAGCACCCTCCTCGAGAAAAAAACTGCCCCTTAGGTCCCTTTTAAATCTTGCCCTTCTCACCGTAAACCTATACCCTCTAGTTTCCCTAGGGAAAAGATCTTGGCTGTTCACCATATCCATGCCTTCGTGATTTTATAAACTTCTATAAGGTCACCCCTCAGCCTCCGATGCTCCAGAGAAGATAGCCCCAGTCTATTCAGCCTCTCTCTATAGCTCAAACACTCCAAGCCCGGAAACATCCTTGTAAATCTTTTCTGAACCTTTCAAGTTTAACAACATCTTTCATATTGCAGAGACCAGAATTGAACGCAGTATTCCAAAAGTGATCTAACTAATGTCCTGTACAGCCACAACATGACCTCCCAACCCTTATACTCAATGCACTGACCAATAAAGAGAAAGGTACAAAACACCTTCATCTCTATATTGTCTACTAACAACTCCACTTTCAAGGACCTATGAACCTGCATTCCAAGCTCTCTTTGTTCAGCAACTCTCCCCAGAACCTTACCATTAAGTGTATAAGTCCTGCCCTGATTTACCTTACCAAAGTGCAGGTAAGGTAAATCAGGGCACATTTGTCAAAATTAAACTCCATCTGCCCCTCCTTGTTCCATCAGCCCATCTGATCAAGGTCCTAAGTATCATTGTTTTCTTTTTTACTTATTTAAGTCCACTTCTTGTGTTGATTTATTATTTTGGATTCCATGTATTGGTGATACTTTCCCATATACCTTCTGTGAAGACAAATTCAAAAGAATTGGTTGAGCAAATCTACCATCAATTTAGTCATACCTCTTTTTTGTTTGTTAGCTTTTGGAATTTCAACACTTGTTGCCTATCTCCAGTTGCCCTTGAAAAATGGTGATGAGCTGCTCTTTTAAACTACTACAGTCCATAACATAATCCCACAGTGCTGTTACAAAGGAGGTTCAAAAATTTTAGCCAGTGAAGAAACAGTAGTATAGTTGCAAGTTAGAATGGTATTTGACTTAGAGGGAAACTTTCAGTTGGTTCCCATGCATTGCTGTCCTTTTTCTTATAGATGGTAGAAGTCCCAGGTTTTAAAGGTTCTGTGGAAGGATCTGCAATGTGTCTGGTATAATGTAGAGAGTGATTATTTAGTGCAATCCCAAACATGCATGATATTTTTTCCCAAACAGTGTCCATGGAGTTCCTTGAGTTATTATTATGATGTGCTCATTTAAACAAGTGGAGAGCATTTCATCAAATTTTCACCTTGTAGATGTTGGTTAGGCTTTGGGAAACCAAAGGATGAATTCCATGCTAAAGAATTTTCAGTCCTACCCTGATCGTACAGCCACAATAATTATATATCTGATCCAATTCAGTTTCTGGTAAATAGTAACTCCAAGAAGCTAATAGCTTAGGTGCAATGGGGCAAATGGCCTCCTTCTGGGCTGTAACAATTCTGTGATTATGATTCCATTCTGGGGTCAATTTGATAAATTGATAGAGCACTCCAGGAGAACAGATAACGATCATTTCTTTCATGTGCTGATATGTTGGGAAGCTTTATCACAGGTCAAAATTCAGTCTTCTAAATTACAGAACACAATTCATCTTTGTACAGATTATGGAATGCATATTACAATTACAGTTCCCAAATTTTTATGTTCATGTGACGCATACAATCTTTGTTTCCCACAGTCTTTATAGGCCTTGGATGTGATAGAATGGCTTCTAGATATTAACCTTGACAGTTGGAGTCTGTGCCTTGTTTCCTAGTTCTCACATATTTTGCTTGCTCGCTTATTAATGACAATATTACTCAAGCTTTAACCCTTAACTAACTTAATCCCTTTAATTCTATAATCCAGCGAAGGTAATGCCATTGAATATCAAGAGGATATGATGAGATTTTGTTTTGTTTGAGATGGTCATCACTTCACACTTCTGTGAATTGAATAGAGAGTGCTAATGGAGGGATGTCTGGAGGTCTGGCATGTGCTATTATCCTATCTGGTGACAGTATTATGCTTTGTGAATGGGAGATCATACCTCACAAATTTGTTAGAGTTCTTTGATGAAGTGACCAGGAAGGTTGATGAGGCAAGGGTGGTAGTCTGTATGGATTTCAGTAAGGCCTTTGGTAAGATTCCACATGGTAGGCTGCTCTGGAAAGTTAGATCGCATGGAATACAGGGTGAACTGGCAAATTGGATACAAAATTTGCTTGATGGTAGGAAGCAGAGAGTAATAGTGGAAGGATGCTTGTTGCACTGGAGGCCTGTGACTAGTGGAGTGCCTCTTGGGTCAGTGCTAGGCCCATTGCTGTTTGTTTTCTACATCAATGATTTGAATGATTAGTAAGTTCGCAGATGATACTAAAATGACAGTATCGTGGACAGTCAGGAAGGTTATCAGAAATTGCAGCAGGACCTTGATCAGCTGGGGAAGTGGGTCAAGAAATGTCAAAAGGAATTTAATATAGATAAGTGTGAGGTCTTGCATTTTGAAAAGTCAAATCAAGGTAGGAGCTTCATGTTGAATGGTATGGCCTTAAGGAGTGTAGTGGAACAGAGGGATCTAGGAGTTCAGGTTCACAGTTCTCTGAAAGTGGACTCACAGGTAGACAGGACAGTGAAGAAGGCTTTTGGCGCAATGGCCTTAATGAGTCGGGGTATTGGGAATAGAACTTGGGAAGTTATGTTGCAGTTGTACAGGATGTTGGTGAGGCTGCACTTGGCGTATTGTGTTAAGTTTTGATCAACTTGTTAAAGGAAGGATGTTATTAAACTGGAAAGAGTGCAGAGGAAATTTACAAGGCTGTTGCCTGGACTCAATGGTCTGAGTTACAGGGACAGGTTGGACAAGCTAGGACCTTTTTCTTTAGAGTGTAGGAGACTGAAGGGATACCTTATAGAGGTGTATACGATCACGAGCAGCATGGATAAGGTGAATGTACTCAGTCTTTTTCCCAGGGTTGGGGAATCAAGAACTAAAGAGCCTCAGTTTAAGATTGTAGGGGAAAGAATAAAAGAAAACCTGAGGGACAACTTTTTTACACAGAGGGTGGTACGCATATGAGATGAGCGGTCAGCGGAAGTGGCTGAGGCAGGTATGTTAACAACATTTAAAGGCCATTTGGATAAATACATGGAAAGGAAAAGATTAAAAGAATATGGGCCAAGTGCAGGGAAATGGGGTTAGCGTGGACAGACATTTTGGTCGGCATGGACTAGTTTGGGCCAAAGGGCTGTGCTGTGGGACTCTGTGACTCTATAACTAACTGTTGGGCAGTACCTGGGAGAGGAATAGAGAGGCTTTTAAACTGAGTACAGTTTCTCCCTTGATGTGAGCGTATTGATTTGAAAGGTTATGCAAACAGATATGTCCAAAATAAATTTTCGATTGAAGTAAACAAATTTGGCTTCTTGTTGACAACAATGAGGTGCATGACTTTAATATAACAGTTGACTGTTATGAAGGGCTTATGCCTGAAACGTCAATTCTCCTGCTCCTCAGATGCTGCCTAACCTGCTGTGCTTTTCCAGCACCTCACTCTCAACTATAACAGTTGACTGTCTGATCACAACATTAATTAAATTAGCATTTACATTAAAAGCTCTGTTATGATAGTAAAGTATTTAAATATACATGTAGTACAGTAAAGGGTTAACTATACCTTTACTCTGAGTATCCTGTATGTAAGGAGCAGTATCATGATGGCATCAGATCATATGGAACTGGAACTTGAGTCTGTAGATTCCCAGAAATATTCTTCCCAAGCATGTTTTATATATAGTTATGTATAATAAAGTTTTGAATATTCCCCAACATCTATGTGGACTACCTTCTATCAAGAAGCTTAACACGATCTTAATATAGATTGTAGGATTATTGTAACCTTTACATGCTGGTTTGTTGTAAGATTTAATAATCATTTTCACACATACATATGTAATAGCATTAACAATTTAGACATATAATTTATAAAAAAGACATTGTAAGGATGTACTTAATGATGGCTTTAGTGATGATTCCCATTGCACTTTTGTGAAAAAAATTATTTATTTTTGTTACCAAAGTAATGAGTCTAATCTATTATATCAAAATTAACATAAATTGTAATGAAGAGCTGTTGCAGAATTCTGCAAACTATTTTAAATGTTTATAAATTAAACAACATATCTGTATTACAATCTGTTGACAATAGAGACTTCGGTGGAATTTTAAATAACTCCAAGAAGGCCGGTATCCCCTCACCAAGTCACCCTTTACTTGTACATGCATAGTACATGACACTGACCCAACTAGCTCAGAGCCAGCTCCTAGAGTGAGCAGAACCCTTGACATTACTGGTTTTTTTTCATTGCTATTCGCTTTGCATTAGTTTTTTTTCTCTTTTTTTTAATTTACCCTCGCACTGCCGCCTAACTGCAGTAGTGCTTATTTTTTCCCCAGCACCCATGTTGTGTGTGTGCAAGTTTGAGACACTGAATGACACAAGGTGCACGAATCTTTATTCAGTTTCCAAAGAAGCAAAGAAATATCTGAGTGGCCAGTGACAAGCAGTGCACATTCCTGTTTTTTTTTGCGCAGGTGCGAGACCTTGTTTATTTTTTTCTTTTTTTTTCTTTCCTTTAACTGCGGTAGTGCTTATTTTTTCCCCTGCACCCATGGTGTGTGTGTGTGTAGGTGCACATTCCTGTTTACATCTGTCAGCAAGGGCTCCCTGACTGGACCAGGTTAACAACCTTAATCAGGAAAATTAGGTTCCCTTGACTGACCTTGTTCCAGTCACTACAAAGTTCACACAGCAAGCAAAAAGTACAGTTAAGAACCTGCAAGATAAGCTTAGATATTGGAATTCAGTCTGCAGGGATAGGGTGTTAAGATAGAAGTGTCAATATGTCTCACCTTATATAAAGTTATGTAAGGAAATATAGACAACATATGCTACACCAGACTACTATAAACAGCCTTAAAAAAGCATATCTCTTGAGCTTGTCAAAATTGGTTTAACATAAAAGCAATTACTTTTCAGATATATTCACTTAAGATTAAGGTAAATTAAAGTCAAAAAAATGTGATTGAAGAAGAGGATTAAAGGGCTAGAGAGGGGCGATATTGAAGGTGGGGGAGGTGACGATGTTGGGCAATGATGATAAAAGGAGCTCAGAAATTAGAATCACACAGGACGCATGGTTTCACTCCTGGACCCTAATTCTCAGGTAGATCCTACAAGAAGCATGTAAACAAATGCCATGAAGAATGCACCTGACATAATCAGACTGTGCCTCAGTACTCTAAAATTCTTTCAGTATTCTGACACTAAGAGTTGCACTTAGAAAGCGAAGCACAGATTTCTGTAGGCAGAAGGGGAGAAGACACCAACTCTAATTGCTCAGCAGCAAAAATCTGAATTCAGTGATCTCCAACCTCATGTTTAAGGGGCTCCTCACTTCCACTTTGAATACCTGATCCCGAACTATATGTGTTTTACAAGTACTGTAATGGTTGAAATGGAGGAAACACAGAGGTGCTTTGTCACTGTTTTTTCATTTGACGCATTCAAATGAAGTCAGTGGCAGGTCAGTGGACATATAGCAAAGATAGTGATAAAGCACCAAGGAACGAGACATAGGCCATTTGAAGGTGGATTCGAATCCAAATGGATTGTACCCTAACTACCATGCTAGAAAAGTTGTTAATATTGTTTCTGCATGATGGCGAGGAAATTTATATTCTTTTCTACAATTCCCAATTTTCAGTTTTTAATACCTGAAAGCTACCATTCATTTACACACAGAAAATGAATACTTAACAGTATTCTTTTTTCTGTTCAAGTTCCTCCTTTCTGTTTTTGAATATGTTGATATCTTGCTGGGGTTACAACTCTACAGACATTGCCTGTTTTTCAATTTTTCAGCCAGTTTGTCATTTTTCTTGCATGAGTCTACCCAGTAGTTTCTGGCAAACTGTTCAAAAGTCACAACTATTCACCACAACTCATATTCTAACCATTTCTCCATCCAGCATTGACAAGTCACAGAATCTCAAAATAATGACAGCACAGATAGAGATAATTCAGCTTGTCATGCCTGTGCCAGTTCTCCAAGTGACCGGTGTACTTAATTCTTTCCTCCAAATTTTCCCTGCAACCATGCATATTTTCCTCTTCAGCTAAGTATCTGATTCCCTTTTCAATGCCTCGATTGAACTTGCCTCCACCAGTTTCTCAGGCAATGCATTTCAGATCTTAGCCATTCACTGTGTGAAAAAATTCTTATGTCTCCATTATTTCTTTTACCAATTACCTTAAAACTGTTCCCTCTCGGTTTCGATTCATCCACAAGCAGGAACAATTCTTCCCTTTTTTTTAACTAGATGGTTAATAAATTTGAAATCTCTCGCAAATTTCCTCTAAACCTTCTCCAAGAAAAATATCTTCTCCAATATGTGTTCACAACTGAAGGTCCTCATCTCTCAGACCCTTCTTGTAAGTCTTTTCTGTGGTTTCTCTAATGCCTTCAAATTTTTTCTTAAAATATGATACCCAGAGCTGGACACAATACTCCAGTTACAACCAAAATAATGTCTTGATTTTTTGATTTTATTTATTATTGTCACATGTACCAAGATACAGTGGAAAGTATTGTTTCATATGCTATCCAAACAAAGCATACCATAAGTAAGTACATCAGGGTAAGAGAACAGAATGCAGAATGTAGTGCTAAAGCTGCAGAGAAAGGTCAACTCTAATATATGAGAAGTCCATTTGTCTGTCTGATAATAGCAGTGAAGAAACTGTTCTTGAATCTGTTGGAACGTTTTTTCAAACTTTTGTGTTGGCTGTCCAATGGAAGAGGATGGAAGAGAGTATAACTGTAATAGGAGGAGTCTTTGATTATGTTGGCTGCTTTCCTGAGGCAGCAGGAAGTGTAGATGGTGTCAACAGAAGGAAGGCTGGTTTTTGTGATGGACTGGGTTGTGTTAACAACTCTGTAATTTCTTACGGTCTTGGGCAGAGTAGCTGCTGTACTAAGCTGTGATGCTTTTGGATAGGATGCTTTCTGTGGTGTACCTATAAAAATTGCTAAAAGTCATTCTGGACATGCTGAATTTCCTTAGCCTTCTAAGGAAGTAGAGGCATTAGTGTGCTTTCTTGACTGTAACATCAACATGTTTTCAGTGATATTTACTCCTTGGAACTTGAAGCACTCAACCACCTCCTTCTCAGCACCATTTATACATCGGGCACGTCCTCCACTCCGCTTCCTGAAGTTGATGACTGGCTCCTTCATTTTGCTGACATCAATGTAGAAGTTACTGTCTTTATACCAAGCCTCTAAGTTCTTGATCTCTTTCCCATACTCTGTCTCGTTGTTTTAGATCCAATCCATTATGGTAATATCATCAGCAAATTTGTAAATGGAGTTAGAGCAGAATTTGGCCACACAGTTGTAAGTGTAAAAGAAGTATAGAAAGTTGACATACTTTGCAGCAAAGGTCACAATGTAAAAATTAACAATGAAAATTTCAGATAATTTATTTTCCCCCATGCTTTGTAGTTGTTGAGCTGGAAATGTGTTGCTGGAAAAGCGCAGCAGGTCAGGCAGCATCCAGGGAACAGGAGAATCGACGTTTCGGGCATAAGCCCTTCTTCAGGAATGAGGAAAGTTTGTCCAGCAGGCTAAGATAAAAGGTGGGGAGGAGGGACTTGGGGGAGGGGCGTCGGAAATGTGATAGGTGGAAAGAGGTCAAGGTGAGGGTGAAAGGTCAGACTGGGGTGGGGGCGGAGAGGTCGGGAAGAAGATTGCAGGTTAGGAAGGCGGTGCTGAATTCGATGGATTTGACTGAGACAAGGTGGGGGGAGGGGAAATGAGGAAACTGGTGAAACCCGAGTTCATCCCTTGTGGTTGGAGGGATCCTAGCCGGAAGATGAGGCGTTCTTCCTCCAACCATCGTTTCGCTGTGGTCTGACGATGGAGGAATCCAAAGACCTGCATATCCTTGGTGGAATGGGAGGGGGAATTGAAATGTTGAGCCACAGGGTGATTGGGTTGGTTGGTCCGGGTGTCCCAGAGGTGTTCCCTGAAACGCTCCGCAAGTAGGCGGCCTGTCTCCCCAATATAGAGGAGGCCACATCGGGTGCAAAGGACGCAATAGATGATATGTGTGGAGGTACAGGTGAATCTGTGGCGGATATGGAAGTTTCCTTTGGGGCCTTGGAGAGAGGTGAGGGTGGTAGGTGAGGACCAGTGGGGTTCTGTCCTGGTGGCGGTTGGAGGGGCGGGGCTCAAGGACAGAGGAGTGGGAAGTGGAAGAGATACGGTGGAGGGCATCGTCGACCATGTCGGGGGGGAAATTGCGGTCCTTGAAGAAGGAGGCCATCTGGGTTGTGGGTTTTTGGAACTGGTCCTTTGTAGTTGTTGAGTCCATTTGTGGTGCATCTATTGCCATCTTTGGTTTCATCTACTGAATATCTGGCTTATATTGTTCAATTTAAATGAAGGAGATGCACCAATTGTCTTGTTGCCCACTTTCACAACAATAGAGTTGTAAACATTTTAGGGAAAACTTAACTGCAAAACTTTTTCTCTGCAATGTCACTGGTTTATTGAATTGAAGTAGTGTGATTTAATTGGTTTTCTTTGTAATTCGGAACTGGCTCTTTTATGGCACTAAGTGGATGAAAGCATGTCAGTTTAGAAGTGGCACAACTCCAATCTGAATAAGCAACACTTCAACCACCATATTCATAAAGGTATTTCAGATTGACATTTAAAATAGGCATATAGCTCCTTGTATTTGCCAGTAATGGACCCAACAACTGTTTTTGGACCCCTCCCTGATATTTTGCTGCACAGATGGGCCTGCTGCTTTTAGGAGAACCACCTTATATGGCATCTAACCAAAGGTCATTGTTTGGAGAAATATAATTGTACTTAACCTACTCGTAGTCATGTGACCTCTTCCTTTGCTGTAAGGGCATTTGTATGTGGTCTGTGACAGCCTTTAAATACACATAACTTATAATGTGGTGGTAGGAATGGTGCAGTTGAAATTTAGTGAATCTACAGCCAGCCAAATACTGTTTTAAAAAAAAGTAAAGAATGTCTAGTTGAAAATCTGCTTATTTTCAGAGCTATAAAAAGGTTCAGCTAGTGAAAAAAAAGTAAAAAGAAATCAACAGTCTGCAACTTTGAAGTGCTAGGTGCGTCAAAAGGCTGCATATTTATCCTCTCCCTGCTACTGTTGAACTGAAGAGCGATAATGAGACAAAACTGATTTTTTGTCCACTCTGTGGAAAAACTATGAAATAGTAATAGAATCAATTTAATAGGAGTTGCAGCCTTGCTTTCAGTACTGGAGAAATTTATTGGCAAACTGTATTGGAGCCAAGATCTCACTGAGGAGTGGGAAAAAAATAGAAATATAGAAAATGGGAGTCGGAATAGGCTATTCAGCCCTTCGAGCCTCTACTACTTTCAGTATGATCATGGCTTATCATTCAACTCAGTATCCTGTTTCCACTTTCTCTTCATACCCTTTAGCCAAAACAACTATATCTATCTATTTTTGAAAAAATAAATTACTTCAACTGCTTTCTGTGGAAGACAATTCCACAAGATTACTATTCTCTTAAAGAAATGTCTCCTCATCTCAGTTATAAATGGACTAGCCCTTTCTTTAGACTCTAAATCCTGCTTCTGGACTTCCCAGTCAACAGAAACATGCTTTCTGGGTTTACTATGTCTTGTCCTGTTAGAATTTTATAAGTTTCTAAGAGATGCCTCCTCATTCTTCTAAACTCCAGTGAATAAAGTCCTAACCAAGCCAGTTTCTCTTGATACATCACTCCTGCCATCCCAGGAATCAGTCTGGTAAACCATTGTTGCACTCTTTCAGTAGCCAGAACATCTTTCCTCAGATAAGGAGACCAAAATTGCCCACAATATTCTAGGTTTGGTTTCACCATGAACCTTTACAATTGCAGCAAGACATTCCTGCTCCAGTATTTGAATTTGCTGACTATTAAACTAACATACCATTTTTCCTTCTTTATTGCCTGCTGCACCTGCATGCTTACTTTCAACAATTGGACAAAGACACTCTGGTCTTGTTGCACCCTCCCTTTTCCCAATCTAACACCATTCAGATAATAATGTGTTCTTGCTTGTGCTGCCAAAGAGAATAACCTCATATTTATTGACATTATACTTAATTGCAGCATTTGATGCATTTGCCCAATCAGTCTTATCCAAATTAAATTGAAACATCTCTGCATCCTTTTCACAGTTCACCTTCTTATCCAAATTTGTGCCGTCTGCAAACTTGGAGACATTACATTTGGTTCCTTCATCTGAATCATTAATATATACGGTGAATAGCTGGAGTCCAAGCATTGAGTTGTTAGTTGCTGACTGCCACTGGGAAAGTTACCAATTTAATTGTACTCTTTGTTTCCTGTCTGCGAATTAATTTCTCTACCCATGTCAGTACGCTACCCCCCAATCCCTTGTGTTTTAATTTTACATGCTAGTCTCTTATGTGTGACCTTATCAAAAGCCTTCTAAAAATCCAAGCAAAATATATCCATTGGCTCCCACTTATCTACTCTACTAATTATATCCTTGAAAAATTCTAGTAGATTTGACAAGTATGATTTCATTTTTGTAATTCCCCGTTGACTCAGTTCAAACCTGTTACTGTTTCCCAGTGCTCTGCTATTAAACTTGTATAATAGACTTCAGCATTTTCCTTACTATTGATGTCAGGCCAATAGGTCTATAATTTCCTGTTTTCTCTCTACCTCCTTTTTTAAATGTTGGTTTACATTAGCTACCCTTCAATCCATAGAGGTACTCCAGAATCTATAGAATCATGAAAGATGACCAACAATGCATCCACTGTTTCTAGGACAACCTCCAGAAGTGCTCTGGGATTTAGATTAATAGAATAAAATAGAATAGAATGGTAATTTATTGCCACTTGTATTTTTACAAAAACAAATACAGTGAAAAGTGCTTAATTCGCCATTCTCCAGTGCCACTTTAAGAACAGAAATTGAACACATACTTAAAAAAAGAATAAAATACAAAGTCCATCCTGGTTCAGTTCATGAGTCCACTGTTCCTGAGGTTGAGAAAATCCAACACTGAAGCTGCCACAAGAAATGTCAGACTACTGCAAAAGCCAATGGGCCCTGGGATTCTTCGGCCTTTAATTTCATCAAATTCCCCATGCAATTTCCTGTCTAATGATTTCCTTCAGTCCTCCCTCTGACTAAACTCTGTGTTCCCCAGCATTTTTGGGACATTATTTGTATTCTGCTTTGTGAAGACAGAAACAAAATATGTATTTAATTGGTCTGCCATTTCTTTGTTCCCCATTATAACTTTCCCTGTTTCTGATTGTAAGGGACCTACATTTGTCTTCACTAATCTTTTTGTGTTCACATACCAATGGAAAGTTTCACAATCAGTTAGCATGTTCCTTGCAAGCTTACTATCATACTCTATTTTCCCGCTCTTAAGCAGTCCCTTCATTCTCCTTTCCTGAAACCTGAGCTGCTCCCAATCCTCAGGTCTGCTGATTTTTTTTTGGCCAATTTGTATATCCCTCCCCTGGAGCTTATACTATCCTAATTTCCATTGTTATCCATGCATGGGCCATCTTTCCCATTTTACTTTTGTTCCAGACAGGAATGAAGATTTGTTGCAGTTCCTCCATAAACTCTAAATGTTACCACGGTTTATCCATTATAATATCCTAAAATAATGTTTTACAATTTATCATAACTAACTCAAACCTCATGCCCTTGTGGTTTCCTTTATTTAGATTCATAACCCTAACGTTAGAATTAGCTGCATCACTTTCCATTTTAATAAAGAATTCTATCACATTACAGTCAGTCAAAGGTTGGTGAAGAGACGTTTTGCAGACTTTGAAGACACGGTTTGTACCCTATGTTAATGTTAACCGAGAATGGTGTTGATTCAACATCAGAGCTGAAAGGGAGAGCAAGACTTTGATGAGTATGTGACTGCATTGATAGATTCATTTAAGTCATGTGAGCTTTGACAACAGAAAGATGATCTCTTGGCATGAGAGATTTTGCTGTGAGAGCACATCTGCTGAGAGTGGAGAAACATACTCTCAAGTAAGTTATTGACATCTGTAGAAGTTTTGAGGTTGTCTAGCTGGAGAATATTACCCAGGATCAGATAAATTTATGAATTGTGCTGAGAGACATTTGACACTGAATGAAAACAACAAATTAGGAGAAAGGAAAATACACTTGCAAAAGACCCAACAAAAAGATCAAGGCTAATGGGAAGGATGAAAATATTGCAGAAGATGCCACATAAAAAGAAAAGGAAGCAAATGCACTGTGGGGAGAATAGTGGTCTAAACGCAAAAAAGTTGAATCACCTTACATACAAGTGTTTATCCAGAAAGAAGCAAAATAAGCTGATATAGATGGCTGATGGTAAAAGCTATCAGCCCATGATTCTGATTAATCACTCTACAGCATATAACAGGTTAGGATATCATCAGGTCTAAAGTTGACATGTGGTTTGTCACTTAAAATGATGACTGCAGAAGGAGAGCACACAGTAACCATATATAGATAGATGGACACTGATTTTTGTGCAGTGTCATGAGTTCCACAGAGTGTGAATCTCTGTGCAAGGTCATTGATAATGCAGAGATTCAGGATTTTTTTTGTGTGGAAACAACACCCTTGGCCCAACAAGTTCACACCGAGCCTCTGAAGAAGAGCCACCTAGACCTATTCTCCTACCCCATATTTACCCCCGACTAATGCACCTAGCCATCTCTGAATACTAAGGGTAATTTATCATAGCCATTTTACCTAACCTGCACATCTTTCACATGCTACATTTCATATGGTGCAGGACATAATGATGATAGATGGCCTACAAGCATCAAGGACACACCTGTTGCAATAAGAGAATATTGGGCATTTAGAAATAAAGTGATACCCTAATATGGCTTCTTGTGAAAGGAAATAGAGTCATTCTTCCTAAGGAGATGAGAAAAGATATGCTGAAGTACCACCATGCAAACTGTCAGGGAACTAAGACGAGTCTGAGGGAAATAAGAGAAGTATTGCGCTGGGCAATCAAGACCAATGAGATTAAGGACCATGTCAGCCATTACTATGCTTGTAAGAAAAGCCAAGCCAAGCGAGCTAAGAGCCATGACATGTCAGAGCATGGATGATGCTTGCAGAAATTTATCACCTTGTCACTGTCAACAACAATTTTGAATACTAGGAGTTAGACCAACTGATATCAATGAAATTGTAGAATGCCTGAAAGCATACTTCAGTGAGTGTGGCATTGCAGACGTTGTGATGAGTGACAATAGCTCTAAATATGCAAGTGAAGAATTCAGTTGCCTTATAAGGGATTGGAAAAAATCAATACCAGCTGTCATGTCCACGCTATCTCAAGTCCAACTAGAAAAGCTGAGGTGGCAGTGAAAATCACCAAAGGGATCACAAAACTATTGAGGAAGTTTAACATAGACCTGTACAAGGTAATCCTTGAGTGGCAAAATCTACCTACTGAAGACATGGAATGTAGTTCAGTCTAAAGACTCATATTCATCTCTGAATGTCCACATTACTTGTAACATCATTAAAGTCATTTCTAGAGACCCCATCTAAATTTTCTTTTAAAAATTCTAGCCATCAATGTCGAGCAAAGAATAGCAAGGTTACCCCACAGCAAACCAAAACTATCAAAAACCTCCTTTCTTACTTTGCCCCTAATCTACCCAAAGGTTCCTGTTAGTGTCACCAGAAATGAAATTGGAAATTGCAGCCGTTTTGCAGGCAAACTGCCTGAGGGGTACAGCAATATAATTTAACTAAGATCCAAGGTTCAGTTTTAATTAGGTGTGGGTCCGACTTGTTCTGGTGCAAGAATGGTTTATTCCCAGTTTGTGACAAGGGCTGAAACTATCTGTTTTTTTAACCACACAGTCTTTGATCATTAATAATAGTAAACAGGCTTCTTTCTTGAAAAAATACAACAGTACAGGCTTTAATAAAAAAAATTAACATCCATTTAACTTCAGTAGTTTTGAAAACTAAGAGTATCTTTGCACTTAATGTACATGATTAAACAATACACTACATTGCAAGTGTGATCTGACTCCATAATATGCTATCAGGAATAATTGTGATAGAATCATGAACCTTAAATTGACATTACATTCTCAGTGGGAACAAAATAGGTTTAAGGTAGACATGTTTTACATTTCACTTAATTTTATGGTCAATTAGCTTCAAAAAATCCTTGTTGCAGAATAGTTTTGCATCTGTTTCCATTATTCTCCAGGACTAGAGAATGCAAGGTCAATACTATGATTTTTATTGTATGTGCATGTTCGAACGAAGTTTCAGATGTTATTGCTATGTGTTTAATTTCTCATAGTGCATGTTTGTAAACTTCATTACATATATCATATCCAATTTTCTATTGTTAACTATTCGCAAGAAAATGCATTTGCAAAAGTTAAAGAAACAGCAATTTCTCAAAGCAGTTTGGAATTGCCAACAAGTTTACATTATTACCATTAAAATAGCTCAAGTTATTTTTAGAGATTGGCTGCCTTGCTTCAGTAACATCTCTGTCTTTTCTGTTGTGCTGGCAACAAATGACATTTAGGAAAAAAAACACTAAACTGAGTTTGTTTCTGATCATTTTTTCCCTTCCCTGTCTTTGTATTGGCACTCAGATGTAACCTGGGTTCTTGAAAGGAAACCCATACTATTCTAAAATGCCCTTGAGGATGTGCGTAAGTGCAGCCTGGAAATTACTATATTCAGATTTTCCCTTGATTTGACTGTCAGCTTGGCATTTTCCCGCAGTTGCAGAGTTTTGATGCAAGACTGAACAGAGGAGAGATTTGTGTTTTCCAACCTAATTGGACAGAATTCGAAGAAGACCTGAAAATAAGAAGGGCAGTCAAAGTATGCAGTTAACGTGTGCATACTCCTGTTGTTGCAGGAGGAGTGTTAATGTCTTGCTGCCTGCTCTTTTAAATATTCCACATTTGCAGCCTGTGGAATGTATTCATTTGATGAAGTCATTACAGAGGTAAAAAGTGGTGGGAATTCTTTCAAAACTGAATTAATTTTGTAATGTTTTCAGCAATAACTGAACATGCAGAGAGAGCATGCAGCAAAGCTTTCAGATAACGTACCAGAAGCTACGGTGGAATGGCTGAAATCAAAGGCTGTGGAGAAAACCTTCCAGGCCCACACTCAGGAATAGGGAGGAATAGTCATGAATGTCAGAGAGAAGAGTTGCTCACGAAACATGCACGAGCATCCAAAGCTGTGATATGACTAGCCTGGTCCCCTTGCTGGCCCCTCTCCCCCTTGAGAACATCCTGCACCCTCTCTGAGACATCCTTGATCCTGGCACCAGGGAAGCAACACACCATTCTGCTTTTTTGCTGCTGGCCACAGAAACGTCTGTCTGTACCTCGGACTACAGAATCCCCTAACACAATTGATCTCTTGGAAGCCGACGTACCCCTCGTTGCATTTGAGCCAGTCTCAGTAGCAGAAACTTGGCTGTTCGTGCTACGTTCCTCTGAGAATCCATGACATTTTTTCAAAATAGCATACCTGTTTGAAATGGGTATATCCACAAAAGACTCCTGCCCTAAGTGCCTACCTCTCTTACCTTTCCTGGAGTTAACCCATCTATCTTACTGTATCTGAGACTTTCCCCCCTTCCTATAACTGCCATCCATCACAAACTGTTGCTGTTGCAAATTCCTCATCGCTTCTAACTGTCTTGCCAATCAATCCATTCGATCTTATAAGATTTGCATCCAACAGCATTTGTGGCAGATATAATCTGCAGTAACCCTTAAACTCTCTTTGAACTCCCACATCTGACAAGAAGTACATATCACTGTACTAAAGGCCATTTTTGCTCTTTCACAATCTACCATAAAATCTACCATCTTCACAAGACCCATAAAATAACACCGTCTTATTCCTCTACAAAACACTGCCCCAAGTTAAATTAATAGTTATGGCTTATATTTTAAGTTTAATCAAGAGACATATCTCCAAAAACATACTATCAAGAAAGAACCCACTCTACACACTACTGCAGCCTTTCTATTGGACACACTTAAAACAACAATTAACTTATCTGATTCTGTGTTGTGAACTTTGCTCAAACAGGTTCTTCCAAGATTAATTGTGAAATTCACTGTTTGTTAATTTTCCCAGACGCACTCCAATGTCCAACGATACATGAATTCAAAACAGCAAATGCAGTAATTGTGCAGGTTCTCTCTCCTGCACTGTCCTCACCATGTGCTTCCTTTGTCTGTTCTTCTCCCTTTTAAAACTGCTGTTGTTTTGACTTTTTTTTCCAAAGTTCCAAAACAATGCAACAGCATATAAAACAGTAATTGCTGCTCCTGGAATTCGAGGAAATCACCTCCAACATCTAAAATACCTCAAAAAAAGGAGCAACTGTTATAGTCAGAAACTTTTCCCATCCTCCATCTTGGAGGTGTTGTATGATTTTTAACTTTGTACATCCCAGTCTAACACTGGCACCTCCAAATCATAGCTATGAGTGAAAGGTTAAGTAGATAAGCATTATTTTCTTTGGAAAGAAGGAGGTTGGAGAGGGGGACCTGATTGAGGCTGACAAAATCATGAGAAGTATAAACAGGGTAGATACTAAGAAGCTTTTTCCCAGAGTGAAGGACTCAATTACTAGGGGTCATAAGTTCAAAGTGAAAGGGGAAAAGTTTAGGGGAGATATACATGGAAAGTTCTTCACATAGAGGGTGGTGCGTGCATGGAATACATTGCCAGCAGGGGTGGTAGGGTTGAGAATGCTAGTATCATTTAAGATGTATCTAAACAGATACATGAATGGGCAGGGAGCAAAGGGATACAGATCATTTGAAAATAGGTGGCAGGTTTAGATAGAGGTTCTGGAGCACTGTAGAATTGGAGGGCCAAAAGGCCTGTTCCTGTTCTGTAATGTTCTTTGTTCTTTAGAAGAGCTTATGGTTTCTCTCGTCTTACAGTGCTTGAGGCAGAAAAAGAGGCATTATTCCTTTCTGTTCTGTTCGAAACACTCTAAAACCAAAGCTTAAAGTCATATACATGTCACCTGACGGACACCACAATGACAAGATGTATTAGTATCTCAAAATGATTCTGAGGCAAATAAATTAGCACCTTTGCAGCCACTGATATGACATGGCCCTTGGCCGAACAGATTGCAGTCTTCTTCCAGGCAAAGTTCTTCAATAGCCTTCGATAAAGAGAACCTCCTCATGGGAAGAAAGTGAGGTCTGCAGATGCTGGAGATCAGAACCGGAAATGTGTTGCTGGAAAAGCGCAGCAGGTCAGGCAGTATCCAGGGAACAGG
>NC_057712.1:42257466-42304733 GCF_004010195.1 Chiloscyllium plagiosum
CTGCCTGACCTGCTGCGCTTTTCCAGCAACACATTTCCGGCTCAGAACCTCCTCATGCACAACTCATCAGATATCTGAAAACATAACCCTTAGCCTATATATGCTAATATTTGTGTAATAGATTCTGAAGCAAGTAAGTGTACTACTTATATGTTGTAACTATTTATTGAAGGTATGGAAACAAGAATAAGAAACAAAAATATGCAATATGAGAAGTGTCAGCTTAGTATAATACACACACACTCACTAGCACACAATGCCAATGGTTCATGACTAAAAAATGATGATGCCTTTAAATTTTGTGACTCTGGAACCTGTTTTTGGATTTTATATACAGATAGTGATAGAAAGACTTATAATATTTGTTAATACTGCATTGATGTCTAATTGCACAGTAGCATCCCAATTTTCTAAAAAGATCCATTGCACAGCATTAACAACACAATTCCATTGCAACATAGATTTGATTTTGATTTTGTCATATGCATTTCACAGTAAATACACAATTAAAAAATGAAAAGCTTTCATATAGATTTTTAACACGTTATTAACAAGTTGCTTATTCAGGCAGACACTAACCAATTTTATATTTCATGTTTTAATAGCTATCAACAAGGTGACTCAATTTCTCATCATTCAAGTTCTAGCATCTATCACCAACTCTGGTTTCTCAATTGCTTCATTTTACCAATCCGTTAACTATTAGTTATATGATTTGGAGATTCCAGTTGTATTAGTTATAGGTTGTCTGTTTGGGTAATGAATTTTTCAGTTAGTTTTAACCTTGGTGTCCCATTCTGTACCAATACTGAAATGAGGAAAAACTATCTTTACCTGATATTAACTATTACTGGTTTTGTATTTTAGCAGATAGAGACCAAGGCTTTGGGAATGTGGGTTCAAATCCCATCATAGTAGCTGGTGGAATTTAACCTCAGTTTTAAAAAGTCTGAAACTGAAAATTAGTCATGAAATTACCAATTACATAAACCCGTCTAGTATGCTCATGTATTTTACAGAAGAAATTCTGTCGACCTGACTTGGAGTGGATTACATGTGATTCCATCTCCACAACAATGTAGTTTACTCTTGGACTGCTTTGTAAATTGCTTCGTAAGCCACTCAAGGGAAATTAAGAATGGGCAATAAAGTGTTGGCATTGCCATATCATATCAAATAATAAAAGAAATATGGGTTAGAAGACAAGCTGAAGACAAACAAAAATAATTATTCCTTTTCTGCAAGTGAAATTGTTATGCAGGGAGTTAATCATAATTTTTGTAGATGTAAAACAAATTCATAAAGTTGATGCCAGAATTCAGGGATTACACTTATTAGGAAAGATTGAACAAACTGCATCTTTTTTTTAAAAGACAGAGAGGAAAGTTAACAGAGATCTTTAAAATTATGAATGGATTGGTAAGATAAATGTAAAGGGAATGCTACCACTTGTGAGAGCACTCAAAATTAATGGTTATAGTAAGATACTGACCGATAAATCCAGTAGGGAAATAACATCTTTGTTTTGCTCAGAGGTGTTTAGAACGTGAAATTCAGTCCCACCAAATGTTGTTAAGCCTTAAATGATTCACAAAGAAATTAGGCAAGTGCACTATAGTAAAGAGAATAGAAAGATATGCTGAGATAAGGCAGATAGAATGGAAAAAGACTTAGGTAAAAACCAAGCATAGATTAGTTGGGCAAATAGACTGTTTCTGTTTTATATTTTTACATGTAATTCTATGTACGATTTGTGACAAATTGCTATTTTTGCAGATCATATAATGTCAAACAAATGTAAAATGAGTTTATGTGAGATTGGAATTAACATACATTACTGAGAGGGAATAAAGAGATTTTTACTGTAAATGTGGTCAATGAACCTGGTGTGAAGATGATTCATTCTCCAGGTACGAACTTTCCTCCTATTTTATGTCTCTGTTAGTGTGCAATACATCTTTAATAGATATGATTATGATATCATGACCATGGCATGTTACCTGGTAATGTGAAGGTCTTAGCCTCCATTTTACTGGAGCCACTTGCAGCATGACACACTGGAGGAAGCACACTACAATTTATCACTGAAGTATTCAATACAAACTAATACACAGCAACTCCTGTGATTTTAATATATATAGATAGCAGGAGCTATAATAAATGTCTGTTGAATCTTTCAATGTACATTTCATAAGTCTAGTTCCTATGGGCTGAATCTTCTGTATTTTGGATAAATCTGAGTTGCGTCAAGTTGTTTTGGAGGGTTTTTCACACGCAAGTTTTCTTTCCCTATCTTACCAAATTCACCTCATTATCATTCCTCAATGGTTTCTCTCACATCAGATTTCCATACCACCTTATCACATACCATTCCTGGAACAACCCACCCTTCAGCTGATGTATACCAAAAGATTGGCATACCTTGTGCACCATATTTAAAATGCCACTGTGCACCTGGATGAGCACTGGAATTCCAAAGTTGTCCTACTTGTTAATGAACGGAATTTGAATATATCAAAGAAGGGCAACATAGCACCACAGGGATTCGGAGGTGCTAGCAGACTGGGTGGTACAAAGAGGATGAATCTTCTGGAGGACTGGTAGAGGAGGCTGTACAACTAGACCCTGCATGTTTCTCTGAGTTCTCTGGGTCAGCTGCCAACCATGCAGAAAGAAATTTGATGAATTTCTCTGTGTCTGGTACAGGATACACTTCCCATGTAAGTTCATGCCTCACTGTTACCTGCAATACATTTCTTGCCTGCTCTTTCCCCTCAGCCTCACACACCACTGACCCTGCATGAGCTTGGCATTGCATCCTGAGTCTTTCAGAAGATCTTTCCATCATAAAAGTCAGAAATAACAGCCATGACACCCACTGTCATCCAACTCATTCATTTCCAAGAGAATCTTAGCCCTCACAGGAGAAGACTGACATTATTCAGACTGACATAGTGCTTCAGGAATGCTGAGACTTCAGGGACTTCTTCACCGAACAAAGTTTAAATATAGTTAAGCAGTCCATTTTGGTTGACTGACATCTAACTACTCATCCAATTACATGGAGGTCTTAACATCATGTTAGCCCATGATCAGTGCATGGTCAAACCCTACCCTTTTATCCCATGATGAACACCAGACTTTGGACCAGACTAGTATCAAGGCATATATCAATATTCCTCAGGGCTGCACCTATCTATTTCAAGCAGCTACACCTGCTTTTGTTCCATGGGGCATATTGTGTGTTATCTTAATCCAGTTATCTTCGGTAAACCTCTTCAATGAAGGCAGTGAAAACATAGTTGGAATTAGGAAGGTGATATAGGGATGACTTGGTGATCCCTATAGGAAATCCAGAAACATTTGAAATATTCGTTTCAGCTAAAAATCTTCCACAGCCATTTTATGTCAATTGAGAACTGCATTCTGCCATTTTACACTGCATCAGCTATATGCATCCCTAACAATTCCCCCCACCCCCCTTTTCAGTAAATGGCCAGCTGGATAAGGTCCTTTAACTGAACCCACTGCTTAATTTATTTCACTCAGTATTCTTTGCCTTGTTCCTTGCTCAGTAGTGATTGATGCACACTACTGTCCCTTCCCCCCATATCCTACTTGAGTGAAGTGTTGGGAGATATGGATGATTTCTAGGATGCATCACTGGGCGCAGGCATCACGGTGATGCTCCATTTCGCAAGGGAGAAAGGCATTTTTTTCTTACATATTACACTTGTGGCTCTAAGTTAGTGTCAAAAAGAGGGTTTTTTTCTCTCATAACACTAAAACTTTCATCTGATAGTGGGGTAGGAGCCTGTTTCTGGATTTGTTATCTGGATCACCAAACCATCCCTATATCATCTTCCTAATTCTTTGCATGATGATCAGGTGGGGCATGTTGACTATGGTTATTTTCCTGTCCTCAGGAGGGTTTTACTACTTAGACTAATACCGTGTCCTAAATATTGGACCATACCTTGCCCTATTTGTACCTTTATGGAGTTCATTATAAAACTTGCCCTTTCCAGAGTCCATAAGATGTATGTGTACTCTCTCTGATTCATATGCTATTAAAATAACCACACATTGGAGAATAATGCTGTTGCATGGGGTTATGTCGCACAATTTTAATGTCTCATTCATTACTCTATGGGCTGTTATGGAAAACTTGGGGCAATCTCAGCCATGTATATTGTTTTTTCTTCAGTAATTGCACTTATCCTGGCATGAGCGCCTCTACAATTTCTCTGAATGCTGCTTTGACTTCAGGTTTCAGAGGATACTGTCTGTTTGGCCTGTGGTATGGAGCAGGAATACTGATGGGTATGTTTTCTTATCTGCCTGCAGTCCTACTTATCTCTAGCCCATACTTTCTCAGTTGAATGATAGATGGACCCAAACTTTTCGCCAACTGATCAATCTCACTCTAGGTTGGTGGCACTCCTTATTGTTGTAATGGTTAAACTCAACTATGACTACCTTTAATCCTTTGATTTTATCCATTGTTTGTCCAAATTATCTTCTTTCCTCTGGTATCCATTACTGCTCCCAGTGGGGTGTTGTACAGTCTTATTGGTCACTTATATCTTGTTCTGGGATCTGACTTGGCATTTGAAATCAGCCAACCTATCACAATCATTCTGGCACTTGTACAATGTGTTGGTTGTGTACTCTGGAAGCATAGACGTGCATCACAGGGCACACGAGCAACTAGCATTGAAAGACTGCCGCATGATACTGCACACAGGGACAGCCTCTTAGCTCACAGTCTGGACTACCACCTGCCATTGCAGGATTCAAACCTGGTCCCCAGAACATTATTTGGGTCTCTGGATTAACAGTCCAGCGATAATACCACTAAACCATTGCCTCACCGTACACATTTTATGTAGCTGACTAATAGCAGATTTAGAATATTCGGTAGTCATGAGAAGTATGGAATGAACGTGTGATATTTTTCTCTTTTTTTTGGAAATTGTGGCTTAAAATATATTGAATAAGTCCCAAATTACAATGTCAACCTTAAGATGTGCCAATTGATTGATGAAAGATTATTTTAGTGCTGTGATAGTGTCCCTACCTCTGAGCCAGAAGGTTTAAGTTCAATGCCAACCTTGTCCAGAGGTATGTGATGGCATCTCTGAACATCTCTGATTAGAAAATGTCTACACAGTTCCAGACCTAAAAAGGGGCAGCCAAATTAAACACTCATGAGCTGACTTTAATTTTTTTATCAACACACAGAATTGCAGATAATGCTGAAGCACAATCACTCCAGTATACACGCACGTCATTTGACCCAACTGTGCATATTCTGACTGGATCACAGCTTTTGCTTTGGATTCTGATTCCATACTCTCTTTATCAGTGACCTTAGTCTGAGGCCTCCAAATAGAACAATACTGGTCAATATGCCATATCCAGGTTATAGCCATAATGTTTTCATTTTATGTCAGTCCATTGTGCCAGCACTATTTGATGAGTTAGCTAAACTGAAATCTCTGTTGGAAATTCAGAACTCCAAACACTAATAAGGAAGCCACAAACAAAGGCCAAAAGAAAGACAACGATGTTCATGTTTCATCTTGATTTCTATGGACCTGCCTAACCGCTTGAACACAGCATGTTTAGCAGCATTTAGCAGCAACAATTATATTCCAAGAGCGATTCCTTATAGACTTGGAGTTTTATTTGCCCAAATCCTCCAATCAGCATTGGAACTGTTGCGCCTGATGCTGATCAATCTGAAAACTGCACACTTAACCCGAATACAATTAAAAGTGTTCAACTTCTAATGCAGCTGCAGAAGAATTCAGTCAGTGCTGAATTCACACAGACAGCAGCAAAGAAATTCGGTCCCCTTTTTACATACCAGCTGTCACGTGGTTTATTTAAATGTTTAGTGTGAATGTTAATAAATCAGTGAATAGATGAGTGGATGCATGAGTAAATGGCTGAGAGTGGGTGGGAGATGAGGTATGTGACTAAGTGGAGAGGGTGATAGATGAGTAAGGTGGTTAGTTGGGATGACGGGTGGTTAGGTTGAGTTGGCAGGGGTACTCAAGTGATGAGGTTCGTAAAGTCTTTTCAGGGGTAGTTGGATCAGATTGGAAGTGGTAGGTTGGGCAGGGTAGCTGTGTGGTGCAGAGTAATTAGGTTTGATGTGGGACAAGAGTCAGGTAAGAAAAGACAGATGTTGAGAGTAGTCAGATCAGATTGTTTGGTAATCTGGTTGGGTTGAGGATAATCTTGGGTAAGGTGTGGATCAAGGGACATGCTTGATGGATCAAGGATTAAGAAATGTCAATGTGAGGATTGAGGGCTTCAGTTTTATAGTTACCCAGGAGTTAAAGCAGGACTTTACTAATATTCTATGAGTAAGCATCCAGGTAAAAACAGCAGAATTGTCTGAACTAGAGTTTGAGACATCAGAGTTGAACACTTTTGGGCCTGGGGAGCAGGGGAATTGTCCATCAGAATTTTACACTTCCTGTACCATCCCGACAAAATCAGCACATTGGAACTTGCCCAATCTCTGACAATTTGGAAACTGGAAGATCTAGACCAATGCATTAATTCATTCAATGACCTTTCAATCAGATTGAGGGTGGTTAAAAGCCACATGGTGTGATCTGCAATTGAAGATTACTTCCATGAGGTTTGACGGTCCATATTTACGAACTTACGTTTATAACTTATTTAAGTTCTCATGTGTCTAGTGGAAGTGAATGCAATATTAGCAATGAAATTATTAACTTTTTGAGAATATGTTCAAAGCATCTTGAACTATGTACTACTTACAAAACTTGCAAAATGTCTTGGTTGATTGATATGAAAAAGTATGTTTTACTGAAAAAATAGCCAGGAACTGACATCAAAGACATATTGACAAGTGCTATAAAATATACGACATAGACGCCACACAGAATTAAATTTGCTGTGTTTTCACCTAAATAGCATTTGTAAATTATGAATTTTATTTGATGAGAGAATGGAAAAAGCCCAAATTGGCGTAAGAAACTAGAATCCCAAATCTGCACACTTCTATTTATGTTTACAACGAACACAAAAAATTACAGTAAAGGAATAGGCCCTTTGGCCCTCCATACTTGTATTCATCCAGAACCTCTACCTAAACCTGTTGCCTATTTTTCAAGGATATGTATTGCTCTGCTCATATATCTGTCTAGATGCATTCATGTATCTATCTAGATACATCTCAAATGATGCTATTGTGCCTACTTCTACCACCTCCACTGGCAACACATTCCCACCACCCTCTGCATAAAGAACTTTCCACATATATTTCCCTTAAATTTTTCCCCTCTCACATTGAACTCGTGACCCCTAGTAATTGAGTCCCCCACTCTGGGATAAAGCTTCTTGCTATCCACCCTGTGTATACTTCTCATGATTTTGTAGACCTCAATCAGGTCCCCCCTCAACCTTCAACTTTCTCATTAAAATAATCCTAATCTACTCAACATCTCTTCATAGCTAGCACCTTCCATATCATCCTGGTGAACCTCCTCTCCAAAACATCCACATTGTTCTGATAATGTGTTGACCAGAACTATACGCAGTATTCCAAATGTGGTCGAACCAAAGTCCTATACAATTGTAACATCATCTGCCAATTCTTATACTCAATACCCCATCTGATGAAATACAGCATGCCGTATGCCTTTTTGGCCATTCTATCAACCTGCATTGCCACTTTCAGAGTACAATGGACACCCAGATCTATCTGTGCACCAATTCTCCCCAGGGCTTTTCTATTTACCATACAGTTCGCTCTTGAATTGGATCTTTCAAAATGCATCACTTTGCATTTGCCCAGACTGAACCCTCTATTGCTTCGCCCAACTCTCTAATCTATCTATATTCTGCTGCATTCTCTGACAGTCCCCTTCACTATCTGCTACTCCATCAATCTTAGTGTCATCTGCAAACTTGCTAATCAAACCAGCTATACCTTCCTTCAGATCATTTATGTATATCACAAACCACTAGTCACAGCTCTCCATTTTGAGAAACTCCCTTCCACTACGACTCTCTGTCTCTTGTTGCCCAGCCAATTCTCTATCCATCAAACTAGTACACCCTGGACTCCACGCGACTTCATTTCCTCCATCAGCCTACCATGGGGAACTTTATCAAATGCCTTACTGGAGTTCATGTATATGACATCTACAGCCCATCCCTCATTAATCAACTTTGTCGCTTCCTCAAAGAATACTATTAAGTTGGTAAGACATGACATTCCCTGCACAAAACCATGCTGCCTATCACTGACAAGCCCATTTTCTTCCAAATGTAAATAGATCCTATCCCTTAGTATCCTCTCCAGCAGCTTCCCTCCCACTGACATCAGGCTCACCGGTCTATAATTACCTGGATTATCCTTAATACCTTTCTTAAACAAGGGGGCAAATTATCAATCCTACAGTTCTCCAGGGCCTCACCCATGTTCAAGGATGCAGCAGATATCTGTTAAGGCCCCAGCTATTTCCTCTCTCACTTCCCTCAGTACCCAATCTGCAACTGGGGACTTGTCCACCTGAATGCCTTTTAGAATACCCAAGACGTCCTCCTTATACCGACTTGACCTTGAGTAATCAAACATCTATCCTTAACCTCAACATCCATCCTGTTCCTCTCCTCTGTGAATACCGACGTAAAGTACTCATTAAGAATCTCATTCATTTTCTCTGACTCCACACATAATTTTCCTGCTTTGTCCTTGAGTGGGCCAACCCCTTCTCTAGTTATCCTCTTGCTCCTTATATACGAATAAAAGGCTTTGGGATTTTACTTAACCCTGTTTGCTAAAAATAATTCATGACCCCTTTTAGCCCTCTTAATTACTCATTTCAGATTGGTCCTACTTTACCAATATTCTTTCAAAACTTCAGCTGTTTTCAGTCATCTAGACCTTATGTATGCTTCCTTTTTCCTCTTAGTTAGTCTCACAATTTCACTTGTCATCTATTGTTCCCTAATCTTGCCATTTCTATCTCTCATTTTCACGGGGACATGTCTGTCTTGCACTCTAGTCAACCTCTCTTTAAAAGCCTCCCACATATCAAATGTGAACTTGCCCTCAAACAGCTGCTCCCAATCCACATACCCCAGCTCCTGCCGAATTTTGCTATAGTTGGCATTCCCCCAATTTAGCACTCTTCCTTTTGGACCACTCTCGTCTTTGTCCATGAGTACAATGAAAAGGATAGATAGTATCCTTTGCAAGCTGGATCGGGAGTCCCACATGATGTGTTGCCCGCCCGGTGCCAGTGTGCAGGACATCTTTGACTGGCTTGGAGTGGGAGGGTGTGGATCTAGTTGTTGTGGTCTGCATTGGGACAAACAACATAGGCAAGGCTAGGAAGGAGGACCTGTTTGGGGATTATCAAGCACTGGGAATGAAATTAAGGAATGGATCCACAAGGGTTGTAATCTCTGGATTACTGTCTGAGCCACATGCAAATTGTCTTAGGGATAAGAAATTAGTAAAATGAACACATGGCTAAGGGAGTGCTGTGGGAAAGAGGGGTTCCATTTCATGGGGAATTGATATCAGTTTTGGAACAGGAGGGATCTGCTGTTGGGATGGTCTCCACCTGAACCGATCTGAAACCAGTATTCAAGTGGAAGGGTTAATAGGGTGGTCACTAGGACTTTAAACTAGTGAGTCGGGGGTAAGGGAAAGAGAAAATGATAAGAAGTATGATGGTAAATAAAAAAGTGAGCAGCAGATTAGCATGTGTGGAGGAGGATATAAGTACAAGGCAGACTATGAAAGAAGTAAAAAGGAAGGATAACTCATGAGATATTATTAGAGACGTTGGAAATCATGAAGGTATGACAACTAGCGTAAGGACACTTTACCTGAATGCTCATAGCATTCCTAACAAGGTTGATGGGTTAACAGCACAAACCAATGCGAATGAATATGATTTAGTAGCCATTCTGGATACATGGTTATAGGATGGTCAGAACTAGGGATTAAATATCGAGGGGTATCAAATTATTCAGAAAGACAGACAGGAAGGTAAGGGAGGTAGTGTAGCTCTGAAATTCAAGGACGACATCAAGGTGGTGCTGAGAGATTATGTAAATTCTATGGAGAATAAAGTTGAATCCATTTGGGTGGAAATTAGAAATTCTAAGAAGAAAAAGTCACTGACAGGTCTAGTCTATAATAACATCACATTGGAACGGGCAATAAACAAAGAAATAACTAATGCCTGTAAAAATATATGGCAATTATCACGGGGGATTTTAATCTACATATCGATTGGTCAAACCAGCTCGGTCAGGGTAGCCTCGAGGAGGAGTTTGTTGAGTGTATCCGCGATAGTTTTCTTTAACAGTATATAATGGAATCTACGAAGGAGCAGGCTATCCTAGATCTGGTCCTGTGTAATGAGACAGGAATAATTAATTACCTCATAGTTAAGGATCCTCTTGGAAGGAATGATCACAATATGGTTGAATTTAGAATAGAGATGGAGAGTGTGAAGATAAAATCCAACACAATGCTCCTGTGCTTAAACAAGGGAGGATTTGGCTAAAGTAGACTGGAAACAAAGATTTTATGGTGGTACAGTTGGCAAGCAGTGGATGACTTTCAAAGCAATTTTTAAAAAATGCTCAGCAAAGGTATATTTCAATGAAAAGGAAGGACCACAAGAAAAGGGGTAATCTACCATGGGTGTCTAAGGAAATAAGGAAGGCATAAAAAGTGGCCAAGATCAGCGGGAAACTAGAAGATTGGGAAAACTTTAAAGGTCAACAGAAAGCCACGAAAACAGCTGTAAAGAAAAGTAAGAACATGAGAAAAAACTAGTAAACATAAAGACAGATAACAAAAGTTTCTATAAATATATAAAATGAAAAAGAGTGGTTAAAGTAAATGTTGGTCCTTTAGAGGATATGAAGGGGCATTTCATTATGGGATATGATGAATTATCTGAGGCATTGAATAGGTATTTAGCGTCGGTCTTCACAGTGGAGGACATTAATAACATGCCAGTGATTGACAAGGCGAGGACCTGGAAACAATCATTACTACGGAAGAGGTAGTGTTGGACAAACTAATGGAGCTAAGGATAGACAAGTCTCCTGTCCCTGATGGAATGCATCTCAAGGTACTAAAAGAGATAGTGGAAGAATAACAAGTTCACTTGTAGTAATTTTCTAAAATTTGCTGAACTCTGGAGCAGTTCCAGGCGATTGCAAAACAATAAATGTGACACTACTGTTTAAAAAGTGAGATAGACAAAAGATGGGGAATTATGGACCAGTTGGCTTAACTTCTGTAGTGGGGAAGATGCTTGAGTCTATTTTCAAGGAAGAAATAGCAAGACATCTAGATTGAAATTGTCCCTTAGGGCAGACGCAGCATGGGTTCATGAAGGACAGGTCATGCTTAACTAATCTTTTGAAATTCTATGAAGACATTACATGCACAATGGACAACAGGAGATGTGGAGTACCTAGATTTCCAAAAGGTCTTCGACAATGTGCCACACAAGAAGCTGCTACATAAGATAAAGATGCATGACGTTACGGATAAAGTTTTAGCATGGATAGATGATTGGTTAACCAACAGGAAGCAAAGAGTGGGGATAAATGAGCGCTATTCTGGTTGGCAATCAGTGACTAGTGGTGGGCCTCAGGATCAATGTTGGGACCACAATTAATCACAATTTATGTGGATGATTTGGAGCTGGGGACCACATGTAGTGTGTCAAAGTTTGCAGATGACACTAAGATGAGTGGCAGAGCAAAGTATGCAGAGGGCTGTGTAACTTTGCAGAGGAACATCGATACTTTTAAGTGAGTGTGCAAAGGTCTGGCAGATGGAATAATGTTAATAAATGTGAAGTCATCCATTTTGGTAGGAGTAACAGTAAAAAGGATTATTATTTGAATGATAAAAAGTTGCAGCATGGTGCTATGCAGAGGGACCTTGTGTCCTTGTGCATGAATCACAAAGGGTTGGTCTGCAGATACAAGTAATTAGGAAGGCAAATGGAATTTTGTCCTTCATTGCTAAAGGGATTGAGTTTAAAAGCAGGGAGGCAATGTTGCAGCAATACAAGGTGCTGGTGAGGCCACACCTAAGCTTGGTGTAGTTTTAGTCTCCATACTTCAGAAAGGATGTACTGGCACTGGCAGAGGAGGATCACTAAATTGGTTCCAGAGTTGAGGGAGTTAGCTTATGAGGAAAGACTGAGTAAACTGCGATTATATTCATTGGAATTTAGAAGAATGAGTGAGGATCTTTTCGAAACATATAAAATTATGAAGGGAATAGATAAGATAGAAGTAGAGAGGATATTTCCACTGGAAGGTGAAACTGGGACAAGAGGGCACAGCCTCAAAATTAGAGGGAGCAGATTTAGAACTGAATTGAGAAGGAACTTCTTCACCCAGAAGTTTGTAAGTCTATGGAATTCCCTGCCCAGTGAAGTAGTTGATGCTACTTCATTAAACATTCTTAAGGCTAAGATAGCTTTTTTTAACAATAAAGGAATTAAGGGATATGGTGAGAGGGCAGGTAAGTGGAGCTGAGTACATGAAAAGATCAGCCATGATCCTATTGAATGGTGGAGCAGGCTTGATGGGCCAGATGGCCTTCTCCTGCTCCTAGTTCTTATGTTCTAGGTATTCTAAAACTTACAGAATTGTGATCACTTTATTTTCAAAGTTGTCCCCTACTGAAACTTCAACTACCTGGCAGGACTCATTCCCCAACACCAGGTTCAGTATGGCCCCTTCCCGAGTTGGACTATTTACATACTGCCATATAAAACCCTCCTGGACGCTCCGTACAAATTCTGCTCCACCAAAAACTCTAACACTAAGTGAATCCCAGTCAATGTTGGGAAAATTAAAATCTCCCATCATCACCACCCTTTTGCTCCTACATCTTTCCATAATCTGGCTACATATTGTACAAGACCTTTTGGAAATCTAGGTACACGTTCGCTGTTGGGAGGCCTGTAGTACAGCCCCAATACTGTTACTATTTCTGAGCTCTGTCCATATTGCTTCACTACTTGATTCCTCCATAGTGCCCTCCTTCAGCACAGCTGTGATATCCTCTCTGACCAGTAATGTAACTCCTCTACCCCTTTTACTTCCCTCTCTATCCCGACTGAAGCATCCATCCATCTCCTGGGATATTTAATTGCCGATCTTGCCCTTCCCTCAACCAAGTATCAGTAGTAGCAATAACATCATACTCCCAGGTACTAATCCAAGCCCTAAGTTCATCTGCCTTAACTACTACACTTCTCACATTAAAACAAATGCACCTCAGACCATCTATCCCTTTGCATTCATCATCTGCTCCCTTCCAAATCTTCCCCTTCATTATCTAATTCCTTACAGGTTTTAGTTACTACCTCTTTACTGTCCACTAACCTCGTTTGGTTCCCATTCCCCCTGCCACTCCAACAGCATTAACAAAATTACCCCAGGACATTGGTTCCAGTCCTGCACAGGTGTAAACTGTCCGATTTGTATTAGTCCCGTCTCTCCCAAAACTAGTCCCAAAAATCTGAACCCCTTACTCCTGCACCATCTCCCAAGCCATTCATTCATCCTGCCTATCATTTCATTTCTACTCTGACCAGCACGTGGCACTGGTAGCAATTCTGAGATGATTACCTCTGAAGTCCTACTTTATAACTTGCTCCTCACTCCCTAAATTCTGCTTGTAGGACCGCATCCCCTTTATTACCTCTACCATATGCACCACGACAGCTGGCAGTTCACCCTCACCCTTCAGACTGCCCTGCAGCTCATCCGAGACATCTCTGACTTGTGCACCAGGGAGGCAACATACCATTCAGGAGTCTCGTTTTCAACCACAAAACCGCCTATTAACTCCCCTTACAGTTGTTTATATGTCTAAACACAAGTGGTGTCATAATGCCACATTCAGCTAGAAACAATAATGGTAGAACAGAAACTACTTACAACTGAATTCAGAAGAATGTATATTAAAGTGGGACATAGTGTTTGGTGAATTTATTCAGGCATCATCAGGGTCAGATATTGGGCTGTTCACTTTTTGACAATCTGCATTTGCCAGTTTGAAATAATGTGCTTAACTCATAACACTTGCGCACTGACAAAATGTTCAGGATTTAACACGGCCTTAAATAGCTCCTTTGTTGATCTGAGCAAAATTGATCTTAGCAAATCCATATAGTCTTTCACTCTGAAATCACATTAAATTGAAGTATCACTATGCGTCTCTCTCAATCTGTACAATTGTATGCTGTGGGTGTGATCTCCTCCTCCTTTACCTAAGGTAGCTTTCAGATGCTCGGAGGTAGTGGCTGAGTCATCAGAAATGCTTTTTGTGGAAGATGCAACACAATCACATTCATCTACACCTTCTTGGGCATGCACTGCAGATTTCACCCAGACACTGTAAACAACTAAACTGATGTAGAATCTGTTTTTGACTTGCTTCACAGTGTTACGTGTATCTCCATGGTTTTCACTGAAGGGCTTGACGTCACATGGCTGGGTAGATGAAGGGGATCATGAATCATATATGGAGGGAATAGTCCTAATCATGGAGAAACAATCTGTGTAGTACTGTGGAAGCTCAAACACAGTTCACATTGCAGATTGACACACCATACAATGGACCTTTTGAGAGTGAAATTAAGTGGCATATGGTTGCTGTCAGAACAGTAGGCATCCACTGAGATTATTTCCTGGTGCTTTCGTATATCAATTTGCATATTGAAAGAGTTTCACCCCTTGCGTTATGGCTCCTTATTGACAAGAATGGCCTGTAGAGCTATCTATGTAGCCTACAAGATTGGGAATCCTGTTATCATAGTGAATTCTAAGTGGCCTTCCATCCTAATCATCCCTATTCAGGGAGAAGGGGAAGGAATCTTTACTCCCTCACAGTATCTGATGCATCTATGCATATCAAACTGATATACATTCCTGACATTGCCTGTGCCATATAGAAAGCATCCAGTGGCATAGAGGTAAGGGTGACTTCTAAAAGACCATTGTGGCTTCATGCAGCTTCATTAGGGACAAAAAAATTGCAGTTGCTGGAATCCAAAGTAGACAAAGTAGAAACCAATGTTGCGGGTAGAGCCCTTCTTCAGGACTTCTCCATCTCCTCATGTTGCCTGGCTTGCTGTGTTCTTCCAGCCTCCTGCTTGTCTGAAAGCTTGTGATTTCAAACAAATCCATTGAACTATAACCAGGCTAGTGTGAAATTGTGAAATACTTCAGGAAGTAGACAGCTATCAAATCTGCACAGGAGTATCTAGAGACGAGGTAAATAGCCAGTCTCTGAGCCTTTACTCACCTCTAGAAAGGCAGAGATGGATAGATGTCGTCACGACACAGCTTAAGAGTTTGAAAGGAGAAAGGAAATCAGTGAACAGATGGTTAATTAGAAATGGCAGATCGTTCAGGAATCCTTGGAGTGCACCCTATTCTCATTATTTGTTATTATTTATTAGTATTTCATTCTGAGCACTGGTCAGAGTGGTGGTTCCTGTGGAGAGTATAATGCAGGAAAATAGGAAGTTGTCAACTTTGGCAGGAAGAATAAAAAAGTATCATGTAAATGGAGAATCATTGTTGTACAGAGGGATCTGGGTGCCTTGGTACCTGAATGATATGGAGATACAGCAAATTTGTATGAAAAAATGGAATATTGTTGCTTATTGCAATCAGACTGGAATATAAAAGTTTTACTACAATGTACAAGAGCACGTCTGGATTATTGTGTACAATTTGTTGTCCCTGCTTATGAAAGGAAATGATCGCATTAGAAGTGGTTAAGAAAATGTTCATTTAACACACTCCTGGATCTTTTAGAAAATGATTGAGTAGGACAGACCTGTTGGAGTTTAGACGAATTAGACTCAACATTATTTAAATATATAACATCCCAAGGATGCATGAAAACAGACCCTTCGGTCCAACTAGTCCATGCTAAACATAATCTCAAACTAAACTAGCCCCACCTGCCTACTCCTGGTCATATCCACCCAAACTTTCCAATTCATGTACTTATCTAACTTGTAAATGTTGTAACTGTGCCCACATCTACCACTTTCTCAGGAAATTCATTCCGCACACAAACCACCCTGTGTAAAGCATTTGCCCTTCATGCCTTTTTTAAATCTCTCTACTCTCACCTTAAAAGTATGTCTCCTAGTCTTGAAATCCCCCATCCTAGGGAAAAGACACTTTCTATTAATCCTATCTGTACCCTTCCTGATTTTATAAACCTCTATATGGTCAACTTTTAACCTCCTATGCTCCAATTAAAAAAGTCCCAGTACTCCAGCCTTTCTTTAAAACTCAAACCTTCCATACCCAACAACATCCTGGTGAATCTCTTCTGAACCCTCTCTAGCTTATTAATATCCAACCTATAACAGAGCAACCAGAACTAGACATAGTACTCCAGAAGAGGCCTCACCAACATGTCAGGACGGATCTTCCTATTATGTTTACCCTCATGGGGAGTAACTAGAGGACTGCAATGGGAAAACCAGAGTGTCATTAGTTTGCAGCTTTCTCTTCCCAGAAAGTAGTGCAGGCAGGGATGAGTCCACAATCAGATCAAGCAGCCATGATGTGGAGGTGATACTGTTGGACTGGGATGGACAAGGTCAGAAGTGACCAAGTTATCGTCCAACGGGTTTATTTGAAATCAGAAGCTTTCAGAGCACTTCTCTTTAATCAGGTGAGTGCTATGAAAGCTTGTCACTTCAAATAAACCCATTGAACTATAACCAGGCGTTGTGTGACTTCTAACCTTATTAAATAGTGAATGAGATTTGATGGGATTAATGGCCCAGTCCTGCTCCTAATTTCCACATTTTTATATCATCTGGGGGTAGTTGATGATCCCTTTAAAATAACACCAGCAGCTGGCATGCTGTGGGGAGGGGATGTTAACTGTTGCTAACGTGACAGCACCCAAAGCATGCATGCACACAAAAACACCATTTTGGAGGTGAAATAGCATGTATGGTGCTGAAAGAAATAGACGATAATATCCAAATTTTGCAGGTCCTCTGTTGTTTAAATCTCTTTGAATGCTGATTCTGAACTGGAAGAATACTCCTGGCCAAAGATGGGACTATTCAAAGTAACACCAATAGCCTCTTACTTACAAATTAAATTTATATTAAACTTAGCTCCTGCGAATACAGTACGACTTTCAAGTTAGTTTGGATCTCTTCTCCTGTATTATTTTTTCAACTTGCACACTGAAGTTAAGATATTCGTGATTTCTTTTTTCTTTTTTGCTGACAGCAATACTAAGGACTGATTCTGTCAATTGCAAAGCTGACTGTTAAAATTTGAGAGTTTTGATATACTCTTTTTTGCCATTGGCTTTACATTAAGCTATAAGATCACAAAATCTTTGGAAGTCATGTGCAGTGTGCTTTTTTAAAAATAGAAACCTCTGTCCAGCACAAAGAAACACCAAAAGAATTAAAAAGTACTAGTATAGGAATAGTTGTTAAAAATTTATTTCAGGCTGATTACAATATCAAATTTACTGTTGTATTACAAGAATTCCTATCATTTAGGCTTAAAATCTACATTTTAACATGTATTTGAAAATAGGATTGAGACTAAAATATTTCAATAAATGTATTTGTTTAATTGCTTCTAAATTTTGTTTTTGTAATCTGTACATACTCTTCCTGATCAATGAAATTCTGTGGAAGTTGAATGCGTTGTGGCTGAGGATGTTGATTTTCAGTGTTAGGAACTGGGGCACTGGAAATCCTATTCCACTCGCATCCTGTTGTGATACACACACCTGGAGGTCCCCTATATCCCTGATGTCCTCTTAAGCCTCGTTGCCCTCTATGACCTCGTGGACCTTGTTGCCCTGGTTGTCCAGGTATGCCTAATCCAGACTTTCCATGCTCACCTACATGGAGAACAACAATAACAAATTTAGGAAACATACAACCATTAGTAAAATGTATATGAACTAACCTACAATATACCATACCTCTTGAGCCTTGTGCTCCTATAAATCCAGGGAGGCCAACACCTTGAGAACCTTGATCACCTTTGTCTCCATGATTGCCTGAGATAAGAAATGCAGCAAGTTAGTGAAATGCTTTGCAGGTATTATTTTGGTGCAGACATTAGTTAATTTGGTTAATAAACAGTAGACATCTTCCCTATTCTAATAATATTTAAAATTCTATGTTAACCAAAAGATTGTATAGACAACATGAATATGAAAGCGAATCACCTGCATTGGGGTGATAATGGTCTGTTCCCACTTGAGTCAAATGGTATTAGGCAACTAAAATACTGAATACAAAAGTATCTCCTATGTGTGCTCATACAATAATCATACAGCACTTACAATTGGCTTTGTAGGTCCTTATGTCAAATGTTCATGCAGAAGCATGCCATGGCCCTCCTTGTCTATGTCCTCCATATCCTGTTGTACAGAGGATTGTGCTAAAACAACATTTGCGAGTGATGTAATTGACAACTGTTCATAGGACTTGTTCTGTTTCTTATTTTCTCCCCACAGGTTCATCATAAGTGTGACCAATGGATCTACCCACAGCAGGGATTATCATCTGTTTTTGCAGTGGAACAAATGTGCAGAGAAACTGGGTATCTAACAGATGTACTAGCAAGCACAATACCAGCAACAAAATCCAATGCCAACCCCCCTTCTTATAAACAGGTCTCAACTGAAGGTTCCCTCAGGATGTACAGGAGGTAGCAGAAGACCAGAATCTATCATATTCAATGTGATTATTTCCGTGAGATGAGCAAGGCCCAGTGCCAACAGCAGACTGAGGATGTCCTGAAACACTGTATAGAACTATGCCAACTGTTGGAGGAGACCTATGATATGAAGGAGTAGCTGGCCTTATTTTTTTGCACCAACCACTTATGCAACTGGCAGCTTTCAAGGAACTGTTGTCAAAACCCTCAACCCACAAATGTATTAAGATAACGTTGCAATTTGTTACAGATCATGCTGTTTCATCTCTTTTCCCCATGATAAGATCAGTATAACACTTGACTAGCTTGACACTTCCAGAACATAGGCAAAAGTGAGGACTGCAGATGCTGGAAACCAAAGTTTAGATCAGGGTGGTGCTGGAAAAGCACAGCAGGTCAGGCAGCATCCGAGGAGCAGGAAAATCGATGTTTCGGGCAAAAGCCCTTCATCAGGAACCTTCCAGAACATAGCAACCTGCTTGATTGACACGACATTCATAAACATCCACTCCCTCCACCACCATTGCTCAGTATCTCCAAGATGCACCAAAGAAATTCAGCATTGCTCCTTAGCACCTTCCAAACCCAGGATGACTTACATCTAGAAAAGGAAGGACAGCAGAGACCCCACTCCATCATGACTTTGAAATATATTGTTATTCCTTCAGGTCAAAATTCTGGAATTCCCTTCCTAATGGTTTTATCGGTCACACTACAGGACATAGACTGCAGCAGTTTAAGAGTGAAGTATAAATAAGTTGCAGCCTATGTGTAGGCTTTGCCTACTGGTTTGTTCCTACTTGAGTCAAATGGCATTAGGCAACTAAAGTACTGAATACAAAAGAGTCTCCTATGTATGCTCATACAGTAATGATACAGCTCTTGCGGTCTCCTATGTAGGTCCCTATGTCATATGTCCGTTTGGAACCAACATAGTTGTTTCTCTGCATGGTATCCTTGCTTAAGGCAAAGGTCAGTGGGGTAAGCTTCCTGATCAACAACTACTGGTGCTCAGATGTGGCATTCATGGTAAGCCATTGCTCCCTGGACCTAGAATACCTTATAGCAAAATATAATCCCTATTATCTGCTGCGCAGGTTCTCCTCCGCCATCCTGACAGCAGCCTACATACCAACTAATGCGGGTGTGAAGAATACCTCGATGAAATTAACACTGCCAGAGATGAAATTTCCCAAGGCCTTATTCACTGTGGCCAGCAACTTCAACCAAGCCAACCTCAAGAGGTGCTGCCAAAATACAACCAACACATCTCCTGCTCCTCTAAAAGGCTGACTGCTACACAACCAAAGACACCTACCAGTCTATTCCCAGTCCACACTTCTGAGTGTTCCCCAACCAGATACCTTGGATGAATCAGGAAATCCACTCCCTACTGAAGACCAGGCGTGCTGCATTCAGGTCAGATGATGCAGACCTATGCAGAAATTCCAGATAACACCTCTGCAAAGCCATTAGAGATGCCAAGAGGCAGTACAAACTCAGAGGCTCAAACCAACCATACAAACTCTCACCACCTGTGGCAAGGCCTAAACAACATATATACAAAATGAAACAGAACTGGTTAGCAGACAAAGATACATCCCTCCCTGATGCACTGAGTGCTTTCTATGCTCGGTTCAAGCAGAATGCCAGCAGCAAGGTATCACCTATCCCAATAATCATAGATGCATCCGTTCCCTCCGTCACTGCTACAGATATCAGATCGGTCTTTTTTGGGAGTCACCCAGGAAGCGATGGGCATGGCCGTGCACTTAGATCCTGTGTGGACCAGCTGGCGGAGGTATTCACTGACATCATCACCCTCTCCCTCCTACAAGCCGAAGTCCCCACCTGCTTCAAGAAAACCATCATTATCCCAGTACCTAAGAAAGTACATGAATGAGCCCTAATTACTACCAACAGTGGCTCTGACCTCAATAACCAAGAAGAGCTTCAAGAAGCTGGTCATGGCCCACGTCAACTCTAATCTCCCAACCTTGATCCCCTGCAATTTGTCTATTAACATAACAGGTCCACAGCAGATGCCATTTCCCTAGCCCTACACTCATCCCTGGAATATCTGGACAACAAGGACACATACATCAGATTCCTTCTCATTGACTACAGCTCGAACTTCAATACCATTATCCCCTGCAGACTGATCTCAAAACTCTGAGACCTTGGTTTTGCACTCTGCATATGGGTCCTCACCCATGGACTGCCATCAATGAAGATAGGTAACTGCACCTCCACCACAATAACAGACAATAATGGAACCCGACAAAGATGCATTCTCAGCCCCCTACTGTACTCCATGTACACCCACGACTGCATTGCCAAATTCCAAATGAACACCATCTACAAGTTTGCAGATGATACCACCGTGGTAGGACAGATATCAAACAACAATGAGTCAGAATACAGAAACGAGATAGAGGGCTTGGTGACATTATGCAACAATAACAATCTCTCTCTCAATGTCAGCAAAACTAAAGGACTGATCATTGATTTCAGAAGGAAAGTAGGAGAACAAGCCATTACCTATATCAATGCAGTGGAGGTTGAGAAGGTGGAGATTGTCAAGTTCCTAAGAGAGATAACAACTGACAACCTGTCTTGAACTTTCCATGTAGATGCGACAGTCAAGAAAGCACAACACTTCCTCTTCCTCAGGCGGCTCAGGAAATTTGGCATGTCCATAAGATACTCATCAACTTCTATAGATGCACCTTTGAAAGCATACTGTCCAGCTGCATAATGACAACTGCTCTGCCCAGGACAGTAAGAAACTACAGAAGGTTGTGTGCATAGCCCAGACCATCATGAAGGCCAACCTCCCATCCATGGACTCCATTTACACGTCTCGTTGCTGTGGAGAGGCTGCCAACATCATCAAAAACCTATCCCACCCTGTAATGCTCTCCTATCAACCTCTTCCATCAGTTAGAAGATACAGAAGCTTGCACACTCACACCAGCATGTTCATGAACAGCTTCTTCCCTGCTGTTATTAGATTGATGAATGGACTCTCTAACTTCAAACAATGCTGATCTTGTTAATGTTAACCTTATCTGGCACACATCCTGCATTGTGCCTTACTCTGTCCAAGTATTTTTGTCACCCTATGATCTGTATGTCCTTGCTTACTGTGATCTGCCTGTATTACTTGCAAACAAAGCCTTTTACTGTATTTAGGTACACATGATAATAAATCAAATCAATTAATCAATCCAGGTGCAAGGTGCTATTGACACATTGAGAACACCATATTGCACATTTCATCAATGTTTGGGTCATCTGTGATCATTGGTACCACCTCTTAGAAGTCTCTGCCAGGTACCCCAAGAACACCATGATGTATATTTTCTTGAGAACTCTCAAATTCCTGGTTCATTTCAAGGGCCTTATGTAGATAGTTACTGGAAGACAAGGGCTACCACTGCAATCATGGCTGATGACTCCAATACACAAACACTTGACTGAGGTGGAAGAAGATACAATGCTGCTTACTCTTCCTTTGTGGAGCAGATGACAGTTCAGCTGAAGAAGAGCTGATCCAATGCTTGGATGGGTCTGCTGGACTTTGTACTACCCTCCAGAAAGAGTATGCCACATAATCCTAGCCTGCCAAGTTCTGCACAACTAATGCAGACAATGAGAGAATGTAATGGATTTTGAAAACCTGGGAGAGCAGCAGCAGTCTTCAAAGGAGAAAGATGAGGACATTAAGTAGGAGGAACCTCATCTCCTGCATTAAAGAGCACTGCAGTGTCAAACACAATAGGCCAGACAGGACATAATTGACATCCAGTTCCAATAGGTGAAAGCTGGGTGCAATGATCACTCATTGACTTTAAACTTCTTGTTGATCGAAAGACGAGCATTCTGTATCTGTTCCCAGAGACCGACAAAGCCTCAGCCTCTGTTAGTTTATTTATTCTTCACTTTGGTTATTGCTAAAAGAAAGTGAAGGCTTTCAATCATCTGAAGGCTTTCCAGTATGTGATGGTCCCATTGAACAATGAGAAGATGTTAGGTTAACTTGGCATTGGGAAAGAGTAGCACTCCCTTAGACAGGGGTCTAAGATTGATGACACTAAGGATAGGTAAGGTGTGTAGCTTCCTTCTTAAGTAGCAATAGATTTATGAATGTGCACTTGTATTTGTAATGAAGTGTCAAGTACAGTCAGTTCTGCTGTAACACAGTAGTTCCGTTCTCGTGCAATCCCGTTATAAGAAAAATGCATAATGGGAACACGATTTAAACTAATGGGGCCAGAATTGCATTATAACCAATACACGCTTTAAAAGTTTACATTTTAGAAACAGTGTCCCCAGTTCATCAATTGTGTTGTAGCGAATTTGTGTTAATAAAATGCGCATTATAGCAGAACAACCTGTATATGTGGTGAGAAATGTTTGCATTTTGTTCCACTCCTATAATGTGCACTGTGAAGGGCAAGTCCTGACTGACAGCAACGACCTGGTGCATGACTGGAAGTGAGTTTCGGAGAATAACTTGAGAAATTTGCCGAGGGCCCACAGAGAGAAACTTTCCATGAAACTTGCCAAAATGGACTTTCACCTAATGTTTGTGCTAAAATTCAGCCCTCTATGTTTGTGGTAGTTGCTACTTCTTCAATGAAGGTTCAGCCACCACCTCCTGAGATCTCTCAGTCATTTCACGAGGAGGAAAGAGACACATGTATCAAAAAAAATTAGAGGCAGCGGGAAGTACTGCATAATGGACCATTCCTCAATGACAGTGCCCACCGTCCCTTTACAATGCATTAACTTCCATGGCAATATCTCCTTAGCTTACATCATTCAATATTAGCTAATAGCAACAACCTTCACAATACGTTATCCAGTAACATATTGATAACACAAATAAAAGGTAGAATTAATCACTATTGAGTTTTCCCTTTGTGAACGATAGTATATAATTTTGATGTATTAATATCATTTTTGTATTTTAAAATAGTGACAAATGGGTATTGTTTACTTTTGTGAAGTGTTTTCTTTGAAAAAGACAAAATCAGACAGTCCTTCTGAAATATGAACTAATCCAGTATTTGTCAGAGAGCAGGTGACCTACTGTTAATTTTATAACAGGTAGACCTATCACAAAAATAAAGCCATTAGCGATTGATGATTTTAGAAGCCAATTTCATTTCTTTTGAAAAGCAGTATTTGGGAAAGTATAATAATATTAAGGTTAAAAATAAAAAATCTATGGATGCTGTAAATCAAAAACAATAACGGCAATTGCTAAAAAATCTTAGCAGGTCTGGCAGCATTTATGGACAGAAATCTGAGTTAAAGTTTAGGATCCATTGACACTTCTTCAGAACCTTGGAAGAGGTTGGTTTTTATGCAGAAGATAGGGGGTACAAGGGACTAGGATTAAACTATAGGTGTAGTTAGAGCCCAAAGAGAGAGAACAGTTGGACAGAAAAAGGAGTGGATAATGGTCAGCTGATAAAAATGAATAGTTGCGAATGGGGACTATTAGTGGCTAACAATGGGTAGTGTGTATTTGCAGACCATGTGATAACAAGGTCTGGTGTGTAGGGGTTGGGGTAAGGACATGGGAGAAGATACTTCAGCCCTAAAATTGTTAAACTAGATATTGAGTCCAGAAGGCTATAGAGTTCCTAAGTGGAAAATGAAGTTCTGTTCTTCCAACTTGCACTGAACTTCGCTGGAACACTGTAGCAAGCCTAAGACCAGGGAACGTGGTGGTGTGATGGAATGGCAGACAACTGGAAGCTCAGGGGTTTTTATGTGGACAGAATGTAGGTATTCTGCAAAGCAGTACCCCACTCTATGCTTCATTAAGAATGCCTGTTTGGGTCCTTGGATACTGAGGAGAGAGCAATTAAATAGACAGGTATTACACCTGTGATTGCATGGGGCTATTGGCAGTGAAGGAGGTGCCATGGGGCTGTTGGCAGTGAAGGAGGAGTGGACCAGGATGTCCCAGAGAAATGGTCCTTGCTGAAGGCTGACAAGGGAGGAGAGAGGAACATTTATCTAGTGGTAGCATCCTGCTGGAGGTGGCGGAAATGGCAGCTAATGATCCTCTGGATGTGGATGCTGGTGGGAAGGTAGGTGATGACAAGGACGACCCTTTCATTATTATGGGCGGGAAGAGAGGGGATGGGGGCAGAAGTGCGAGAAATGTGTCAGACCTGGCTGAGAGTCTTTCAACTGTGGTGCTGGGGAATCCTCAGTTGAGGAAGAAAGTGAACATTTCACAGGCCCCCTTGCTGAAGTTGACATCATCAGAACAGATGCGATATAGCCATTGGAACTAGGAGAATGGCATAGAGTCTTTACAGGAGGTAGGGTGTGAGGTACAATCAAGGTAACTGTGGGAGTCAGTTGGTGGACAGTGGGTATTGATGGTCAGGGCTATCCCCAGAAATGGAAACAGAGATATCATGGAACTGAAGGGAGGAATCAGAGTTGGACCAGGTGAAGGTAAGAGGGAAGTGAAAATTGGAAGCGAAACTCTGGACGAGAGGGAGAAGCAGCATCTATGATATAATCGATATATTAGAGAAAGAGTTGTGGTTGGGGGCTGGAATAGGACTGGAACAAGGAATGTTCCATGTACCCCACAAGAGGCAGGCATAACTGGTGTCCATATGGATACCCTTGACACCCCTTTGACCTGAAGAGAGTGAGAGAAGTTAAAAGAGAAGTTATTCAGAGTGTGGATGAGCTCAGCCAGGAAGAGAAGGATGGTGTTGGTTGAAGGCGGTTCAAGGCTTTTTTCCATGAAGAAGCAGAGATGGGGGATATAAAGAAATTGCACATCCATGGTGAAGAGGAGGCAGATGGAACTAGGAAAAGATTAGTACATATGTTGAAGATGGGATGGGGGAGATCTCATTTTCCACCTGGGACTCTGCAGCTTCTCAGAATGTAGAATTTAATAATTTTAGGTGTGGGCACCTTCTCCCATGTCCTTCCCAACCCCCACACACCAGACCTTATCTCTCCACCCTGGAGGCTCCCTGCCTCCATTCCTGATGAAGGGCTTTTGCCCAAAACATCGATTTTCCTGCTCCTCGGATGCTACTCTAATCCAAAGACCTTATCATCATGTGAGCTTCTACCCCAACCAACCCATTGTCAATCACTAATGGTCCTCATTAGCAGTTATTGATTCTCCCAGGCTAAGCATTACCCATTCTTTTGTCTGCCTAACTGCTGTTTTCCCTTTCCTAGGTAGACCAGTATTAGGCTGGAAGAACACAGCAAGCCATACAGCATTAGGTGGTTGACAGGTTAATGTTTTGGGCGTAACCCTTCTTCAGGACCCTCTCTCTCCTGACTCCATCTCCACCTATTGATTACTCATTCCCCTATCCCATCTTCGATATATATATCAACCTTTTCCTAGCTACAACGTGTTCTGAAGAAGGGTGACTGGACATGTAACATTAACTCTGCTTTCTCTCCTTAAATGCTACCAAATTGGCTAAATGTTTCCAGCAATTTTTGTATTTGTTTCCGGAAATAAGTTACCTCAGCAGAAGGGCTGTGTTTGTGTAATTTCCATACAGGTCCATCTGTTTAGAAATCTGAATATTATTTGAAGTGAGAAAGTTTATGTTCTCAAACAAATGTGTAAAAATTCATGTTGGCAGATTGGAAAAAGATTCATTGAATTATATGCACAATTCAGAGCCAAGAAATTGTCAGGAAAAGTAGAACCCTAAGCAGTTTAGATATGGAGGAGTGCAATTTCTCTGAACTTGAGTCTCAACAATGGATAGTGTTGGGAAACAGGCTGAAAAATTGTAAAAATTCTAACTGTTGTATATATTTCAGTAGCTTGGTTTGGTCTTTGTTATTTCTTTCACAACATAAATGTTCTGTTTTTAAAGAAAATCTGCAGTCTCATGTGAATATGTGTCAGTGGTTAACCAACATGTTAACTAAACAAAAAATATTATCAGAATAGTGCTGGAAAAACATAACGGGTCAGGCAGCATCCGAGGAGCAGGAAAATCGATGTTTCGAGCCAAAGCTCTTCAGCAGGAATGAGTCTGGGAGCCTCAGGGGTGGACAGATAAATGGATGGTGGGTGGGGCTGTGGAGAAAGTAGCGGAGAGTGCAAGAGGTGGATGGGGGGGTGGTGCGGTAAAGGTGATAGGTTGGAGAGGAGGGTGGAGCGGATAGGTGGGAAGGAAGATTCTACCCAAGATCCTACTCAACTTCCACAAGTCTGACTACCCCAGCTGACCCATTGTCTCAGCCTGCTCCTGCTCCACCGAATTCATCTCCACCTACTTCAATACTGTTCTGTCGCCTGGTCCAGGAACTCCCAACATACATTCAGGGCACTGACCTATGCCCTCCACTTCCTCCAAGACTTCCATTTCCCTGGCCCCCATTGCCTAATCTTCACCATGGACTTTTAGGCCCTCTACACCACCAGCCGCCATGACCAGGGCCTCCAAGCCCTCCGCTTCTTCCTCTCCCGACGTCCCCACCAGTACCCTTCCACTGACACTTTATTCTTTTGGCTGAACTGGTCCTCACACTCAACAATTTCTCCTTCCAATCCTCCCATTTCCTCTAGATGAGGACCCCACCACCAGAGATATATTTCCCTCCCCACCCTTATCTGCTTTCCGTAAAGACTGTTCCCTTTGTGACTACCTGGTCAAGTCCACGCCCCCTAACAACCCACCCTCCCCTCCTGGCACCTTCCACTGCCACCGCAGGAATTGCAAAACCTGCGCCCACACCTCCCACCTCACCACTGTCCAAGGCCCCAAAGGAGCCTTCCACATCCATCAAAGCTTCACCTGCACTTCCACACATCATTTACTGTATCTGTTGCTCCCGATGTGGTCTCCTCTACATTGGGGAGGCTGGACGCTTACTCGCAGAGTGCTTCAGACAACATCTCCAGGACACCTGCAACAATCAACCCCACCGCCCCGTGGCTGAACATTTCAACTGTCCCTCCCACACTGCCGAGGACACGCAAGTCCTGAGGCTCCTCAATCGCCAGTCCCTTACCACCCGACGCCTGGAGGAAGAATGATTCATCTTCCACCTCAAAACCCTTCAACCCCATGGCATCAATGTGGACTTCACCAGTTTCCTCATTTCCCCTCCCCCCCACCTTACCCCAGTTCCAACCTTCCAGCTGAGCACCATCCTCATGACCTGTCCCACCTGTCAATCTTCCTTCCCACCTATTCACTCCACCCTCCTCTTCAACCTATCACCTTTACCCCCACCTCCATCTACCTATTGCACTCTCAGCTACCTTGTCCCCAGTTCTACTCCCCTCCCATTTATCTGTCCACCCCCAAGGCTCCCTGCCTCATTCCGGATGAAGGGCTTTGGCCCGAAACATTGATTTTCCTGCTGCTTGGATGCTGCCTGACCTGCTGTGCTTTTTGAGCACTACTCTAATCTTGACTCTAATCTCCAGCATCCGATTAGTCTAGCAGTATCACCTTTGTGAGTAGTCTTATCTGGCCTGGAGCTCCCTGTGGGTGCATGATGGCTAGGAAGACTGTTGACTGTTTTCTGATGGAGAATATCTTGAAATAGCTCCAGTCCTGGCAAAATGGATTTGAATTATATCAACTGACAAGGGTTACACCACTCTGGACTGACTGGCTGACAGGGAATAGCAACCGCACTGCTGAAGAGCCAGAGATGGGAGCAAAAAATTGTAATTTTGAGAGAGGACAAGTACGCCATGAAGCCAGTGCTGCTACCAGTCCCATAGGGTGGAATCTTAACACTAGGTTGCTGGACAAGTGTCATAACCTGCAGGCCCCATCAAGCATCGAGATTGGCAATCCTGATGGCAGCTACCTGTGCTTAAACAGGAGCAGAATGAGACCAGATGGCAGTAGCTTGATTCCGCACACCAGCAGTCAGAAATTTCTTGACCGTGGACTCTCCAGCCCAGGCTACATCCTGGTATATCTCCTCTGCATCCTCTCCAGTGCAATCGCATTCCTCCTATAATATGGATTCCAGAACTGCACATAAGCACAGTGGCAGATGGAGTTTAATTTAGACAAATATGAGGTGCTGCATTTTGGGAAAGGCAAATCAGGGCAGGATTTAGACATTTATTGATAAGGTCCTGGGGTGCTGAACAAAGAGACCTTGGAGTGCAGGTTCATAGTTCCTTGAAAGTGAAGTCCCTGGTAGGCAGGATAGTAAAGTATGCTTGCCTTTATTGATTGGTGCATAACCAGCGCATAGTCATGTTGCAGCTGTACAGAATATTGATTAGGCTACTATTGGAATACTGAGTTCAATTCTGGCCTCCCTGCTATAGATGGATGTTGTGAAACTTGAAACGTTCAGAAAAGATTTACAAGCATATTGCCAGGGTTGGAGTGTTTGAGCTATAGGGAGAGGCTGAATAGACATGTGGCTATTTCGCCTGGACATTCGGAGGATGAGGGGTGACCTTATAGAGGTTTATAAAATCACGAAGGGCATGGACAGGGTAAAAAGATAAGGTCTTTTCCCTGGGGTGGGTGAGTCCAGAACTAGTGGGCATAGATTTAGGGTGAGGGGGCAAAAATTTAAAAGAGACCTAAGGGGCAACTTTTTCATGCAAAGATTGGTATGTGTATGGAATGAGCTGCCAGAGGAAATGGTGGAGGCTGGGACGATTACAACATTTAAAAGGTATCCCAATGGGCATATGAAGAGGAAGGGTTTAGAAAGATATTGGCTAAGTGCTGGCAAATGGGACTAGATTAATTTAGGATATCTGATCAGCATGGATGAGTTGGACCAAAGGGTCTTTTTCTATACTGTACAGCTCTATGACTCTATGTGTAACATCATCCCTTCGGGAAGGCAGCCCACTGCTGTCTGTGTGACAATACCAACTTTACATTAGCTGCTAATATACATACTATGCCAGAAAGTAAGCTTGTGCCTTAGAGTGTTAGGCTGATAAATTGTGCTTTCTCTTCCTGGTTATCTTCCTCCTTTTGCCCCTTGACTTGGTTCCTTCTGGAGGCAACAAGCAGCCAGAATTTCTAGATAACTCAAAACACCAAATAATTAAAGATACAGGGGAGGTGAAGAATATGTCAAATCAGCAATTCCTGTTTTATCATAGCTTTTGGAATGAAGGTGCGGAATGAATGAAGAAGGTGAATAAAGCCATCCATGATGGCTCCCACTGGATACCATTGGCATTGCTGCTAATTATGCTCAGGATTAATTCCTTCCTAGGCACTAAGGGGTGTATACACCTAGTTGCTTCTGCTTCTGTGGTTTTATCTCTAATTTTGTGTAAGCTCCTCTGTAAGAAGACAGAATGCTATTGACTGAACCAGTGTGTTTTGGATGATGCTAGTCATAGCTGAATATCTGGATGTACATGGAGACAGTAAGAGGTATTTACCTGACTGTTATGTTTAAAACATTGATAAAGTGTAGTGTCATAACAATAGACAGTCCTTAGTATCAGGGTATCAGCAGTGGTTTAATAATAGGGGTTTAGTAAGTATATTGTGAGCAATGGAAATTCTGATGGGTATAAGGTCCAATGCGCTGATTCATCTTCACCATCAATGTGAAGTTATTAAAAACCTTTGGTAGTATTTCTGATGCTACAATCTACTAGAATCTGCAACCTTCGCAGGGTCAGTCTAGAAAGTTTTTTGCTCTGGCCATAAACAAGGCCTTCTTGCTGCCTTCAATTTCTAGGCAGATTGCAAATGGTGCAGCATCAGTAAATCTAAGACGTCACTAATTTTTTTACAGCAATATAGTTTCTCTTTGAAAATCTAAAACCAAATATGCAGGAATCTGAAGTGCATTGCTGAAGCTACTTTTATTATAAGGACTGTACGAGAAACAAATGTTTTCCCATAGATGACACACAATCTTCTAGTGTTTACAGAAGACATTTGCACTGATATGGATATTGGAGCTGTAGGAGGGCCACACTTTGAAATGCCACAATCATGTAAATGAGTTGGTCAGAGCCATTTTATATCTTATCACTTGGTTTCCAACAGTACAGATACAACATCACCTCATGTTACAAAATCAGTGGAATGAACACATCTAAAATTTTATCCAACTTTTGATATCTCCCAGTGGATTCAAAGACAAAATCTATCAACCCACGGCAGATGTAACAACATGTTCTCCAATATCATACTTCTAACAATCAACAAAGTACAAGGGGTTACCTACGTATGAATGGTGGACTTGTGAACACTTGTACTTACAAAAGAAACTCATTACTATTAATTTTTAGGATCCAACATGCGAACATTCACTCATACCTACAAATGAATATTTTATACTTTAATGTCTTGTGTTCTGACTTGTGTACAAATCGACTTACAAACATACTCAGGATCGGAACTCATTTGTAACCTGGGATCAGTCTGGAATATCATTATAGGAATGCAGGTAAGCCACAGAGTTAGCAAAAATTGTAGTCTATATGGTTACTCTCAAAAATTACAGAATTAATAATTTTCTATCTATCTCCCTTGTCAACCCATTTATACCCTTCATCATTCTTTTCATATAAAGTAGTTATATTCCAGCTGTTACTTGTTTCTATACTTTAATACAATAATGTTACCATGAATTAGACCTTGAGGATCTGTATTTCTTGGATACTATCTTCCCTACTCTTAATTCTTCTCCACAATAATTCACCCTAGGCTCTGCAGTTTCTCATCATATTACAAATACCTTAAGCTAGGTATCAATTAAGTTATTTTCTGTGCACATTTTAGGTTTAAAAAGCATACTACTCTTGAAGTCTGCTACTTTCATTTAAAGGGAACTTTGCTGAAGATCTAAAATAAAGCACTGAAGTGACAGAAGCCTTTAAAGTGTATTCCCATGAGATGGAGCTTTGACCTTTTAAATCTAAAAGCAACAGTCTTGACAGAACTTGTAATGCCTGAGTAAAGATAGGTGAATGAATGAGTTCAGTCCCTCATATTCATAGAACTTGGAAGCAAATATGCAGTTTTCAGGACTCTGGATAAAATGCTAAGTTTTATATTTGTCTGCTGTGTGCATACTCACAGGATGCACCATAGGCACTTTCATCTCAAACTGTTGCATCTTCAATCAGGCAGCCTTCCCCCCGTTATCTCTCTGCTCCCTTGGTCCACAAGCCTCATTCCTGATGAAGGGCTTATGCCCGAAACATCAATTCTCCTGCTCCTCAGATACTGCTTGACCTGAAGAGATATTGTTCTTCACTCTAATGCTTGCAAGCACCTGTATTTTATAACTTACAAGTAGTGACATACTGTATGAGTGTGGAAAAGCAAGGCTGGAGGAGAGGACACCTCAAAACACTCACATCCTAGACTTCTGATCAGCTTTCAATTGACAAGCTGATCAGAAATAGTACATTATAGAAATAGTTAAATGCTGTTGGCATCCTGATCAGATGGGCTGTGCAACCTATTAAGAAGCAGGACAAAGTCTAGTTACTAGTTACAGAAATCTCTGGGTTGTGAATGGGTTCTGTTCTTAAGTCCATTCACATGTCAATTTGTATGTAAGTCAGAATATCGTGCAAAACAATATAAAATAGCCATTTGTAAATATGAGGAAATGGTCATAAGTCAATCTTTAAAATTAATACTAATACACTCCAGCAGGGGATTGTGTTCATAAGTAAAAGCAGTTGCAAGTCAGATGTTCATATATCAGGGACCGCTGTGTTTGTAGCACTTATGTTTGTAGCACTTATGTTCCTGCAGTCTATTATACAGACTGCATTAGATCTAAAACCAGGAGTTTTAATAGTTACGGTAGCAGCTCTCAGAAATACAAAGACAGAAGCTTTGCAGGCTAGGTTCTACTATTTTTTAGAGCTGATTAAGGTTGAAAATATTTAATTACTGAGGCTCACAATACATGAACACTCTCCTATAGATTAGTGGAAACACTGAGATAATTCTGGCAGTAGTGTGGGATAGGTTCATAACATTCTCAAAATATATGCACCAATTCTTTCTTCAGCTCCTTACCTAACAGTGGTGTTGCAAAGCTGGCTCGGCTAGGTTTATTGAGTCATAGAGATGTACAGCACTGAAATAGACCCTTCGTTCAAACTCATCCATGCCAACCAGATATCCTAAATAAATCTAGTCCCATTTGCCAGCATTTGGCTCATACCTAAGTCCTTCTTATTCGTATACCCATCCAGAAGCCTTTTAAATGTTGTATTTGTACCAGCTTCCACTTTTCCTTTGACAGCTCATTCCATACACGGACCCCCTTAGGTCCTTTTTAAATCTTTCCACTCTCATCTTAAAACTAGGCCCTCATGTTTTAGACTCCCCCACCTCGGAAAACTGCATATTCTATTCACCCTATCCACGGCCCTCATGATTTTATAAATCTGTATAAAGGTTACTTCTCTGAAGCTCCAAGATAAATAGCCCCAGCACATTCAGCCTCTCCCTATAACTCCCAAACCCTCCAATCCTGACAACATCCTTGTAAATCTTTTCTGAACTCATTCAAGTTTCACAACATCCTTCCTATAGCAGGGAGACCAGAATTGTATTCAACATTCCAACAATGGCCTAACCAAAGTCCTGTACAGCCACAACGTGACCTCTCAACTCAATGCAGTGACCAATAAGGGAAAGCAGACCAAACACCTTCTTTGCTATCATATCTACCTGGGACTCCACTTTCAAGGAAATATGAAACCACATTCTGAGATCTCTTTGTTCAGCAACACTCCCCAGCACCTTACCATTAAGTGTATAATTCCTGCCCTGATTTGCCTTTCCATAATGCAGTACCTCACATTTACCTAAATTAAACACTATCTGCCACGCCTCAGCCAATTGGCCCAACTGATCAAGATTGTGTTGTAATCTGTGGTAACCTTCTTCACTCCACCACACTGCCAATTTTGGTGTGATCTGCAAAATTACTAACTGTATCTCTAATGTGCACATCAAAATCATTTATATAAATGACAAAAATCAGTGGATTCAGCACCAATCCTTGTGGCACACTGCTGGTCACAGGCCTTCAGTCTAAAAGGCAACCCTCCACCAACACCCTCTGTCTTCAACCTTCCAGCCAATTCTGCATCCAGGTGGCTAGTTCTCCCTGTATTCCATGCGACCTAACCTTGTGAGCCAGTCTACCATGAGGAACCTTGTTGAATACCTTATTGAAATTTGTACAGATTATGTCCACTGCTCTGTCCTCATTAATCCTCTTTCTTGCATCTTCAAAAAAAATCAATCAAATTAGTGAGACACAATTCCCCATGCACAAAACCATGTTCACTATCCCTAATCAGTCCTTACCTTTAGTCTATCTGATCAAGATCCCGTTACCTCCTTCGCTCTCCACTACACCTCCAATTTTGGTGCCATCTGCAAACTTACTAACTATACCTCCTATGTTCACATCCAAATCATTTATATAAATGTCAAAAGGCAGTGGACCCAGCACTGGTCCTTATGGCACACCACTGGTCACAGGCCTCCAGTCTGAAAGGCAACCCTTCATCACCACCCTCTGTCTTCTACCTTCGAGCCAGTTCTGTATCCAAATGGCTAGTTCTCCCTGTATTCCACACGATCTAACCTTGTTAACCAGTCTCCCATGAGGAACCTTGTTGAACACCTTACTCAAGTCCATACAGATCATGTCTACTGCTCTGCCCTCATCAATCCTCTTTGTTCCTTCTTCAAAAAAATTCAAATCAAGTTCACGAGACATGATTTCCAATGCACAAAGCCATGCTGACTATCCTTAACAGTCCTTGCCTTTCCAAATACATGTAAATCCTGTCCCTCCAGATTCTCTCCACAACTCACCTACCACCAATGTCAGGCTCACCTATTGTCTACAGTTCCCTGGCTTTTCCTTACCACCTTTCCTAAATAGTGGCACCATGTTGGAAAGGCTGTCAGAAAAGGGGTGATCTGCCATGGGTGTCTAAGGAAATAAGGAAGACTATCAAATTGAAAGAGAAGGAATAAAAAGTGGCCAAAAACAGTGGGAAACTGGAAAATTGCGAAAGCCTTAAAGGTCAACAGAAAGCCACAAAAAAGAGCTATAAAGAAAAGTAAGGTAGATTATAAGAAAAAAAACTAACTCAGAATATAAAGACAGCAAAAGTTTCTGTAAATATATAAAACAAATAAAAAGAGTGGCTATAGTAAACATTGGTCCTTTACAGGATGAGAAGGGGGATTTAGTAATAGGATATGAGGAAACGGCCAAAGCATTGAATAGGTATTTAGTGTCGGTCTTCACAGTGGACCACACTAATAACTTGCCAGTAATTGACAAAGAGACGAAGGTAGGTGAGGACCTGGAAACAATCATTATCACAAAAGAGGTAGTGTTGGGCAAGCTAATGGAGCTAAGGGGAGACAAGTCTCCTGGTCTTCATGGAATACATCTAGGGTGCTACAAGAGTTGGCAGGATAAAGAGCAAATACACTTGTGGTAATTTTCTAAAATTCACTGGACTCTGGAGCAGTTCCAGCAGATTGGAAAACAGCAAATGTGACGCCACTGTTTAAAAAGGAAGGTAGACAAAAGATGGGGAATTAACTTCTGTAGTGGGAAAATGCTTGCATCTATTATCAAAGAAGAAATAGCAAGGCATCTTGATTGAAATTGTCCCATTGGGCAGATGCAGCACGGACTCATGAAGGGCCAGTTATGCTTAACTAATCTTTTGAAATTTTATGAAGACATTATGAACACGATGGACAACGGGGACCCAGTAGATGTGGTGTATCTGGATTTCCATAAGGCATTCGACAAAGTGTCGCACAAAAGGCTGTTGCATAAGATAACAATGCAAGGCATTACAGACAATGTATTAGCATGGATAGATGATTGGTTATCCAACAGGAAACAAAGAATAGGGGTAAATGAGTGCTATTCTCATTGGCAATCAGTGATTAGTCATGTGCCTCAGGGATCTGTGTTGATATTGCATTTATTCACAATTTATATCAACGATTTGGAGCTGGGAACCACATGTAGTGTGTCAAGGTGTGCAGATGACACTAAGATGGGTGGGAGAGCCAAGTGTGTGGAGGACTGTTAAACTTTGCAAAGGGACATAGATAGTTTAAGTGAGCGGGCAAAAGTCTGGCAGATGGAGTACAATGTTAATTAATGTGAAATCATCCATTTTGGTAGGAATAACAGTAAAAAGGATTATCACTTGGTGTGCAGAGGGACCTGAGGGTCCTTATGCATGAATCACAGAAGGTTGGTCTGCAAGTGCAACAAGTAATTAAGGCGGCAAATGGAATTTTTAGATTAGATTAGATTACTTTACAGTGTGGAAACAGGCCCTTCGGCCCAACAAGTCCACACCGCCCCGCCGAAGCGCAAACCACCCATACCCCTACCCCTACATTTACCCCTTACCTAACACTATGGGCAATTTAGCATGGCCAATTCACCTGACCTGCACATCTTTGGCCTGTGGGAGGAAACCGGAGCACCCGGAGGAAACCCACGCAGACACAGGGAGAATGTGCAAACTCCACACAGTCAGTCGCCTGAGGCAGGAATTGAACCCGGATCTCTGGCGCTGCGAGGCAGCAGTGCTAACCACTGTGCCACCGTGCCGCCCATTTGTCCTTCATTGCTAAAGGGATTGAGCTTAAAAGAAGAGAGGTTATATTGCAGCTGTATAGGGTGTTGGTGAGGCCATGCCTGGAGTACTGTGTGCAATTTTGGTCTCCTTACTTCAGAAAAAAATACTGCCACTAGAACAGATGCAGAGGAGATTCCCTAGGTTGTATCCAGAGTGGAAGGGGATGGTTTATGAGGAGAGACTGAGTAGACTGGGATTATATTCATTGGAATTTAGAAGAGTGATGGGGATCTTATGGAAACATAAAATTATGAAGGGATAGAATAAGATAGAAGTATAGAGAATTTTTCCACTAGCAGGTGAAACTAGGACAAGAGGGCACAGCCTCAAAATTAGAGGAGCAGATTTAGGACTGAATTGAGAAGGAAATTCTTCACCCAGAGTATTGTGAATCTATGGAATTCCCTGCCCAATGAAGTAGTTGATAATGTTTTGAACAGTAAAGGAATTAAGGGTTATGCTGAGAGGGCAGGTAAGTATAGCTGAGCCCACAAAAAGATCAGCCATGATCTTATTGAATGGCAGAGCAGGCTCGAAAGGCCTACTCCTGCTCCTAGTTCTTATGTTCTTATGTTAAGCAACCTCCAGTCTTCTGACACCTCACCTGTGGCTATCGATAATACAAACATCTCAGCAAGGGGCCCAGCAATAATTTCCCGAGCTTCCCACACAATTTACGATACACGTGATCAGGTCCAGGGGTTTTATCCACCTTTATGTGTTTTAAGCTGTCCAACACTTCCTCCTGTGTGACATGGACATTTTCCAAGATGTCACCATCTATTTCCGCAGGTTCTATATCTTCCATATTCTTCTCCACAATAAACACTGATGCAAAATATTCATTTAAGTATCTCCTCCCATCTCCTGTGGTTCCACATATAGGCAGATCTGCTGATTTTTAAGGGGCCCTATTGTCTCTTTAGGTACCCTTTTATCCTTAATATATTTGTAGAATTCCTTTGGATTCTCCTTAAACCTATTTGCCAAAGCTATCTCATGTGCCTTTTTGACCTCCTGAATTCTCTCTTAACTATACATGTGCCTTTTTGACCTCCTGAATTCTCTCTTAACTATACCCCAACTGCCTTTATACTCTTCTAGGGATTCACTCAATCTCTGCTATCCATATCTCTCAGATTCTTCCTTCTTTTTCTTGACCAAAACCTCAATTTCTCTAGTCATCCAGCATTTCCTACACCAACCAGCCTTGCCCTTCATCCTAACAGGAACATACTGTTTCTGGACTCTCATTATCTAATTTTTTAAGGCTTCTCATGTTCCAGCCGTCCTTTTACCTGCAAACATCTGCCCTCAACCAACCTTTGAAAGTTCTTGCCTAATACTATCAAAATTGGTCTTCCTCCAATTTAGAACTTTAATTTTTAGATCCGGTGTATCCTTTACCCTCACTATTTTAAATCTAATAGAATTATGGTCATTGACCCCAAAGTGCTCCCCCACTGACACCTCAGTCACCTGCCCTGCCTTATTTCCCAAGAGGATGTCACCTTTTCTAGTAGGTACATCCACATACTGAATTAGAAAATTTTCCTGTTCACACATAACAAATTCTTCTCCATCCAAGCCTTAATACAATGCAGTCCCAGTTTATGTTTGGAAAGTTAGAGTCCTCTACTATTATTCTTAGAGATAACGGAGATCTCTTTACAAATTTGTTTTTCAATTTTCTGCTGACTACTGGGAGGTCTATAGAACAAACCTAACAAGATGATCATCCCTTTCATATTTCTCAGTTCCACCCAAATAACTTCCTTGGACATATTCCCAGGAATATCCTAAGTAAGCTGTAATGTTATCCCTAATCAAAAATGCCACTCCTCTCCTCTCTTGCCCCCTTTCTATCCTTCCTATAGCATCTATACCCTGCAATATTAAGCTGCCAGTCCTGCTCATCCCTGAGCCATGTTTCTATAATTGCTATGATATCCCAGTTCCACGTTCCCAACCACGCCCTGAGTTCATCTTGCATTGAAATAAATGCATTTATCAGTCCTACTTCATTCTCTGCTTTGTTCCTGCTTGCCCTGACTATTTGACTTGCTCCTTTTCCCAACAGCACTAATATAAATCCACCTGAGCAGTCCTAGCAAATCTCACTGCCAGTATATTAGTCCCTTCCCAATTCAAATGCAATCTGTCCTTCTTTTCCAGGTCCCTTCTACCACAGAAAAGATTCCAATGATCCAAAAACGTGAATTCTTCTCCCCTGCATTGAAGACCTAAAAAGCAACAGTAAGTTCTGAAAATAGTCAGCAGGTTTGCATTGTCAAGAGATAAACAGAACATTTCAAGTCCATGAACTTTCATCATGATTTGAAATATTGACTCCGTTTCTTTCTCCATAGACACTACCAGACCCACTGAATATTTCTAAATTTATGGATATGATTTCCGGCATTAGAATTCCCAAACTTCTTGCTGCACGGAGTTTGTTTAGTGAGTGTATGAGATTGCACAATGGTTTCAACATGTGATGGCTCAGTATCCATTTCTGAACATTAAACAGGTCCTTTAGCCTTCAACATGGCAGGCAGAAACATGGCAGATCAGATCAATTAATAGGAATCACTGCAATTTTAAGCCGATAAAAGCCTTTGCATAAGCAAATTTAGGGTTTATCATCTAATTGCAGCTCCTTCCGCAATATGCCAGGGTCCTGGGTCAGCCAGTGTATTTAAAAAACTAGGTTTATATGTTGCCTAAAAGGCTTATCTGAATGTGGATTTGAGAGGAACAGGACTGCTCCACCTAACTTCACATTAAAACCATTGGAGCTGTGGCTATCAGCAGTCAACATGACTAGAGAAAAAAACTGCAAGGTGATTGAAAAAGGTTTGCACAATATGACTGGTGAATAAAAAGTACAAAAGTCAATGACAAAAAATGGAAGTAAAAAGATCAATTAATGAAAAAGAAGAAAATTGACTCATAGGCTCGACTGTCAATCCTATTTTATGACATTAAGCACAGATAAAAATGCAAGCGTTAAAATCATATTCATTAAGCAGACCTTTCTGTCCTTGCAATCCTGGATCACCCGGTTCTCCATAGTACCCTTCAAGGCCTTGCTGTCCATCCTGTCCATTAATTCCTGGTTTGCCCTTAAAAACAGATTAAGAATTCAATCAGTTAAAAGTCTCTTACCAGATTAAATTTAGTAAAAAATGACAAACAACAAAAATTAGTTAAGATGTTATGCCTGGTTTATGCAGAGAATAACCAAATGGCCAAATATTTTCCAAAAATGTTTACTAAATTCACCACTGACACAAGAGCAACAGTGTATACTATCTACAGAATGCATTGCAGGAATTCACAAAGGCTCCCTCAACAGCACCCTCCAAACTTGTGACCTTTACCATGTAAAACCATAACCCTGGATTCCTTTACTGATTAAAATTCTTTCCATCTCAACCTTGAATATATCTAAGGACCAAACTCTACAGCCCTCTACAGTAAAGACTTCCACAGATTCATTTCCTCCTGAGAGAAGAAATTCCTCCTCATCTTTCATTAGACCTGTGTACAGTGGTCTGTACTGGGATCATGCCTGATTCTGGATATAATTACATTTCAAGGCTAGTATAGAGCTCAATTTCAGGTTGAGACAGTTTGTATTGCTCTACATCATAACCAGGCGGCTGGTTCAATTGCAACATAAAAGCCTGAGAATAGATTAATTTTCCACTGTCTGCAGCAGAAACAGAACATGGAACAGCCTGACCTGCTGTGCTTTTCCAGCACCACACTCTCGACATAGAACATTACAGCACAGTACAGGCTCTTTGGCCCTCAATGTTGTGCCAACCTGTGAAACCAATCTGAAGCCCATCTAACCTACACTATTCCATTTTCATCCATTTGTTTATCCAATGATGATTTAAATGCCCTTAAAGTTGGCAACTCTACTACTGTTGCAGGCAAGGCTTTCCACGCCCTTACTAGTCTGAGTAAAGAAACTACCTCTGACATCTGTCCTATATCTATCACCTCTGAATTTAAAGCTATGTCCCCTCGTGCTAGCCATCACAGGCCGAGGAAAAAGGCTCTCACTGTCCACACTATCTAATCCTCTGATCATCTTGTATGTCACTATTAAGTCACCTCATAATCTTCTTCTCTCTAACGAAATCAGCCTCAAGTCTCTCTGCCTTTCCTCATAAGACCTTCCCTCCATACCAGGCAAGATCCTGGCAAATCTCCTCTGAACCCTTTCCAATGCTTCCACGTCCTTCCTGTATTGTGGCGACCAGAACTGTACACAATACTCCAAGTGCGGCCGCACCAGAGTTTTGTACAGCTGCAACATGACCTCATGAATCCGAAACCTAATCCCCCTACCAATAAAAGCTAACACACCGTATGCCGCCTTAACAACCAAATCAACCTGGATGGTAACTTTTTTGAAATCTATTCACATGGATACTGAGATCTCTCTGCTCATTCACACTACCAAGAATCTTACCCTTAGCCCAATACTCTATTCCTGTTACTCCTTCCAAAGTGAATCACCTCACACTTTTCTGCATTAAACTCCATTTGCCACCTCTCAGCCCAGCTCTGCAGCTTATCTATGTTTCCCTGTAATCTGCATAGTCCTTCAAATGGCTAAATCACCCTCAAACCCATGCCTGCGTATTTTCTGCGTTAGCCCACAATGGGAAACCTTATCAAACACTTCACTACAATCCATATCCACCACATCAACTGCTTTACCCTCATCCACCAGTTTGGTCACTACCTCAAAGAACAAAATAAGGTTTGTGAGGCACAAATTACCCTTCACAAAACTGTGATGTCTAGCCCTAATCAAATTATTCCTTTCTAGATGATTATAGTCCTTTTCAACACTTTACCCACAACCAACGTAAGGCTCACTGATCTATAATTGCCAAGGTTTCCTCTACTCCCTTTCTTGATCAAGGGAACAAGATTTACTGTCCTTCAATGTTCCAGCACTATTCCTGTAGACAATGATGATATAAAGATCAAAGCCAAAGACTTTGCAATCTCCTCCCTAGCTTCCCAAAGAATCCTAGGATAAATCCTATCAAACCCAGGGGACTTATCGATTTTCACACTTTCTAGAAATGCTAATTCCTCCTCCTTGTGAACCTCAATCCAATCCAATCTAGTAGCCTGTATCTCAGTATTCTCCTCAACAACATTGTCCTTGTCCTGTGTGAATACTGTTGAAAAATATTCACTTACCACCTCTCCTATCTCCTTGGACTCCATGCACAACTTCCCACTGACTGGCCCTAATCTTACTCTTGTCATTCTTTTATTCCTGATATACTTACAGAAAGCTTTAGGGGTTTCCTTGATTCTACCTGCCAAAGACTTCTCATGTTCACTCCTGGCTCTTCTTAGCTCTCTCTATAGCCTGTAACTCTCAAGCACATTAACTGAGCCTTCATGTCTCATCCTAACATAAGCCTTCTGTTTCCTCTTGACAGGAGCTTCAATTTCTTTAGTAAACCACTTCCTTCCTGCCTGACAGGTACATATGTATCAAGGGCATGCAGTAGCTGTTCTTTGAATAAGCTCCACATTTCAATTGTGCCGATCCCCTGCAGTTTCCTTCCCCATCCTATACATCTTATATCTTGCCTTTCCCCCAGCTATAACTCTTGCCTTGCTGCATGTACCTATTCCTTGCGCTAAAGTAAACATAACTAAATTGTGGTCACTATCATCAAAGTGCTCACCTACCTCCAAATCTAACACTTGGCCTATTTCATTATCCAGTACCAAATCCACTGTGTTCTCGGCTCTTGTTGGCCTATCTACATACTGTGTCAGGAAACCCTCCTGTACACATTAGACAAAAACTGACCCATCTAAAGTTCTGGAACTATAACATTTCCAGTCAATATTTGGAAAGTTAAAGACCCCAAAACAACTACCCTGTTACTTTCACTCCTATCCAGAATCATTTTTGCAATCCTTTCTTCTACATCTCTGGAACTTTTCGGAGACCTATAGAAAACTCCCAACCACTCCTTTCCTGTTTCTAACCTCAGCCCATACTAGCTCAGTAGATGAGTCCTCATCAAATGTCCCTTCTGCCACCATAAAATTGTCCTTGACTAACAATACCACATCTTCCCCTCTTTTACCACCTTCCCTGTTCCTACTGAAACATCTAAACCCCAGAACCTGCAACAACTATTCCCATCCCTGTTTTATCCATGTCTCCGAAATGGCCACAACATCGAAATCCTAGGTACCACCCATGCTGCAAGTTCACCCATCTTATTCCAGATGCCCCTGGCATTGAAGTTGACGCACTACAAACCACCTTCCTGCTTGCCAGTGCACTTTTGCAACCTTGAAATCTCATTTCAGACCTCTCAACTTCAGCTTCCTGTACACTGGAGCTGCCATTCAGGTTACAATCCCCCCTGCTGAATTAGTTTAAACCCTCCCAAAGAGCATTAGCAAATTCTCACCCCCGCCCCACCCCGGATTTTGGTACCCCTCTGGTTCAAGTGTACATCATACCATTTGTAGAGGTCCCACCTATACCAGAATGAGTCCCTATCATCCAGGTACCTGAATCCCTCCCTCCTACACTGTTGCCACGTGTTCAACTCCTCTCTTTCCCTATTCCTCACCTCGCTAGCACGTGGCACGGGTAACAAACCAGAGAAAACAACTCTGATTGTTCTAGCTCTAAGCTTCCATCCTAGCTCCTTGAATTTCTGTCTTACATCCCCATCTCTTTTCCTACCAATGTCATTGGTGTCTATGTGGACCACAACTTGGGGCTGCTCCCCTCCCCCTTAATTATCCCGAAAACACAATCCGAGACATTACGGACCCTGGCACCTGGGAGGCAACACATCAACCACCAGTCTCTCTCTCTCTCATTCCCACAGAATCTCACATCTGTCCACATAACTAGGGAGTCCCCAGTGACTAATGCTCTACTTCTCTCCCACACTTCCCTTCTGATCAACAGGACAGACTCTGTGCCAGAGACCTATACCCCTTGGATTACCCTGGTAAAGCGTCCACCCTAACAGTATCGAAAATGGTATACTTGTTATTGAAGAGAACGGCCACATGGGATCCCTGCACTGTCTGCCTGTTCCCTTTCTGTCCCCTGATTGTAACCCATCTACCTTTTTCCTGTACCTGAGGTGTGATTTCAACATAGTTGATGTAGAAAGTATATTTTCCCTGGCTGCAATTTCTTGAGCCAATGGACAGAGTCTCGGAATAAAAGGCAAGACATTTAAGACTGAGATGAGAAGAAATTTTTTCACTTAGAGGGTTGTAAATCTTTGGAATTCTCTACCCAAAAAGGCTGTGAAAGTTCAGTCATTAAGTAATTTCAAGACAGATGGATAGATTTCTAGTTACTAATGACATCAAGGGATGCAACAATAAAGTAGCAATATAGCTTTAAGGTAGACGATCTGTGATAGTGAAACAGGCTCGAAGGACTGAGTAGCCTCTACTGTTCCAATGTTTTTATATAAATAATGATACTTCACTGCAAGGGTCTGAGATTCCTGCCTTTGCAGGCATGACAGAAACATTAGTACAATCTGATGAAGATGATCATGGGTTTACATAGTAAGGTTAAAAGTTTCAATCAAATGTACATCCTTCATTGGTGCTTACAGTCCTAATGTTACAGGTTTAATCTTCAGTAGGTATGTTAGCACAGTATCTGATAGTGGTTTACACCTCATGTCCTTTATTCTGAGTTAGTAGGAGTTATTTTAAATGCTCTGTCAAATAATGTTTGACATTCATGGTAACCTGATGAAATATTTTCACCTCACTCAATGCTTAGCTCTGTCTTTGTGCATCTGGAGCATTGATACTTCTTGTACATCAATGTTCTGTATCTTTCCTTTCCACCTACACTTTCTCTATCTTTTCCATCCTCTGATCTTCCTTTGATAATCTCTCTGCCCTCACGTCCACACCTCCTCAAGAGAACCATGTTACAGTGAGTGCAGCAAGCCACCATAAAGACTGATACCTTGCCAGAAGTTATTGGAGATTACCACCTGACCACTCCAGATATGAAACCTCAACTTAAGAAGCCTGAAGGTCTGCTCAATGGTTGCCCTAATGAGCACATAACTTCAGTTATACTGCTTTGGTGTCTCTGCCTTAGCATGTTTAGAGATATCAATAGCCATCTCAATGATATCCCTTGTCCTGTGGTATTCATCCACACAGTTTGGAGACTTGTTTGAAGATCTGCGGTAGCCTGGACTGCAGGAGAATGATTTGAGTCAAGCCAGCTGCCTGGAATGCAAGCTCATATGTGAGAAAGTTCTTGCAGTGGATGCAGACAAACTAAATATTGAATAATGGTAAGGCTCTAGGGAGTGTTGCGGAACAAAGAGACATTGGAATGCAGGTTCATAGCTCCTTCAAAGTGGAGGTGCAGGTAGATAGAATAGTGAAGGTAGCATTTGGTATGCTTTCCTTTATTGGTCAGAGTATTGAGTACAGGAGTTAGGAGGTCATGTTGTGGCTGTACAGGACATTCTTTAGGCCACTGTTGAAATATTGCGTGCAATTCTGGTTTCTTTCCTATTGGAAAGATGTTGTGAAACTTGAAAGGGTTCAGAAAAGATTTACAAGCATGTTGCCAGAGTTGGAGGAATTGAGCTAGAGGGAAAGGCTGAATCGGCTGGGGGTTTGGAGGGATATGGGCCAGGTGCTGGCAGGTGGGACTAGATTGGGTTAGGATATCTGGTTGACGTGGACGAGTTGGACTGAAGGGTCTGTTTCTGTGCTATTCATCTCTATGACTCTAATTAGTTTCTGTGGATTTTTAATGCCACCTCACTTGGAGTGTTGATGACCACATGACTGCACTCAATTTCCTGCTTCAGCAGAATTCTTCACTGGTTGCAAGACCCATTGCGCCCTGTGTGGCTGTAAGGCCTCATCGGTCATGAAGTTAATTTATTCTCCGATCCTAGTAACCCGTGATATAAAGCATTGTGCAATTGTTTGAGCTGTCACCAATGTCCACAATTAATATTTAGGAGGAGTCAGAACTGAAGTAGTTCAAGGCCATAGTGACTCTGGTGATTGTTGGTAGGAAATGTTGACCGCAGCTCCTGTGAAAGCCCTCAACAATTAGGGCTGATATCTGTGAGCATCTGCCTGGAGAGTTACAGTCTCCTGCAGTGCAGGTGCTTAGCCACTCAAGGTGTCTCCATCTTTGGTGCTAGATCCCATTTGATGGGTATGGCTTCCCTGCCCTTCATCCCTTTTTCTCTGAGAGTACTGTGGAGACGCTTGTGTGTCATTACTAAGTCCAAAATCCATGTGTGGTTTCCCCACTGAGAGCTAGTGCTTTACTATGTTCAGCTGGCTGCCCAGATGTCCTTTGATAACTTGACCCTGCTCCATTCCCCTGATAATTTCAGGAGGGCAATAAACACTGAGCACTGACTATTCATTCATCCCACTACCATTGACACCCATTGACATTTTTCCTGACTGTGGGGTAATTGCTCTTAGCACCATTCATTTGGTCTGACTGATTGACAAATACACATATAACCCATGAAACTCTTAACTTCCTCCATTTTGACATACATTTCAAGTATCAAAATTGCCTTTAACTGCCAATTTAAGGGCCTTCTTTGGGCCACAAGCATGCAGTCCATCTGATGCTTTCCTTGCCATTGATAAAATTATGTAGGGGAATGAGTGGATGGGATCACAGTGGATATGTTATCAATGGCACAACACCCTGTTCGATGTGTCCACCTGAAAGCTTTCCAATCCTCAGTCCTTTGATGCAGTGTGGGTACATTGCCAGCCTGAAGCTCCATACACTGAGCACAACCAGAAAGAAAATTAGAGGGAACAGTGCCAGATGTTGTCCATGGTTCTCAGCCCCAAGATTTGATCAGGGATAATTGGAGTGGAAATTGTATCTCATTACATCACACTATGTCGAGATGCGATGGGATCTTTCAGGTTCAACCACCCTGACCTAATGTAGATCAGATCATCTTTAAGTGCTCCAGGGTAGTCACTTTAAACAAGTTTCCTTTTAAAGAATAGACTAATGCTTTTGGCCCCTTTAGAGAAATTGGGCTTCCCCAAGTGCCCTTGTTTCACAAGCAGGATATTTGGCTATTTCAATTATATATTTTCAAATAAAATGCTTATGATTGTCATAATTATTGCAAAGAGCCCTTCTCCAAAATCTTCTTATCTGCATTTTTGAGTACAGGTGATGATTTTATGCTCTTACCTGATCTTTAAAAACTGGCCTCAAAGCTAACCACATACTGAACAATAGTGCTGGTTTACGATTAGATTCTAAGGAGCAAGAGAATCGACATTTCGGACATAAGCCCTTCTTCAGGAATGAGGAAAGTGTGTCCAGCAGGCTAAGATAAAAGGTAGGGAGGAGGGACTTGGGGGAGGGGCGTTGGAAATGCGATAGGTGGAAGGAGGTCAAGGTGAAGGTGATAGGCCGGAGTGAAAGTGAGGACTGCAGATGCTGGAGATCAGAGCTGAAAATGTGTTGCTGGAAAAGCGCAGCAGGTCAGGCAGCAACCAGGGAACACGAGAATTGACGTTTCGTTGGTTTGTCCGGGTGTCCCAGAGGTGTTCTCTGAAACGTTCCGCAAGTAGGCGGCCTGTCTCCCCAATATAGAGGAGGCCACATCGGGTGCAGCGGATGCAGTAAATGATGTGTGTGGAGGTGCAGGTGAATTTCTGGCGGATATGGAAGTATCCCTTGGGGCCTTGGAGGGAAGTAAGGGGGAGGTGTGGGCGCAAG
>NC_057712.1:42305015-42335597 GCF_004010195.1 Chiloscyllium plagiosum
CCGGCCTATCATCCTCATCTTGACCTCCTTCCACCTATCGCATTTCCAACGCCCCTCCCCCAAGTCCCTCCTCCCTACCTTTTATCTTAGCCTGCTGGACACACTTTCCTCGTTCCTGAAGAAGGGCTTATGTCCGAAACGTCGATTTTCCTGCTCCTTGGATGCTGCATGACCTGTTGCGCTTTTCCAGCAACACATTTTTCAGTTCTGATCTCCAGCATCTGCAGATCTCACTTTCTCCTACGATTAGATTCCTCCAATAAATATTACTCACAGATTTTCCAGGTTGTCCATTCTCACCAACTGGTCCAGGAGGTCCCATTGGAACATTTCCATAAAGTGGGCATGCATTGGAACACTTTTGTCTCACTAAACTTGCATATAGTGATATTTGTTCAAGAACAAGTCTTTTGCAGACCTCAATCACATGACTGGCGGGGAAGACTGGCCCCTAAGATACACAAAAAAAACCTTTAGAAAACAATGCTACAAATATTCCAATAGCTCTATGATATGTTGTATTATTTGTATATCTGTATTAATGAGCATGGATGATAATGCTCCATTGTACTCGGTAATGTTAAAAATATCAATTGTAATTTTTTACATTTTAACTTTAAAAAAATATTTCAATATCATTGAAAGATAATTATTTTATATCTGATCAACAAAGTTTTTTCTTAATTAAGTCCTTTCAGAAAATATTCACTTGGCTGATAATCTTGCTCTGTCATCTAATTTACTATTAGGAAATAATGCATATATGGGTCATGTTCAAATAATGATCAAAATTGGTGAGTGACAAAAATAGCCTGTATTCAGCAATCGCCGTAGCACAGTTCAGGGTGGCAATGGAATCTGAAGTACAGTTCTTACAATAGCCTCTTTATACACAGTTCATATATATCTTAAAATTCTATCACTATGGTGCTACATAGTTTTATCCATTGTACACAAAGGTTTGTGTGACATTTGTCCTGGGGAACCAGGAGATTGTTTAAGCATGTGTTAGGTGCTGGCTGCTACTTGGATTAGAGTGTCTGTCGAATCATCTTAAGAGGTGTTAGTCCTTTTATCATTTAAGTTAGTAAGTGTTAGTAAAAATACCAGACCTATATGATCTAAATAAATTAGAAATTATACATGCACTGAGTATAAAGGATATTAAGCTGATCACCGCAGCTGGGTCATGAGATTTTATTTAGGATTAAAGACTTGATCATTTCATTAATTCATTCAATTTCATGGAAGCGCTGTTTTGACAGTAAATTTCTTAAAGGGGCCCTGTTTAATATGTATTTAACAAGTACATTCTAGTTGAGAAAACTGTTTGATGTTCTGCAATATATTCAGGTCCTGAGAGATGGTTGGTAAGGGCTGATTAATAGTATAATGTTTCCAAAGTTTTGATTAAGTCATGGAGATGCGATGTTTGGAGAGTATTATTTATGATTAGGTTACAAAATTAACATTCGTTCAGAGGTAGCTTTTGATGCAAATAGGTCTGATAAGGACTGAAGGTGTAAAGAAGCAATAATGGGTTTGAAGGGGTGTTTTTATTTAATCTATCTTGTAATTGTAAAATGCATTACAAAAATGCAGTTTTGTGAATGAATGAAAACGCGTTATAGAAAACATGGCGAGTTAATAAAGAGTTATGAATGAATGGGAATGTGGTATTTGTGAATATAGTGAGCTGGTGAGTAAGTAAAGAGACCTATAATGCAATATTTCACAATAGCATTGTCGAATCTCATGTTTACTGGCTACTTAAAACACAATTGCCCCTGTTTGTAAGATTACCAAGTTACTGACAAGAATACTGATTTTTAAAATCTAACTTCATTATTAGAAACTAATATTTTTTTTAATTTATTAACACAACTTTATAAATATTTCATTTGTAGGTAAGTAAAGCGAGAAAACTTAGAAGCAGGGCATACCGCTGAAAGTTTGCCAAGGTAAAGGGTGCTTATGGCAAATTATAAAAGCTTGCTCACAACAGAGTAAACAAGATCTTGAAGGTTGTCCGTGGAAAAATGAGTTGTGAAAGAATGGAATGTAGATATCTTTCTCTCTTAGATAAGGAACCATGGCACATAAAAGCATTCAGATACAAAGATCATTACACAGCCACATAAATTATTCCTTGTTGTTTTAAAAAAGTACCTTCACACACTGATGAAAAAGATTAGGGTGAGGGCAGAATTAATTGGACAATTGCCAGAATAAATTATGTCCTGAATTTGCCTTCTTTGCAGTGGGCAGAGCATATATAGACAAGAACAATACAAGAGACAAGAGACAGTGGGAGGAGTGGATGTGGGAGGGGGCGAAGAGAGATAGAGAGAGGAGGAGGATGGAAAGAAAAGAGAGAGAGCTTGAAGACCAAAAGATCAAAGCTGGAGAGCTTGAAGACCAAAAGATCAAAGCTGTGAGCAAAACTACTTTTTGCATTCCATCACCTTGATATTGACACAGGATATTTCACGTTAAACAGATCACCGCCAAAGTTTGTTGATATTGTTTGTCTGAGAACTTGATAAGCTTGCCCTGACTTTGTTTTAATAAGTTGTTGCACAATTTGCTGCCAAGTCTTTTTCTTGTCTCCATTAGTGCCAAAAATACCAAACCTTATATTTTGTCAGTTTATGTTTCTGTAAAACTGATTTGTTGTTATATTAATGGTCACATGACAGAATATTTCCAGATCCAAATATACCAAAGATTATTAGATTTATAGCATGAATGCACACAGTTTTTCATATCACTGTTTATTTCACTTACCGGAGGTCCAGCAGCTCCAGAGGATCCGGTCAGGCCTGTATCACCACGTATACCCTGTCCTCCAACTGGGCCCCGATTACCGGGTTTGCCAGGAGGCCCTCGTTTACCTTCGGGACCCTCTGGTCCACGATCTCCTTCATCACCATGCTAAAAAATAATGTAAAAGGTTCTTGAAGAAATATACGAAATTAAAAAAAAATCAGTGATAATTTTATTGAACATTTAAAGTAGAAACTGTGCTAAGATGGAATCAAACAAAACTAGTTTTGATCCAGAGGAAGAGAAATGAGGGAGCAAGGATCAAAAAACTTGGTTTTAAGGAGAGGGAAGAAGCAAAGGGACATGGAAAAGAATTCCAGAGAATCGAATCTAGACAACTGAAGACATGTCAAGTTATAGGGTGAAAGAAGGGGAAAGCGAAGACTGCAGATGCTGGAGATTCAGAGTCAAGATTAGAGTGGTGCTGGAAAAGCACAGCTGCCTGACCTGCTGTGCTTTTTCAGCACCACTCTAATCTTGAAAGAAGGGGAAGCCAACTCTACTCTCGAAAGAAAGAGTAATGAGCACAAGTATGCCCTAGTCAATCCACTGTCTAATAATGCATTTTCCTTTTGGAGTTTTAAAAAATAGGAAACCTGACTGAATAACACTAGTGGCTACAGCCTCAATTTTCAATTTAGTTTGTTTATTACTGCATATGTGTTCAGAAGCATGCCAAATGTAATTTCAGCTCCAATGCTTCCAATTTTCAAAACTGCTTGAACCTTTGTAAAATAATGTGCAGTGTGCAGTGAGCTGACAATATCCCTATCTTACAGCAGCTGGCTGGGACTTCACCTTTCTGTTGATTTTCTGCACACTCCCGCCAGTCATTACCACCTAGCTTCTCCCATGGGTCAGACCTTAGGCCCAATGCACAGCTGTACACTCAGTGTGATGCAGACCATCCAAGTATGGAAGGGAATGTAGGTGGCATTAGTGAGGAGTCAGCACAAGCTGATCAGACTACCACAGTGTAGGTCCTCAGGGTGGCTGTTCTGGCTAAGGTTGGTGTCTGCCACTGGGTCATGGTGCAAGCTCAATAGCAGCCAGTTGCCTGAATCAAATAAACCCTAAGAATCAGTTACAGAGCATCCTGCCATCTGCTACAACAATTCCAAGTCCTGCATAAATGTTTCAGTCTTTATACAGCCTCTTTAAGGCGGTTCCTTTGTGTTTTGTTGATTTATAAGCCATTCAGGTGTCCCCAAGGTCCTGCTCACTAACTGGCTTTCTGGTCAGGATATCAGTGAGGGTGCTCAATCCTTGAAGAAGTGCAGCCTGTGGCATTATGGGTGGCTCAGCAGAAAGGAAGTAAAGTGTAAGGGTTGTACTAATAAGGAATTCTTATTTAGGGGCACACTCAGGCATTTCTGTGGCCAGCAACATGACTCAAGAACAGTTTGTTACACTAGAAAGGGGGTTAGCCGGAGGTCATGGTTCACATTGGTACGAATGACATAAGTTATTAGTAAGGGGATGCAATCCCATAATCAGAATTTAGGGTGCTAGGTAGAAGATTGGCAAACAGAACCTCTAAAGTAGTTACATCTGGATTGCTCCTTGTGCCACATGGAAGTGACTGCAGAAATAGGAAGCTAAAACAGATGAATGCGATGTTAGAAAGGTTGTACAGTAGAAGGTACTTCAGATTCCTGGGAAAGAGTTTGGGGGAAGTGCCACCCGTCAAGTACGTGAGTTGCATCTGAACAGAGCCAGAACAGTGTTCCTTGCAGGTCATTTTGCTAGAGCTGTTAGAGAGGGTTTAAATTAACTCAGCAGGATTGCAGAGATCAGGAAAGAAGATTAGAAAGTAAACCAGGATGCACAAAATGTTGGGAGAGACAGAACATTGAAATAGAAAATCATAAATAGGTGAAGTTGGAATAAGGGAGAAAGTAATAAAGTCTACATCAGGGTTACATTGCAGGTATATGTATGAATGGAGCATAATTAATAAGACTAGGGAGTTGCAGGCACAGGTTAGCTTAAGTAAGGACAGATGTGTGTGATAAATGTTTCTAATTATAAGGAGTTCAGAAATAAGGAATGAGGGATGTCATTTTTGTTAAAGGAAACAAAAGTTTCCTTTTTTGTTAAAGGAAACAAAAGTAGTGGAGAAAGAGGATGTTTCAGAGGATTTAAGGACAGAATTAATTTGGCTACAGCTAAGAAACAAGAAAAGTGAAGCCCATTGCTTAATGTAATATATGGACCACCAGCCAGTGGGATAGATAAAGAGAAACAAATTTACAAGGAAATTACAGAAAGATGCAAATGTCATAAACAGTGATAATGGGTGACTTTAACTGCCTGTACATAGACTGGCAAGGTTGTTTAAGGGACAGCGAGGGACAAACATTCTTAGATTATGTTCAAGAGAATTTCCTACAGTTGCACATGTCCAACAAATAGAAAGCACTGCCTGATTCTTGCAAATGCAGAAGGCCAAGTAGATTGAGAGGGGGGGAGGTGGGGAACATTATTGGTTATTCTTAATTTGGATCAAGAACAGAGGTGGGCCCCATAAGCTAGAACATGCCTAAAGTATGTTATAAATTGGGGTTGAACCTCAGCAAAATTATCAGATATACTAAACAATACATTGAAGTCTGTCGAAAAATAGGATTCAAGGATGAAGTTGAAAGTGTTTAGGGAGGAGACCCCAAAATGTGATGCTTGGGGAGGAAAGAATTCTGAAAGAGCAGTGCCACACACATCAAAATTTCAATAATTAAATACTGCAAGTTTTTAAAATGAAAGTATAGCCTATAAATTCCTTCCAAGTAGTAATATAAAGTTAAAAAGTTATATTTCTTAATCAGATGTCATTTACAAGTGACTATGTTAAGCTACAATTTAGTTGGGCTATTTCTCTCCAGTTAAAACATTTAAAAGATATTTGGATAAGTACATGAATAGGAAAGTTTTGAAGGGATTTGAACCAAATGCAGGGAAGTGTTGCTGAACAGAGAGACCTTGGAGTGCAAGGTCATAATTCCTTGAAAGTGGAGTCGTAAGTATTTAGGATAATGAAGGCGACTTTTAGTATGCTTGCCTTTACTGGTAAATGCATTGAGTACAGGAGTTGAGAGGTCATACTGCGGCTGTACAGGAGATTGATTAGGCCACTACTGGAATATTGCATGCAATTCTGGTCTCCCTCCAATAGGCAGGATGTTGTGAAACTTGAATGGGTTTGGAAAAGATTTACAAGAATGTTGTCTGGATTGGAGGGTTTGAGCTATAGGGAGAGGCTGAATAGACTGGAGCTGTTTTCCCTGCAGCGTCAGAGGCTAAGTGATGACCTTATAGAAGTTTATAAAAAATCATGGGGTTACGAATTGGCTAAATGGACAAGGTCTTTACCCTGGGGTTGTGGCTGGGATGGGGGCCAGTCCACAACAAGAGGGCATAGATTTAAGGTGAGAGGGGAAAGATATAAAAAGGACCTACGAGGCAACTTTTTCATGCAGAGGGTGGTGTGTGTATAGAATGAGCTGCCTGAGGAAGTGGTGGAGGCTATCAGTCACAACATTTAAAAGGCAACTGGATGGGTACATGACTGAGAGTGATATGAGTCAAATCCTGGCAAATGAGACTAGATTTGTTTAGGATACCTGGTTGGTATGGACAAGTTGGACCAAAGGGTCTGCTTCCAGGCTGTATATCACTAAAAGGATGGCAGGAAAATGGTAACTGAACAATGGACTGCAGTGAAAGAGATGGTTTGGGCACTGTCAAGATAAATACCTTGCAAAGGGAAAGCAAAGAGAAACAGATTCAGAGTGCCCTGGATGACAAAGGAGATAGAAAATGTTAAAGAATAAAAAGTATGCTTATCCTGATGTATGTCGTAAATAGAGTTAAAAACCAAGCTGAATACAGAAGGTTGGTTCAGGAGGTGAAAAATTAAGTACAAGACGCAAAGAGAGATAATGTGAATAGACGGCTAACATAAAAAGAAGTCCCAACGTTTTCTATAAGCATCATAAAAGGGTGCTAAAAGAAGAGAAGGATAAATTAAACTGGGATTTACATTTAGAGGCAAGCGGCATAGTCTGGTGGTAAATGAAAATTTTGCTTTTGTCTTTACCTCTGAAGTAGATGAAGCCTAGGCCATGGTGACAGAGTAGAAAACTAGAAAGATTTAAAATTGATAAGGAGATTGTAGTGGATAAATTTAAGGGTAATAAGGCACTGAGACCAGATGAGATGCAACCAAAGATATTTATTGAAAGAAGTGAGATTGGAATTTATAGAGACTTTAGCAATTATATTTCAATTTTCCCTGGATTTGGCGCTAGTGCTTAAAGACTGGAGAATTGTAAACAATATGCCTTTGTTCAGAAGAGACTGTAAAGATTGTCCCAGCAATTACAAACCAGTCAGTTTATTTCCAATAGTGGGAAAACTACTAGAAACAATTATTCAAGATAGAATTAATAGTCAAACGCAAAATGTGGATTGATGTGGAAAAGTCAGCATGGATTTCTTCAGGGAAAATTGTGTCAAACTAACTTACTGAAACTTTTGAAGAGGTAACAGAGAGGGCTGATGAGGGTAAGGCAGTTGATGCTGTGTACACACACTTCCAAAGGCATTCAATTCAGTGCCACACGACACACTTAACAGCAAAGTTACTTGTCATACTATAAAAGAGTTGGTAGCCACGTGGATACAAAAATAAACTGAGAGACAGAAAACAGAGAAAAGGTTGGAAGAAAGTTTGTAGTACAATTCCCCATAGGTCAGTATTAGAACATTTGCTTTACATAAAAGATAAGATGGCACTGGAGGGTGGCAAGTCTTTGCGCACTGTCCCCAACAGATCTTCCCCTCACATCTATTATAATCATCCGACTCTTTTAAATCTACATTTTAAGTCTGTCAGAATTACTAACAATGTTCTTTTATATCTACTTTCAGGTCTGGTGTCTTTCGATTTTCAGGAACAACCAGCCCTCTGGCCTGAGTGGATCTGGTCCAACAGAGACCAGGACTTATCAATGTGTCCGACTGCTGACAGTGGGGTTGCGACCACGGCAACAAAGAGACCAGCCACTTACCAGCTTTTCAAAGGCCTGACTGGAATATCAATAAGTGACCTGATTCTGTAGCCCTACCCAACCTCAGGGACACCTGACATCAAGGCCTAGCCAGACAGAGAACAAGGCCTTCTGTGTGTCTGAGGTCATAATCAGTGTCCAGGACCTCACAGGATGCACCCACATACCTTCTGGAATGTCAAACTACCCACACAGATTCCTGGACCTGACCAGAAACAGCCACTTACCTGGGAAATGTGGGAGATGTACTGGTCTGCTCATGAGACTAAAACAACATGGTTTCATGTCCCTCAACCCAAGTGTACCCCTGGCAAACATACAAGCTTTTGAAAACGAGTTGGATAAAATTAAAGCTAGACTCATTTGTCAAAGAGAATTGAGAGGCTGTTGAGTGCTTTGTTTTACAAAGATGTGACCCAATCCTGATTCATTTGACTATACCTTAGAACTTGATGGTTTCTCAATTCACCAGATGTACCGCACAGTGTCCTCGGGCAAGCAAAGGGACTGAGGAGTCTGTCTCCTAATCAACACCTCTCGGTAGTCAGATATAGTGACCCTGGCGAATTACTGCTCTCCAGACTTGGAATATCTAATGGTGAAGTGCCATCCATACTACCTGGTGCATGAATTCACTTCTGCTATCCTGACAGCAATTTACATCCCATCTCATGCTGAAAGGAAGCGTGCACTTGATGAAATACACACCTCTACAATGGGTTTGACCTGGAATATCTCAACACCTTGTTCATCATAGCCGGTGACTTCAACCAGGCCAACCAGATGAGTGTGCTACCATCAATTCATCTTCTGTCCCACTAGAGGCCCAAACACCTTGGCCATTGCTACACAACCAAAGACGCCTACCGCTCCAACCCTCGTCCGCATTTTGGAAAATCAGACTATAAGGCTGTACTCCTTCTCCCGGCTTATAAGCAGAAATTAAAGCATGAGTATCCAGTACAGAAAGTCATACAGTGCTGGTCTGAGGCAACAGATGAGCTCCTACATGACTGTTTGAAGTTGGTGGACTGGTCCATATTCAAGAACTCAGTGGCCAGCCCAAATGAGTATGAGTATCACAGACTTCAGAAGTAAGCGTGGAGAGGACTGTGTGCCAAAGAAGTTAATCCAAGTGTTCCCCAACCAGAAAAAATGGATGAACTAGAAGATCCACTCCCTCTTGAAATCCAGGTCTGAGGTGTTCAAGTCGAGTGACTCAGACCTGTACAGGAAATTGAGACACAGCCTTCGTAAGGCCATCAGGGACACCTAGAGACAATACCAGATTAAACGAGAGTCCCAGATTAACCAGATGAATACCAGTCGATTGTGGCAAGGCTGACATAACAGGTTACAAAACAAAGTTGAGTAGCATCATTGGCAACAATGCATCGTCCCTCAGTGAACTCAATGCATTTAATGCTCATTTTAACTGCCTTGGATACATCTATACCTGTGGTCATTGCTGCAGATGTTAGCTCAGCCTTCTTTGAGAGTGAGGAGAAAGTGAGGTCTGCAGATGCTGGAGATCAGAGCTGAAAATGTGTTGCTGGAACAGCGCAGCAGGTCAGGCAGCATCCAGGGAACAAGGGAATCGACGTTTCGGGCATAAGCCCTTCTTCAGGAATGAGGAAAGTGTGTCCAGCAGGCTAAGATAAAACGAAACGTCGATTCTCTTGTTCCCTGGATGTTGCCTGACCTGCTGCGCTGTTCCAGCAACACATTATCAGCTTCTTTGAGAGTGAACCCACAGAATGTGGCTGGCTCAGATGGAGTCCCCAGCTGTGCACTCAATTCTTGTGCAGGCCTGCTGGCGAGTCTTTCCTGAAGAAGGGCCTGTGCCCGAAACGTCGAATCTCCTGTTCCCTGGATGCTGCCTGACCTGCTGTGCTGTTCCAGCAATAAAGTTTCAACGGCGAGTCTTCACAGACATCTTTAACTTCCTTATTCTGATTTGTGGCTCTCACCTGCTTCAAGAAGACCTCTATCATCCCAGTGTCAAAGAAATGTCAGGCAGCAAGCTTTAATGACTACCGTCTAGTGGCTCTGGCATCCATAATTATAAAGTACTTCAAGCGGTTAATCATGGCGCACATCAACTCCAGCCTCCCAGATTGCTTTGATCGCAAACCTGTCCCTAACCCTTCACTCATCCCTGGAACATCTAGATAACAAGGACACCTCCAATTTATTGACTTTAGCTCTGCCTTCAAAACCATAATTCCAACCAAACCCATCTCCAAATTGAGAGACCCAGGACTCTGCTCCCATCTCTGCCAGTGGATTTTCGACTTCCTGACCCATAGACCACAATCAGTAAGCATAGGTGACAGCATCTCCTCTACAATAATACTCAACACCAGTGCCCTGCAAGGCTGCATACTTAGCCCCTTAGCATACATTCACAACTGTGTGGCAATATTCTGCTCTAACTCCATTTGCAAGTTTGTTGATGACACCAACATAATGGATCAGATCTTAAACAATGATGAGGCAGAGTACAGGAAAGAGATATGATTTGGAGGTGCCAGTGTTGGACTGGGATGGTTCAAGTTATAAATCACACAACACCAGGTTATAGTCCAACAGGTTTATTTGAAAGTAGAAACTTTCAGAGCTCTGTTCCTTCATCAGGTAGGTAGACAGCTTAGTGGCATGGTCTAAAAACAATTTCTCCATCAATGTCAGCAAAATGAAGGAACTGGTCATTGATTTCAGGAAGCTGAGTGGAGGATACACACCTGTCAGTATCAATGGAGCTGAGGTGGAAATGGTCAAGAGCTTCAAGTTCCTTGGAATAAAGCTCATCTACAATCTATCCTGATCTACCCATGTTGAAGTATGGTTTAAAAAGCACACCAATGCCTCTACTTCCTCTGAAGACTAAGGAAATTCAGCATGTCCACAATAACTCTACCAAATTTTACAGCTGTACCATAGAAAGCATCCTATCTGGATGGATCACAGCTTGGTATCGTAATTGCTCTTCCCAAGACTACAAGAGATTATAGAGAGTAATGAATGCAGCCCAGTCCATCACGTATGGCAACCTTCCTTCCACTGACTACATCTATACTTCTCGCAGCCTCAAAAAGCAACCAACATAATCAAAGACCTCTCCCACCCTGGTTATACTTTCTTCTACCCTCCTCCATTGGACAAAAGATACAGAATTTTGAAAACATATACCAACAAAATCAAGAACAGTTACTACCCAGCTGTTCATCAGCCTTTTGAATATTGAGTAGAAGAGCAGGGAGATTATGATGAGCTTATACAGGTACTGGTTAGTCCTTAACTGGGAGCCATGTTACAAGGATGTGAATGCATTGGAAAGATGCAGAAGAGGTTTATGAGAATAATTCCAAAGATGACAGACACTTCAGTTATTTTGAGAAACTGAAGATGAGATGGCTTTCCTTGGAGAGGAGAAGGCTAAGAGATTTGACAGAAGTTTTTTAAATCATGAAAAGTCTGGACAAAGTGGAGACTATTCATTCTGGACAGAGAGAAACTACACCCACTCCTAACTGGATCGAGAACCAGAGGGCACAGTGTTACAGTGTTTTGCAGATGAAAAAATGAGAAAACCTTTCAAACAAAACTAGCAGTTAGTGCATGGAATGCAAGTGTGGTGGAAGCAAATTCAATTGAGGCATTCAAAAGGACTTTGGATAATTATTTAAATAGAAACAAGGTGCAGGGTATAGGAAAAGGCAGGAGATTGTCATCATGTCAAATGTTCAACAAGCCAATGTAGACAGGATGGGCTGAATGGCTTCCTTCTGCATTATACAACTTATGTAGTTGTGCAGGACTCACCCAATGTTCTATGCACTAAAAGGAAAGTAGAGCAAGAACTGAAAAAGACTTCAGACAGTACACTGGCTCAGATTTTCAGTCTCTAGTCTATTGGAGACTGGACAGGAAAATGAATATACACATTGGGAACCCCCCAGATATGTTGATACATTGACTCTGTGGCAATTACCCAGGAAATTGCCCTCCCTCCGAAAGTGTCTCCGACTCTGACTTTGTGTCAGAGACTTATGGAAGTTCCAACCTTCTTAACTGCATTGTTAACCAAAAAATGTTAGACAGGGAAGTGGCAAGTAACATCTGTGTCATACAAACGGCAGACAATGATCATCACCAATAAGAGACACTCTAACCACCACCCCTTGACATTCAACAGTTTTACTATCACTGAATCCCCACTGTCAACATCCTTGGAGTTATCATTAACCAGAAACTCAATTGGAATCACCACATTGGCTACAACAGTAGATCAGAGACTTGGGATACCATGGCAAGTAACTCACCTCCTGACAGTCCAAAGTCTATCCACCATCTACAAGGCACAAGTCAGGAGTGTGGTGGAAAACTCCCCACTTGCCTGGATGGGTGCAGCTCCAACAATGCTAAGAAGCTTAACACTATCCAGGACAAAGCAATCTGCTTGACTGGCACCACATCTACAAACATTCAATCCCTCCACCATGGGGCTCAGTAGCAGTGGTGTGTACTATCAACAAGATGCACTGCAGCAATTCACCAAAGATCCTTGGACAGCACCTTCCAAACCCACGACAACTTCCATCTAGAAGGACAAGCGCAGCAGGAACTTGGGAACTCCTCCAACTGCAAGTTCCCCTCCAAGCCATTCACCATCCTGACTTGGAAATATACCACTGTTCCATCACAGTTGTTGGGTCAAAATCCTGGAATTCCCTCCCTATTGCATTGTGGGTTAACCCACAGCAAGCGGACTGCAGTGATTCAAGAAGGCAGTTCACCACCACCTTCTCCAGGGCAACTAAGAATGGCCTATCAATGCTGGCCAGCTAACAATGCCCATATCCCACAAATGAATAACAAAAAAACTATATCTCCCACATAACTATACACCTCACACCTTGGCTATTTCTCCTAGTACCTTGACTAACTACCCCAGATCATTCTCCAACCTAACCTGCTAGATCCCACCACTTGATTTCTATTTAATCCTGTCTTACATATTGAGCACAAAAGTCACCCGTGACCTGATCTCCCTAGACCCCATCAACTAATTCTCTCCTGTCAACCCAACTCTCTCCTGCCCTGACTCTTTCTGACACCCAACTCCCCCTCCAAACTCTCCTATCTGATTAACTCTTGACTTGATAATTTGTCCTGACCCATCAACACATCCTAACCGGCTTCCACCGTACCATATTGTAACCCTGTTCACCCATGACCCTATCCAGCTGCCAACGTACTCAGCCTTCAACCTAGCCAGGTGCTACTCAGTCCACTGACCACCCTACCTGTCTGCCACCCCATGAACATACTACCTTACTCAGCTTCCAGCCTTTGCAAATATTATTCTACCCAGACATTAGCCCAACCTAACCACCTGGCTCTCCACCTACATTCCAAGGCTTGTTGGAATAAAGGTAGGTTAGCTGCTTTCTCTGCTCCTGCATCTGAGATGCTGGCAGAAGACATCATGGGTTTTGGCTCACCAAAGAGTGTCCTCACCTCCACACAGTGGTAGACCCATCATCAAAGTAGGAGACAGGATATGGAGTTCCAGGTAGAGGAGTAGAGAGAGTCAAGAATCTCACTTACTAATGCCTTTTCGCCATCTTCCCTCTCAAGATCCGCTCACACTACTCTGGTAGCCAAGAGTTGAAGAACACTTTAATACACTTCAGAGAGGCTTTCTCTCATCCTATTTAATGTGAGCTCAAGTCAGGGTGAAAGTAAGCACAAGTCAGGGTGAAAGTAAGCACGTATTTATTTGCTGCCATGTCTGATTCTCCATGCCGGTAGCCACTTTCTCTATGGAAGTGAACATCAGCACAAATGCCTAAAACATTCTTCCAATGTTTCTAAGAAGGTGCGTATTGTCTTTGAATATGGACTATGCAACATTTCCCAGCATTATTCGCATTGTGGATGACATGGCTCACATCTGCATCAGTTGAACAAAGCTTAATGGGCTCTGTACTCACCAACAGAGACTCAGCACCATCCTCGCCACCATCTAGGCAAGCTATCCCTATTGCGCTAACCACTAAAGGTGTATTTCAGTGCTGATGGAAGCAGCATGAGTTCTGTGACTCTTCCTCAGAGTCTACACATTCCTCTGAAAATTCCTTTGCCTCCTCTTGCTCAAATTATTCAGTCACACTTGGAAAATGAAAACCACAAATTAGAATTGATATGATAAGGATTTAAAATCTACATTGTATTATTTTGATATTTCAACTCATGGTAACAGCAATCCAACATAACTGACATGCCAGGTAGCAATATAATATCTAATTCTGCCATGTGGTCTCTGGTAAACTTCCATCTCATTATCACAGACTAGATGTCCCTGCTAATGTAATACTCCTCTTCTACACAGTCAGGGTGATTATTACTTTAGGATCATATCAATAATAGAATCAGAGAATCCCTACATTGCAGAGATTCAGTCCATCAAGGCCACGCCAACACTCCGAAGAGCACTCCACCCAAACCCACTCCATCCCCGAAACCCTGTATTTCCCATGGCTAATCCACCTAGCTAGCCCATCCCTGGACACAATGGGCAATTTAGTATGGCCAATCACCCTTACCTGTACATCTTTGGACTGGCAGGAAACCAGAGTACCTAGTGGAAACCCATGCGAACCCAGGGAGAATGTGCAAGCTCCTCACAGACTGTCACCTGAAGGTGAAATCAAAGCTGAGAGTATTACTGTGGAATGTGTGGAAATAACTGAATGGCAACTTTTGTGGCAGGTGACTGAGAGGTATGGGTGCAAATTGCCAGTCAAGTGAAGGTGAGTATTGAGTGTTCAATGGAGATACAAGGAAGTGCTTGAGAGAGAAGAATGATTTGAACTCAAGGCATGTTCTGCGGTGTGCTGTGTAGGAGAATGCTGTGAAAGTCTAAGTTCAAGGGTTGGCACCAGAAAGTACTGTACCTCTGACCCTCCCTGCATTTTATGAGGTAATTGAACCTTTTGTGGTTCTTATTCATAACCTAGGGGCATACTCCTGGTGTAACAAACAAAAACAGAAATTGCTGGAGGAACTCAGCAGGTCTGGCAGCATTTATGAAGAGAAAACAGAGCTAATGTTTCAAATCCAGTCACCCTTCTTCAGAATCTACTGATTGTTTCATAGACTTCCAACAACATTTGTTTGTTATCAATGGCTGGCCTCTTCCTTACGTTCTCAAGAAACAACACATCTTTTCAAGTCCTTACTGCCTCCAGGATCTTCACAGAAGAGACAGAAAACCAGAAGACAATTTTCCGACCGCTCTCTTTCATTCTTCTTGAAATCCTGAGAAACAACATTAGAGGCAGTCTTTCTGACTCCTGCCAAAGCCTTTTTTCCAAATAGAGTTCCTGTTGTTGACAGATGTGTGTCATTATCACTCTGACTAACCAGGAAAACCAAAAATTGGATATTAGTACCATAACAGAGTTAACCAGTCAGTAGCAAGGTCTGCTGCTACAATAATCAAGCATCCAGCTCATTCATAACAATTTCCTTACCACTGCCAAACCTAGTGAACAGTTCCATTAAAATAATAAAATATGGTCTTTCACCATTCAGCGATGTTCCCACTGCCACTACAGAAGATTTAAGTTCCAAATATCATGGCTTGCATTAACCTAAAGTTTTGGGAAGCATGGAATGATTCCAAACATTTATCAGACTTCACATTTAAAACTTATGTGAGGAGCAGCACATGCAGAATCTCATAGTTGTTGATAGCAACTATGTCAGTAGCAGTTCCACATATAATCCTGCACAAATGATATCGCTAAGAAATTAGCCCACCAACAGTAGAAAGCCCTGGGCTGTTCTATAAGTCTCAAACATAAACAATGGAGTTTTGCAGTTATGCAGTGTGGCCCTGTAGTTGGCCATCTACCAGGCAAGAAACAACACTGAACTTCACAACATACAAAGGACAAACGTGGCAGTAAAATCAGAAGGGAATGTTTTGACCGCTTCGAATACCTTAGCAGCCACTTCTTTCAAAAGGTCACCTTGACAAGGAGATCCAGTACTAGATCAGTTGTGCCACTTCGGCCTTCTAGAAATTATGCCAATTACTATTTCACAAGAAAGATCTCTGTAAGTCTACCAAAGTTACAGTGTCTCGAGCAGTTGTCATCACCACACTCCAGTCCTGCAGAGAGACCTGCTGTTCATCAATAACACTTAATAACATCAGAGAAATTTTACCAGCAATATGTGGAGTGAGGCTTACAGGGATGGTGGGTGCAGGACTGCTGATGGAAATTTTCAGTCTGGATTACAGGAAGGCATTTCATAAGGTTCCATAGATGAAAGTTTTAATAAAAATGAGATTGGAGGTTAACTTCTGTTATGGGTCAATAGTTGGTTTGCACATCAGAGAAAGAAATCGAGTCTTGATTTTAAGACTGTTTTCTCATGCTTGGATTTCTAAATGAAAAAAAAGGTTCTTTCACTCTTCAAATCACTGGAGTTTTGTTCTTAAAATATCACACTTGGTATTCAAATTTACGCCTTTCAGTGTAAAGTGAGTCTATGAATTTAAGGCCCATAATTTGTTTTTTACTCACTTCTCCTTTTGCTCCTTGGTGTCCTTTTTCACCCTTAAGTCAAATAAATAGGAAAATAACATTAATGTAAAGATTATCCTTTACTATCTATCAAATAAAATTTTTAAATTAACATTTTATATTACCTTGAGACCTTCAATGCCCAATGTTCCAATAGGACCTGTATCACCCTGACAGACAAGACGTATTGTTCAATATTCAAATTTTCAGACTTACACACCTTGAAAAATGTTTGTATCAATTACAGCAGTATTTACTACAATAGATGTTACTTAGGAACATTTACCATTTTGTTTTATATCCTGTAAGAAAGGTAAAGTTGCCATATTCCTAGACAGCTGCTCTCTCATTGAAGAGATGACTGGTGGTAAGTTTAACTGACAGTCATCACCCCTCAAGTGAGGAATGGGCTTGAGAAAGTGGGATCTTTATGGTAATTTCAGCTGGTGCAGGAACTGAACCCATATTGTTAGCATTACTCTACATTGCAAACTAGTCATCCAGCCAACTGAGCTAACCAACACCTTGCTAGAAGTGCTAAAATTCAATTTTGATAGCAATGTGAAATGGGTGAAATCAAATCAAATGCCCATTTTATATCTCACTCTTTTTGTTCATTGACTTTAATGCAAAATAAATTGGGTGATGTGTATAATAGGCAGCCATCCCATTCAGTGTCCCTCCCAAATTTTACTTCTAACATTTCTTGGTTATGAGCTAATATAAGTGCCATGTAGTATTATTAATGAAAGAAAGTAAATAATTTGCAGCTACTTAGCATTTCATTACCCAAAACCTTTTACAATGAACGGATTACAGTATTTTTATTTATTCATAGGATGTAGTCAACACAAGCAAAGTAAACTTTTGCAGTCTATCCTTGATTATCTTTGATACAATTGTGGTGAGCTACCCTCTTAAAATGTAGCAGTGGTTTGATTTGGGTATAACCATTGCTGTTAGGAAGTAGAGACATGAGGAACAGTGATTATAGTTCCAAGTCAGCATAATTCAGTGGCTAAGAGGGAAACATGCTGTTTTCATTCACCCATTGCCGTGGTTCTAGATATTCTCTAAAGCAGTTTGAACCTAAAAGGGTTAACAAACATCACAAGATAAGCTCTACCCATCAAGATATAAAGTCTGTTCCTGATAGAAGCAATACGGTTCTCCATTGTCCTACAGATAGTTCTCCCATAATGCTGTAGTTGCATTTCAGTCAAACCCTGCTTAGTAGAAAAATTGCTTAATATAAATAACGGAACCTATGTGAAAAGTGGAGTTAGGAACAGACCAGAAAAAAAATCATTCACAATCACTTATAAATCACCCTAAAGTCTAACACAAAGAATAGCACAGCTTGAATGAAGGTATAAACCATATTTATCAATGAAAAAAGTAAATTTAATACAGTACATGTAAAAAATATTAAGAATTGCACAACACCAGATTGTATTCCGACAGGTTTATTTGGAAGCACAAACTTATGGAGTGCTGCTCCTTCATCAGGTAGCTAGTGGGGCAGGATCATAGGACAATTTATAGTAAAAGATCAAAGTATCATTCAACTGATGTGGTCTATCGAACAAACCTTAATTGCTGTTCTTTAATCACTTAGAATGGGGATGCAGATTTCGACTGATTATTGTGTAAATCTAATTGTTAATGCAGGGACAGAGGATCATTATGATGCGTAAGGTAGACTCCTTCATTCCTATTAAGTGAGCTATATCACATATTCTCTCCTTATGCTCTAAACATTTTATAATATTAGCTTCTCTTCCAGCATTAGTCTTTCTTTTGCATTCAACACCTGCAATTTTATCATCAGGATGCTTCTTGCTAATATATTTGTCACTATACCCTCCATTTTTTCAAAACACAGTGTAATCTAGGAGTAGTGTACCTTTCATAGGAACCTGCTCAACATATCTCTCTCAGGAAGCTGTTCTCTGTCCAGTACCTCTCACAGAAAGCTGCTCTGTCGGCAGCTGACTTTGGTGCATGCACAGAACTACACGAAGACTAGGGCTGACATTCAGCTCATGCGCAGAACAAAGGTCATGAAAGTATCACCGCTGGATCGCGCTATTGCCAACAGAGGGAAGTTTTCTCGAAACTCCCGTTCCTTAATACCCCAGCGATGTTTAAGCAAATCGTGCTGATGGAACACGTATTATCGAAGAACTACCTGTACTTGTGTTTCAGTGATTATTCTTATTGTTAATAGCATGTAGCTAAATTGCTTATAAATTCAGCTTCACATCTCAGAAAAGAATAGTATATATCAGATGTAACAAAACTAACTATTCAGTAATACTTAATAAATTTATCTACAGTCCTTCAAGATTGAAGCTATCTAAAGCCTATATATTGTGTGGACATCTTTCCCCATGTGGTATTAGTAGTTAAAACTAGTTGTACCTTTATACAAGTAAAGGTTTTGGATATAGCTATTGGATATGGCTGGCTGTTGAAGTAGTTTTTGCAAGTGCTGAGGTTTATTGTAAGGCAGTGAGGGGAATCAATGTTTAAAGTAGTTGATGGGGTGTGAATCTTAGATGACCAAGTTTCTTGAATACATACGGATTACTTATGGAATTCACTATTGTGCGGTTGGAAAATATGGCAGCTAGTTTGTAAATAGCAAGGTTACACAAACAATCAATCATAAATTACAACATATTTTTACTCCCTGCTTGTTACTTGAAATATACTGCTCAAGACAATACCATGGAATCTTTTAGGGTCATTGAATTGGACAATGGTCCTTAGTTAACAGTTGATCAGAAGACATCACATTCAGCAGTGCAATACTGGCCACTTTAGCTGAAATTGTGCATTCAATACTATGGGAAGCTTGAATTCAGAAGTTTCTAACTCAGTGTTCAGAATCTTAACAATTTAGAGAATTGCACAGTAGGAATGTTATGGATTAATAATTTATACTTCTGAACCAATACTTCAGAGACATGAGTTCAGATCCCACCATGGCAGTTGGTGGCGTTCAAAGTTAATTATACATGGGGAATAAAATGCCAGTTTTGTAATTGATGACAATGAAACTATCACTTTAAAAAAATCATCTACTTTATCAATGTCTATCAGGAATGAAATTTGATGAAATTTATATCCTTTCTGGCCTACATGTGACTCCGACTCAGTAATGTGGTCTCTTAGCTGTACAATGAACCAGCTTAATAATTAGTTCAATTCACAGGAAATTTGGAATGGGCAACGATCAGATGGCCTTGCCAGCAATGCTAAAATCCTAACAGTGAATAAAAAAAGTTAAACGAAAACAATAAAATACTTTGTTAATGTTACATTGTTTCAGCGGAGTTCAAATGAGTTCCATACCTTTTGTCCTTTCATTCCTGGGTCTCCTTTTTGACCCTATAGGAAATTTAGATTAATAAAAGTGTAGAGACATAACCAATTATATAAAGTAAAGGATTACTGCATGTCAAAAAGATTAATGTTTAGCAATGACAATAAAACTTACATGAATTCCAGGATACCCAACATACCCAGGCCAGCCAGGTATTCCCATATCTCCTTTTTGGCCTTTCAGTCCCTGTCAGATGGGATTATAAAGTCATGTAAAAACTTAATATAAAAATCATTGAGAAAGAATGCAAACATTACTACAATGTATTTTGTTAAAGCAAGGAATGGGGATGACAGTGGCAGCCATCCACCCAACTGTACGATGGCAGTGGCCAGCATTGGATGATCAAATGACAAACCTCAAGTTTCATTTCACATTAGGAATGTCTTTTAAAAATGTTTTAATGTTTATCTGTTTTGAGTTTGTCCTTGTCCAAACAACAAAGGCAATTAGCTTATAGGTCTCTGTCAATGTCACCGCCAGCTTGGCAAAAATGAAATAATGCGATTGGTCTGAAGATTATCCCTTCCTCATTGTAAAGTTTGTGAGCTACATAGAGTGGAACACACTTACAAATAGGGAACATTTTCACTGGTAGTTCACTACTACTTACATTGTAAACATTGAGCAAATATTTCTTATACTGTCAGAGTCATACAGCATGAATACAGATCCTTTGGTCCAACCAGCCCATACTGACCATAATCCCAAACTAAACTGATCCCACCTGCCTGCATTTAGTCAATATCCCTCCAAACATTTCTTATCCAAATGTCTTTTAAACGTTGTAACCATACCACTGCATCCATCACTTCCTCTGGAAATTCATTCCACAGATGAACTACCCTCTGTGGAAACAAATTGCCCCTTACGGTTTGCACTGTTACTTCACCACTAAGGACCGGGTTCAATTCCACCCTTGGTCTATCATCGGTGTAGAATTTGCACATTCTGCCCATGTCTGTATGAGTTTCCTACAGTGTTGAGAGTGTGTTGTTGGAAAAGCACAGCAGGTCAGGCAGCATCTGAGGAGCAAGAAAATTGACATTTCAGGCCAGAGTGCTTCATCAGATGGATGCTGCCTGACCTGCTGTGTTTTTCCAGCAATGCATTCTCGACTCTGATCTCCAGCATCTGCAGATCACACTTTTTCCATGAGATTCCTCCAGCTACTCATTTCCTCCCACTGTCCAAATTTGTGCAAGCTAGGTGCATTGGCTGTGGTAAATTACTCAAAATGTTCAGGAATCTGTAGGCTTGTTGGATCAGTCATAGGAAATGCAGGGTTACAGGAATAGGTGGTGGGGGTGGGATGCTCTTTGGAGTGTTGGTATGGACTCAATGGGCCGATTGGCCTGCTTCCACACTGTGGGGATTCTATGATTTTATGTCTAAACCTTATCTGCTATTCCTCAGCCCATTGAACCAAATGTTCAAGATCTCTTTGTAATCTTAGATAACCTTCTTCACTGTCCACTACACCAACAACTTTGGTGTCATCCACAAACTTACTAACTATAACTTCTATATTCTCATCTAAATCATTTATGTGAATGACAAACAAAAATGGACCCAGCGCTAGTCACAGGCGTCCAATCCAGAAAAAACAAGCCTCCACCATTACTCTCTGTCTCCTGCAGTTAAGTCAATTTTGTATCCAATTGGCAAGTTCTGAATCTCATGTGATTTAACTTTACTAATTAGTCTACCATGTGGAATCTTGTTAAAGATTTTACTGAAGTCCAAATAAATAACTTCTAATGCTCTGCCCTCAATCTTCTTGGTTACTTCCTCACAAAGTTCAATCAAGTTTGTGAGATATGATTTCTCTCACACAAAACCATGCTGACTATCCCTAATTATTCCTTGCCTGTCCAAAGGCATAAAAAACCTATCTTTCAGAATCACCTCCAAAAACGTACCCACCAGCGAATTCAGACTCACAGGTTTATAGTTCCCAGGCTTCTCCTTACATCACTTGTTAAACAAAGGCACAACATTAGCCACTCTCCAGTCATCCAGCACCTCATCCATAGTTATAGATGGAACAAATATTTCTTCAAGAGGTTCAACAATTTCCTCCCTAATTTCCCAAAATGTCCTGGGATTCACAAGATCATGTTTACCACTGCTTACAAATCTAAATTCAAATTGATAATCAAAATAAATATTTCTGCACTCAATAACCAGAAAAACACTCTCACATGGGGATTTGAAATCATGAATCCACCAAGCAATTCTTTAGTACAGTACTTAAATGTTTTTCTTCCTATTAAATCATTGAACAGAAGGTGATTAAAATACAAGAATCATAAAATATCATAAAAAGAAATCAAACTATAATTTTAACCACTTACAGGTTTCCCCATTGGACCCTCGTTACCTCGTGGTCCTGGAAATCCTTTCTCTCCCTTTAAAAACATCAGAGAACTCAAAATGATTAAGGTCCTCTTTTTTTTAGTGCTGCTCAAATTATTCAAAAATCTCAGCAAGCGAAAATATTTAATTTTCATAAACCTTTCGTCCAATAATGCCTTTTGGTCCTTGCAGACCCTGTGGTCCTTGATATGCCTAGGTATAGAAACTAGATTGTAATCATTACTTCTACTTGTGTATTCACATTCAAATTAAGTTGACATTATTCACTTATATATTCAAAACATTATACCTCAATGCCAGGGACTCCTTCTCTTCCAGGTTGGCCTAGATCTCCTAATATTCCCTGCAAAGAAAATGTAATGTCCATGTTCTAAGTAAGAGCTAACATGGATTTAGATAGCTTTGTGTAAATAGCTTACGATGGCACTCTAATATATTTGTACCTTATGTCCAGATTCTCCCTGTAACCCATCAGCTCCTGGAAATCCCTGTTCAAGCAAAAAGTTTTGTTTATTTCATATTCTTGATAACCCACAGGTTTCTGAGAACATACTTCACAGTTTTAAACTTGGTTATAGTAACTATTAGTTCTTTCTCCTTCAATACTTTATACATCACATCACAAACAGGTTTAAAAGGTTGTCAATATCAATGTTGGTATTAAATTCAGTTATGGAGATTTGGGCAGATTTCTCAATTGACATGAAGTAGCACTCTTAACTGGTTACAAACAAATTATGAGCAGTAGTAGGCTATTTGACACTTTGAACGTGGTCCAACAATCAATAATCCAATTATGATCTCATTGTGGTAAGAATTGCTGGCCTATAAATATTCGTTAGCAATTAATTTGAGTAAATGGATGGAATACAGGAAGCTGCAAAGCCATTTCATCCTGACCAGAACTTCCTGCAAGTGTTGCTTTTCCCCAGGATTGTATGATCAGAGAATTAGCTCTAACAATACAATGTACATTGTTCATACATTGCCTTTGCCAGTTACAGTTCATAATAGTAAAACTGTACTGAATACAGCACTAGTCAGTGGAAACCGTCAGAATGGCTAACATACAAAGGTAAAATGCCACATTGTTAGGCTTGTTCTTCTAAGTATAGGTTAAGTATTTTTTGGGATATGGTTTGCAGAGTTTGACTCTGCACTTAATATATCTTATACCTGTTCTGTAATTACACTAATAATTGACTATAATTCAAAATAGAAGTTTTCCAATCTTGACCATGAACATCTCACCACAAAAAAACAAGTTTAACAAAACAAATAAATCATGAGACACAATATTACTCACAAGTTTTCCTTTGGTACCTTTCCTACCAGGTGACCCTGGATCACCCACAAGACCCTGCAAAAATATTTTAAGTAATATTGTTGAAACCAAATTATTTTTAAATGTCAACAACAATTTAATATGTTAAGATAATTTAAAAAGCAACTTACTCTGGCTCCTTTTATGCCAGGTTTGCCTTCAATACCAGGGAATCCTTTGTCACCCTTAAGATGTGAACAATTAAAATTAAATGGACAGAAAGAAAAACACAATAAATATTTTGAGGACTGCAATAATGTTCTTGATCATAATTTTTTCTTATTATGATTGTACTTCACTTAAAGAGAATAGTGCTTGGAATGGAGAGATGATGGCAATATTACCAAACATGCAATCTGGAGACCTAGACTAATGCACTGGGGATATGGGTTCAAATCCCAGCATGATAGCTGAAGGAATTTAATTTGAATTCATATATCTGGAATGTAAAACTAGTTTCAATAATGGTGGTCATGACAACTATCATTAATTACTGTTTAAAAAAAATCTACCTCATTAAAGTCTTTTAGGGAAGGAAATCTGCAACTGTTACTCTATCTGGCCTTCTCAAAGGAGCATTTAGCAAGATCGTTAATAAAACTAGACCTATGGAAAGAGACCATCATTGTTCAATTGAATAAATTTGGTTAAGCACAGAAGTGTGGTAAGTGGTTGTTTTTCAGTTTGGTATACAGGATCTGGGATCTCTGCATTTTTTTTTGCTGTGTATACTGGATCATAGATTAGACAGTAAAATTTCACAATTTGCTGAAGATACAAACTTGAAGAAGTTGTAAAAAGGGACAACAGTATGAATCGTGCCAGATGACAAATAGGCCAACACAATAGGCAGATGCATTAGATGGAAGTCAATGTGGAAGAGTGTGAGATGATGCATTTTGCCTGAAGTGATATTGAAACGCAATACATAGTATAGGCTTAATAGTGCAATTCTACAGAATGTACATGGAGAGGTAGCTGGGGGTGCATATGATGAATCTTTGAGTGTCAGGACATATTAAAACAAATAGTCATACAAGCACATTGGATCGTGGGTTTCATAAACAAGAAGGTTATACTGAGCCTTTATAAAGTTCTTGTTAGGCCCCAACTTGAGTATTGATTACAGTTCTGGTCACCACATTTTAGGAAAGGAGGAGTACAAAGGAGATTTGCTGGAATGATTCTAGGAATGGGAGGATTTAGTAACATGGCTATGTAGGAGAAGTTGAGGTTGCTCTCATCAAGAAGAAAGGAGACTGAGGGGAGTTTTAAGAGAGATGCACAAGCATTATGACAGGATTAAATAAGTTGGACAAGGAAAAGCTATTCTCATTAGCTGATAATACAAGGACTAATGCTACAGATTTGAGATTTTGTCTTGAGATGTAAGGGAAATATGTGGAAGAACGTTTCCTGATGCAGTGATTGGTAATGAGCTGGAACTCCATGCCCTCAGAGGGTGGTAGAAATAGAAACAATCAAAAAAGAAATTAGATTCACATCTGAAAAAAATAAACCTGCATGACTATGGGGACTGAATGGAATCTGTCATAGTACAGTAGTAGTGTTCCTACCTCTAGACCAGGAGACCCAGGTTCAAGTCCCACCTGCTTCAGAGGTGTGTAATAACATCTTTGAACTGGTTGATTAGACAATTGTAGGGGTTAGGACTGACTGGATTTCCCAATGGGGAGTCAGCATGGATTTGATCAACTGAGTGACTGCCTTTTATGCTATAAATTACTGTTCAATGTGAGAAACTGAGTAGTTAGAAAGCCGGTGAGAGTCTTGTATCAATACTTACAGCATGCCCACTGAATGAAACACAAATCAAGTACTTAAATAGACAATGGCTGGCCTTTCCTGGGATTGAGCACTGGGGATGAAATCCTAACCCCACAAGAACTGCCAACTAATCAGAGACTGTGCACTGCTCGTAAACAACACCAGGGTGTCTGCTACCAGTATTATATCCACCCTAAACTCAGGATTGCAAAGGGATGCTGGCTACAGGGGAGTGATAGAAGGACAGATATTGTGGGATGGAGGTTACAGGATAGCAGGAAGGATTCTGTAGCAAGCCCGTCACTTTCACATTCTGGGCAGCTCAGTCAAGCACTGAATGCAAGCAGAGTTTGTTTTTCAGTATTTCTGGAACATGAGTCTCCCATTCACTACTGAGTTGATGGATGGTAGTAGTGGAATGAGGCCCTTAAGTGATCATTAATTTCCCATTTAATGGCCTCAGTTGGTGGTTAGGTGGTAAGGAAATCCACAAGCCTTTTCACCAAGGACTTAACCAAGTCAGACCTGGAAGGGATTGAGGTCTCCCTCATATTTTTTTCCGCTGCATGGATCTCAGAGGTTCATTGTGGTAGCAACATCAGTAAGTGAGAACCAATGTGTCAGCACATTGATCAGCATGTGTGAAACCTCCTAGTGCTGTGTGGTTGCACAGCTTAGGTGGAATATTAGTCACCGCCTATCTCCCTGCTGCTGATTAAATGCCCCCGGCACAAAATCCGTCATGGCAAAGGGCATTAAATTCTGACCCATGACTCATTGATCTGTGACAACAGATACATATATAACATGACAGCTTTATACTCAGTAAAAAAAATTTGACCATTTAACACTGAGTGCCACAGACAAGTTTATTTAACTTATGAACCACTGGAATCATAAAACCTGTCAACAGTATGTCTTGAATACAACTTCCATATCATAACTTTACCTGATTGTATGATAATACTAAATTTCAAAAACAATGTTAGAAAACAGATATTTAGCGCTCAATTCAAAGCAAGTCAAAGTTTCTTAAGGCAATTTTCTAGTTAGCTACCAAATGATCATGTCATCCTGGAAACCCAGATCACTTTCAGGTTTGAATCTTCATCAACATTCTTCCAGCAAGCTACAGTGACAAAAGGAATTCCAAAACTGATCTAACTGCACAAACCATCCAAATAGACATAGCTGGATTGAAATTCCAAGAGGGGGATTATGAATGTACTCTCACCAGGCCTTGAGTTTTGTGAGGCCCTTCAGGAGCACTTCTGTCCAAATGAATTCATAAAAATCTTTTAAATAAAAAATAAGACCATATTTTTGACTTGACCTTCAGCACAACATTGATCTCTGCAAGGATCATTTGCTAGGCGTCTTTTCTTAAAAATAAAAATAAAGCCTCCAAACTGCAGCAAATAAACTTCTTTTTAAATTGCAAATATATTTATAATTTTCTGTTTTAGCTTCGAATGGCTGAAAATTCATATGTTACCAAAGAAACTGCTTGACTAATTCATGCATCACAATCCACTGCGCAAATTTCTTTGGATGAAACTTCTGATAACTATCCCTATAATCTCTTTTCCCTCAAAGTTGATTAATTTGTTTTCCATATTTATCAGACAGTTTATAGTGCATGTAAAATGTACTGCCCAAGATACATTAACTTTTATCAAAGGATCAGTTATAAACTGTTGTTTAATAACAAGACATAAAAAGACAACTTATTAAACAGCAATGATCTAAACAAATTAAATCTCAGTTTATAAACAGATATTGTCATTACCTTCACTCCCTGTAATCCCCATATGCCTTCATGTCCTGTTTCACCTTTGTTTCCCTAGAAATTAAAAATAATTCATTTATCTTAATAATACTGTTTCTGAATAATCAAGTATTATTTACTTGTAAATGTTACCTCAGTCACTGTGACAATATATACTGTGAAACTTTGCATTACAGCTAAAAAAACAATATTACATTTATTCATGCCGCTTCACTGATGACAACAAAAAAAGACCCAGCAATGATAATGGCCTGGATATTCTGGTGGCCAAATAAATGATGTAGCAGACAAAACTGAATTGCATGGCGAGACCGTGCAGAAACCCTGACACAACTGAATCCGTGAGAAGTGCACATTGGAGCTGTCCTTATTTTCAGACAGGCAATTCCCCTGCATCTGGAACCCTTTAAAATGGGAACATTTGGAAGGTTCTAGTTCACTTAAGTTTACTAACTTCCCAGGAAAGGTTAGAGGACTAAAAACATACTCTATCTAGTAGGTAATTATTAAATTGAACTGCCAACTCATTGCACCCATTAATGCACCATCCATAGATCTGGTACAAGCCCTTCCTTCTCTCCAACCTGACAGCCCCACAACCAAATTAACACCATCACCCTTCCCTGCTGAATCCAACTCAACCCATCATGTCGGCTGCAAGTCAGAACCAGCACCTCCCACTGCCAGACCTCAATTCTCTAATAACATTCCCTGATAGATCCCAACCACCATCACCACTCCAACATCTCACCATTACACCCAATGTGCTCTCTAGACCTGACCCAACATTTCCACCCTCAGAACTTGACATACCCCATGAGCAGACCCTGCAAGATCCAACTCAATATCACCAAAACCGCAATGTACACTTATTCTTCCTGCTGAAATGGACATTTGCAAATGTGCTTTTTCACAATTTATTCTCCTATATACCTTTATGTTGTCAGCAAATCTGACAAACACACCTTCTGTCCCTTTCAATCAGTAATTTATATAAATTGTAACCTGTTGAGGTCCCAACACTAAATCCTTTGGAATAACACTCATTATATCCTATCAACCTGGGAAAGGGTCATTTATGTCAACTTTCTGCTTCCTTTTATTCATCCCACCCCCTACACCATGAGCTTTTAATTTCCTCAATAATCTTTGATGTGTTGCCTTATAAATGCCTCTGGAAATCTAAGTACAGTGCATTCATCAGTTCCCCTTTATTCACAACACATAACTCAAATAACTCCAATAGCCTAAGTAAATATAATTTCCCTTTCACAAAACCATGTTGACTTAATCTGATTGTGTTGAACTTAAACTATCCTGCTATTGTTTCTTTAATAATAGCTTCTAACAGATGGTAAACTAATTTGTTTTTCATTTCCTGCTTTCTGTCTCCTTCCCTTTTTGAATAAATAATTTCCAATCTGTTGCTGATTCAAGAGAAATCTGAGAAAAGATTTTTTTAAAAATTCACTTGTATTTTTACAAGACATGGCAACCCTTTTTGAAATACCTGGACACAGATTTATCTGCCACACTAACAAGGGCTTTTGTATAGCCATAACGCTTGTGTTTCATGAGTCCAATATCCAGGGAGGAGGAACTTTGAATGTATGAGTGTTTTGTTTGGCTGGGCTGAGTTATTACTATTTATTTGTTTGTTGTTAGGTATTTATTCAATTAGTTAAATAGCTAGTTTAGTTTTTTTTTAATTTTATACTTCTCTACATATGTTTATACATTCTTATAGGTGGGTGGGTTGGGGAATTTTTTTTTTATTATTTGAGTTTAGTTTTGTACTATTTTTGTAGTGTTTTGAATTGCATTGTTTTGTATTTGTTGTAATAATTAAAAATCTATTTTTTCTTAATAAAAATATATTATTAAAAAAATTCACTTGTGGGATGTGGGTGTTGCTGGCTAGACCAACAGTTATTTTCAATCCCTCGGTCCCTTAAGGATGTGGTAGTGAGATGCAGTCTGTGTTGTAGGTAGATACACAATGCTGTTAGGGTGGGAGCTCCAGGTTTTGATGCAGTGATAGTGAAGGAACAGTGACATGTTTCCAACTCAGGATGGTTAGGAGGTTGGAGGGGAACTTGCAGGTGGTGATGTTTCTATGTTTCTGCTGCCCTTCTCCTTCTACAAGGAAATGATAATGAGTTTGGATGGTGCAATCTCAGGATCTTTGGTGAATTTCTGCAGTGCATCTTGCAGATAGTACACACTCCTGGTCCTGAGCATCAGTAATGGAGGGAATGGATACTTGTGGATGTGGTGACCATCAAGTCAGCTGCTTTTATCTAAATGGTGTCAAGCTTTGAGTGTTGTGAGAGCAGCTTTCATCCAGGCACATGGGAGTTTTCCATTACACTCCTGTCTTGCGGACAGGTTTGGATAGTCAAAAGATGTGTTACTTGCTGCAATATTCCTAGCCTCTGGCCTGCTCTTGTATTCATGGTATTTATATGGTGAGTCCAGTTGACTTTCTGGTCAATGGTAACCCCAGGATACTAACAGTAGGGGATTAAGTGATGATAATGCCATTGAATGTCATGGGGTAGTGCCTGGATTGTCTCTTAGAGATGGTCACTTATGTGACACAAATGTTTTGCCACCTTTCAGACCAAGCCTGGATAGTGCTGTTCTTGTTGCATTTGGGCACGGACTGCTTCAGTATCCGGGATGTCGAGAATGGAGCTGAACATTGCGCAAGCGGTGAAGGTAATTGATGAAGCAGCTGAAGATGTTTGAACCAAGGACACTAGCCTGATGACCTCCTGAATCCTGAGAAGAGTATAATGGAAGTAGAAGTATACTTAAGAGGGAAATCAGGAGGGCAAAAAGGGGACATGAGATAGCTTTGGCAAATAGAATTAAGGAGAATCCAAAGAGTTTTACAAATGCATTAAGGACAAAAGAGTAGCTAGGGAGAGAATAGGGCCCCTCAAAGATCAATGCCTTTATGTGGAGCCACAGAAAATGGGGGAGATACTAAATGAATATTTTGCATCAGTATTTACTGTGGAAAAGGATATGGAAGATATAGACTGTAGGGAAATAGATGGTGACATCTTGCAAAATGTCCAGATTACAGAGGAGGAACTGCTAGATGTCTTGAATTGGGTAAAAGTGGATAAATCCCCAGGACTGATCAGGTGTACCCCAGAGCTCTGTGGGAAGCTAGAGAAGTGATTGCTGGGCCTCTTGCTGAGATATTTGTATCATCGATAGTCACAGGTGAGGTGCCAGAAGACTGGAGGTTGGCAAATGTGGTGCCACTTTTTAAGAAGGGTGGTAAGGACAAGCCAGGGAACTATAGACCCGTGAGCCTGACCTTGGTGGTGGGCAAGTTGTTGGAGGGAATCCTGAGAGACAGGATGTACATGTATTTGGAAAGGAAAGGACTGATTAGG
>NC_057712.1:42336129-42348956 GCF_004010195.1 Chiloscyllium plagiosum
CTTCCTATCGGAAAGATGTTGTGAAACTTGAAAGGGTTCAGAAAAGATTTACAAGGATGTTGCCAGGGTTGGAGGATTTGAGCTACAGGGAGAGGCTGAACAGGCTGGGGCTGTTTTCCCCGGAGCTTCGGAGGCTGAGGGGTGACTTATAGAGGTTTATAAAATCATGAGGAGCGTGGATAGGATAAATAGATAAAGTCTTTTCCCTGGGGAGGGTGATTCCAGAACTAGAGGGCATAGGTTTAGGGTGAGAGGCGAAAGATGTAAAAGAGACCTAAGTGGCAAAGTTTTCACACAGAGGGTGGTTCACGTATGGAATGAGCTGCCAGAGGAAGTGGTGGAGGCTGGTACAATTGCAACATTTAAGAGGCATTTGGGTGGGTATATGAATAGGAAGGGTTGGAGGGATGTGGGCCAGAGGCTGGCAGGTGGGACTAGATTGGGTTGGGATATCTGGTCGGCATGGACGGGTTGGACCGAAGCGTCTGTTTCCATGCTGTACATCTCTATGATTCTATGACTCTATGATTGAGATGACTGATCTCCAACAACCACAAGCATCTTCCTATGTGCCACATATGACTCCAACCAGCACAAACTAGGAGTCATACCTGGCACAACAAAAGACAATGGATCAACAATCTCACTCACAACTTCTTTTAAGCCCTAGGAGGAGATCTACCAGGGCCCGCGGAATTGTCAACATGCAACTCCAACAATTTATTCAATATCACTTCTCTAGATTAGATTAGATTACTTACAGTGTGGAAACAGGCCCTTTAGCCCAACAAGTCCACACCGACCCTCCGAAGAGCAACCCACCCAGACCCATTCCCCTACACCTAACACTACGGGCAATTTTAGCATGGCCAATTCACCTAACCTGCACATCTTTGGACTGTGTGAGGAAGCTGGAGCACCCGGAGGAAACCCACGCAGACACGGGGAGAATGTGCAATCTCCACACAGACAGTTGCCCGAGGTGGGAATTGAACCCGGGTCTCTGGTGCTGTGAGGCAGCAGGGCTAACCACTGTGCCACCGTGCTGCCATAAATTGTAATTTTGCCCAAGTTCCTATTTTCCTTCCACTTCCTGATTTATTACTGCTTACAACCAATAACAGTGAAAATTCACATTCCAGAGTGCCTAACATTTAAACTTAAATATATGTTGAAAGCAACTCTTATATAGGGGACAGCAAATTCTACAAAATTTATACATCCTCAATAATCAAGAATTCTCACTCTTGGGTAGGAAGGCACATCTTGACCTCCATCTCTTACACAAGTTATAAGAGGTTAAACAGCCTCCTTTGAAGAGGAATAACTTAAGTTACTTAAAGGGCTGAGGAAGCTGAATACTGAATATTGCATTGCACTAAAGAAAAATGCTAAAGCTCTATGGCTCTATACATCCAGGAATATTTTGCATCCTTTAATAAAGCAATTGAAGAAGCAAGAAATGAGAAGAGCGGGTGTCAATGGATGCTCAGGCATCATTACCCTACCCAAGCCTGGGGGGTACTATTTGAATTTGTGTTGACCTTACATGGTTTAACAAGGTGATCTTAAGAAGAAAACATGCTGTGTCTTTGGTTGACAAGCATTTAGCTAAAGTATCCAAACGTGTTTTCATGAAACTCAATGTAATAATATCATGTGCCACTGGAGAAGCTAACAGGATAGGTAACTGTATTCATTACTCCATTTGGGAGAATTTGTTTCAGTGGATTACCTCTGCCCCAGAGATATTTCAATGGACTTACAAGGTCTTCGTGGAAGCACAGGTAACATGGATGACATGTTGATACATGAGGAAATAGCAGAGAAACACTATTAAAGTGTGTATACAGTCTTAAAGTACTCACAAGCAGAATGACACCCCTCTTAATGACAAATGGGAATCTCTGAGATTTTTGAGACATGCCGTCAGCATTTAAAGGTATAATGATGGAGCCAAAGACTGAAGCCATTAGAAAGTTCTTGTTTCAAAGTCAATCCAGGATATCCAAACATTATCTGAATCTTCCAGGAAATATCTGGAACAATGGTATCCCTGATGGTACTGTTTTGGACAATGGGTTAAACAGAATTGATGAGTGCTTCAGCCATTTGCACACAGTTCTGGATTTGAACATGTCATGAGCTTGCTGAAATACCTATTATTGAATGGGGAAGCTGAGCATTCAACTCAGACAGTGAAGTTAATCTTGAATAGAATACAGACTTTGACACAGCGCTGCTAATTTACAGAATCATTCAACTCTAATGTGGTCCAGTTTGATCAGAGCTGATGATGGGCAGGAAGCTGAAGACTTGGCTCCTCATCCTACCAAAGAAGTTGATTCCATTTTCACATGTACAGGACTATCAACACATATTTACTACAGTAGTCATATCATGCACAACATTACAACAATCACTACAATGCAAAATAGTTTGCACATTTAGGATAGAGTCAACAGTATGGATCAAGGTTCTGAACAAAAAAGGCATAATGAATCAAGCAGCTAGAGACCAGAAAAATATTGTATATTATATATCATTCATTCCTACTGCCAATGAGGTCATGCAAAGGAAGCACTGGAACCTTATCCCATTATGGTTAATATTCACTGCTGATCAATTAGAGTGAATCCAATGGGGAATTTGACAACATAAAAGACCTATGGACCTTAGGTTGTTAAGAAGAGAATCGAAGTTAACAGTCTTCCGCACAGAAAACTGCCAGTTTTCCCAATTTGAAGTGAATATGCTCCAGAATAATAAAACTGCTAGATCACCTGAATTTATGAAATCAAGACACTTGAGGTAGGAGTGTGTGGTGGTAAATGTAATTATGGTAATGAATGTATAATATAAACAACGAGAAAGCAAGCTTCTTGCATTTGCATCTTAAAGGGTTAATAATAAATAGATTAAATTAGATTCCCTACAGTATGGGAACAGGCCCTTCAGTCCAACAAGTCCACACCGACCGTCCGGAGTAACCCACCCAGACCCATTCCCCTACCCTATATTTACCCCCTGACCAATGCACTATTGGCAATTTAGCATGGCTAGTTCACCTGACCTGGACATCTTTGGATTGTGGGAGAAAACCGGAGCACCCAGAGGAAACCCACACAGACACAGGGACAATGTGCAAACTCCATAGAGACAGTCGCCCGAGTCGGGAATCAAACCGGGTCCCTGGCACTGTGAGGCAGCAGTGCTAGCGACCATGCCGCCCATATTATGTACCATAGGCACCACCCATTGTGATATAAATGATATTGTGTCATATGGGCTAGTGGATAAAACAGCTCAGGTTTCAAAGCAATGGAAACATAAGAACATAAGATATAGGAGTAGGAGTAGGCTATCTGGCCCCTCGAGCCTTCACTGCTATTCAAAATGATCATGGCTGATCTTTTTCAAGGTCTCAGCTCCACTTACCAACCTGCTCCCATAACCCTTTATTTCTTTACTGTTCAAAAATCTATCTTTGCCTTAAAAATATTCAACAAGGTAGCCCCAACTGCTTCAGTGGTAGGGAATTCCACAGATTTACAAATCTTTGGGAGAAGAAGTTCCTCCTTGACTCAGTCCTGAATCTTCTCCCCCTTACTTTGAGGCTATGCTCTGTTTCATCAGCCAGTGGAAACAACCTCCTTGCTTCTATCTCATTTATTCCCTTCATAATTTTGTATGGTTCTATAAGATCACCCCTAAATCTTCAAAATTCCAATGAGTAAAGACTCAGTCTACTCAATCACTCCTCATAAGCCAACCCTCTCAACTCTGGAATCAACCTAATGAACCTCCTCTGCACTCCCTCCAGTGCCAATATATGCTTTCCCATATAAACAGAACAAAACTGTATACATTACACAAGGTGTGGCCTCACCAATGCCCTATACAACTGCAACATAAACTCTCTGTTTTTAAATACCATACCTATAGCAACAAAGGGCAATATTTTTAACATCTTAGACCTCCTCTATGTCTCTGCACAATGTCTACCAAATCAATACAAACTGCTACCTAATTCCTAACGTACTGTTGTCTCCTTTCAAGTCCAGTGATCTTCACCAGAACTGCGAATTGGTGATGAGGTGTCTGTGTGTGTTTGTATGTGGGGGTGGGTAATCGAATGAAATGGATGCAGACAGTAGCCAGAAAGAGAGACAGAAAATTTGGGAAGCAAACAGGGGGATTACTAATAGTGAAGCGGGAGAGAAGTAAAATCTGAATGGATTGTGATGTGAAGTGTGAATAGTTTTAAATAGGCTGGATGTGCTGAAAGCAACTATATAGAACTGGACCTGGGGTGTGTTGGTGGGTAATGAACATGGAGAAGAGTGTTCACGCTCTGAGTCCTGGGGTACTGAGTAAGGTCCCTTGGTGGAGCTTGCATTGAGCCTCAATGGAGCACTGCCACAGGCCTGAGACAGAAATATTAGCATGGGAACATAGTGGTGCATTGAAGTGATGGGCAACTGGAAGCTTGGGTTCATTTTTACAAATAGAATAAAAGGTGTTCCACAAAGCAGTCACCAGTTTGCATTTTGTCTCCCCAATATAGAGGAGACCACATTGTGAGCAGCGAATACAGTGGACTAGATTGAATGAAGTGTAGAAAAATTTCTGGTTCATCTGGAAGGTATGTTTTGGGTCTTGGACACTGAGGAGTGAGGAGATAAACAAGTAAATGTTGCATCTCAGATGCTTTGTCTCACTTTTACCTGGTCAATCACTGACTCCACTCTTTACTTCCTTGACATCTCTGTTTCCATTTCTAAAGATAGGCTGGCAAGTGATATAGGCTGTTCTGGTATAACATGCATTACAATACAATTGGTGATAATGCAAGTGATGAATTGTGGATGCTGTTTGGATAACATGAACTCTCTGCTGAACAATCAAAGCGATTTTCTACAGCGATTTTGTACAGATCTTCCATAGTGCCATTTTCTATAGAGAAAGGTTGAAGAGGAATGCAACTGTTGCATTACAGCAGAATGACCTGTACCCAATACAAACTCACCAACTCCCACAGTTACCTCAATTATACATCCTCACACTCTGCTTCCTGTGTGTATTCCATTCCATTCTCCCAGTTTCTGCATTTCCATCACATCTGTTCTATTGATGTCACCTTCCACAGAGGGTGCCTCAAACATGTCCAACTTTTTCCTCAGTTGAGGATCTTCTGTCACCATGTCTGACCTATTTCTCGCACATCTAGCCTTATCCTTTCTCTTCTTTCCTTGTCATCACTTATCAACCCACAAGGCTCAGCATCTGCAGGATCATAAACTACCATTTCCACAACCTCCAGCAGGATGCCACTGTCAAATACAAATTCCCTTCTCCACCCTTGTCAGCATTCCACAGGGACTGTTCCCTCTGGGAGAATCTGGTCCATTCCTCCTCCACTCCCAATATTGCCTCACACTCCATGGCAGCTTCCCATGAATTGCAAAAGGAGCAACACTTGCTTGTTTACTTCCTCCTTCCTCACTATGTAAAGCCCCAGATGTGTGGAAGCAGAGATTTATCTACACTTCACTCCATCTCGTCTACTGCATTTGAAGCTTACGATGTAGTCTTCTCCTCTACACTGGGGAGATGAAATGCAGACTGGGTGACCTCCAGCAGATCTCCAGCATCCACAGTTTTTTAATTTTATATTGGCATGCAATTATCTACTGGAAACTCTTTTAGTTAATTGTGTAGTGTGGTTTTCCTCTACCACACTACACATCCAGGCCGTATAAATTCCTACCCTCAGTGGTGGTGGTAACTTTCATTGTGGACAACAGATCATAAGCATAATGAATCAATATGACCACACTGCAGGTCGGATAAAGTTTCAGAGTGGCTCTACCTCTGTTTATATTTTGTCTTTACTCAGTGCTTCCCCAAGATCCTAAGTGGGATCAGAAAATTGTGGTTTGATAAATTTTGGCTGAATATTGATTCTGGTGTTCCATGGTTGATCACTGAATCACAATGCTCCTCTTAAATATTTAACTCATTTATTACCTTTTCACCTTGTAGTCCCATTTGCCCTCTTAGTCCAGGTGATCCTGAGACTCCCTGAAATAAAATGTAGTAAACTTTCAGAGTGATCTTTCTTCTCATACTTAAATAATACAACCTTGTGTATAGCAACCTAAAGTGGCTACTGTGAAGTCACCTTAAATCCAATGGTTCCTTGCAATCCTTTATAACCTTTAGGACCCTCTATACCCTGAGAGGAAGAAAAATGCACTTTCAGTGAATGTGGAGTAAGCCCAGTCTCACTAATTACTGAGGAAACAAAAGAAAGTCAAGTATTTTCAAACTGATGATGAGTTTAAAAGTTACATACCCTTTGGCCTGGTCTTCCTTCTACTCCCTTATTTCCCTTGATTCCTGCTATACCCTTCCAAACGAAAAGTACATACATGAGCAAATTCTGTGACACATAAATAGCTGCCCATGTGCAATACTTAAAGTGGAATAAAATGATGGAAATCTTACCCTAAGTCCAGTGTCACCAACTCTTCCATACATACCAGTGTGACCTCTTACACCCTACAACAAGTCAATCTCAAATCAGCAATTATGAATGTTCAAAATTAAATAAATCTATGAATTTGTTTTTTAGAACTCTTAGATTAGCTGCTGGATTACTTTTCCATTTTCTCCATGCAATATTTTATGCCTGGACAAAAATTTGAGGCACTGACCACGGTATAAATTTCATTACAATTCACAAAAGCCATAGAAACACTTAGTAAGATAACAGCTCACAGTCTTGGAATGAGGACTGGCTAATTAATACAAGACAAAGAGTTTTGATAAAAGGAGTATTTTCATTGGAGCATCATAGGGATCAATTCTGGGGTCACAATTATTTACAATATACATTAATGAGTTGGATGATGGAAGTGAATATAGTGTTGCCACATTTACTAATGACACAAAAATAGGTGGGAAGACAAGTAATGAGGATGACAAAATGAGTCGACAGAGGAACACAAACAGATTAAATAAGTGAGTAAAACTTGGAATATGGCATATAATCTGGGGAAATGTAACTTTATGCGTGAGGCAGGAAGATTAGAAGAGTTGAAATTTATTTAAATGGAAAAGACTGCGAAAGCTACAGCACAGGGGGATTGGAGTTTCTCAGGCATGAACCATAAACAGCTGGCATCTAAATTCAACAAATAATAGGGAAAGCAAATGGACTACTGATCTTTATTTCAAGAGTGATGGAGTTTACACGTAGGGCAGTCTTGCTAAGACTGGACAAGGAACTAGTCAGACCACACCTGGACATTCAAAATAGTTTTGGTTCCCTTATCTAAAGAAAGATATGCTGACATGGGAGGCAGTTCAAAGAAGTTTTATTAGGTTGATTCTGGGTATAGAGGAATTTTCATGTGAGGAGAAGTTGTGTTGGGGTAGGGGTAGGGTTGTACTCACTAGAGTTAAAAGAATGAGAATAGACATTCATGAAACATATAAGGTTCATCTACTACTTGACAGGGTAGATGCAGGGAGGTCGTTTTTTCCTGTGAGACAGTCCAGAACCAGAGGGCTATCCACTACAACCACACCCACATTATTCAAGTATTTCCTTACCTGTTTGCAGTATTTCAAATTCCTAGGTCTCTAGAATGAACAAGGGTGACTTCCCCACATCTTCTGGGGAGGAGCTGAAAGGGGCTCAGATATAATACCACAGGCTTGGGGTTTTAATTCTTATACAGGAATCCCTCTGACCTCAAATTGCCAGAGAAAAGCAATGACATTTTGTTCTTGGGTTTACACAATTATTGTTCTGTAAAGAGGTTCTTTGCCTTCTTCAGTTGACTGAGTTTAGTTAAGTATCTAGATGTAATAGGTACCTCTTATGTTCATTCTGAAATGAAGCAAGTGCCAGAACGTAGAGCAGAGGCTATAGTTCCATATAGTTCTTTTCATATACCTGCTTGCAAATAACCTCACACATTCCATAGAAAAATGGAGAAATGGGGGAAATGGCATATGGCAGAGTATGTCCCCAAATTAGCTTGGCTCTACAGCTACACCACATCTGCTACAAAAAAAAGAAACTGATGGGGAGTAAGAGGCAAACCCAACCTATTGGTATGACTGCACACTCGGACAAAATCAATTTTTTGATTCGTGCATGAGTTGTTGTCTTCACTGGCTAGGGTATTCCCTACTCACACTTGATAGTGTAATAATGAGCCATCTTCTTGAACCGCTGCAATCCATGTGCTGTTGGTGCACAATAGGAAGGGAATTCCAGGACTTTGACCCACTGACAGTGAAGGAAAGGCAATAAACTTCCAAATCAGGATCGTGCTTGCCTTGGAGGAGAACGTGCAAGTGGTGATGCTCCCATACATCTGCCCGTCTGTTGGAGCTAGCAGGTTTGGAAGGTACTGTAAAAGGAGTCTTGCTAAGTTGCTGCAGCGCATCCTACAGGTGATACATATTGTTGCCATTGGGGATCAATCATATTTACAGAGATTACAATCATTTTACACAAGTGAGCCTATGTTTTGTAAATAATGGGTAGTAAAGATCATCCATTCTTCCTCCAATACCGCCACCCACTGAAGACTGAAGCTTACTGTTATCTACTTGCAGTTATTGCATAGATATATTTTATCAATCTGTGACATGCTCTGGAGACAATCAGAGTTACTCTTTCAATTTAAGGATGTAATAAATTGGGCGACACTATTTTTACCTGAGCCCCTGCCCTTCCAGGTTCTCCAGCCATGCCTTGTTCTCCTTTCTCCCCCTGATGTGGAAATGAAAACAATTAAAATTATTTACTTGAAATAAAAGATACAGACCTTCTGTTCCCCCTACAGATGGATTATATCCTTGCTCCTTCCCACCTCCTGCCATAAGGCTTCTTGTGCAGGCCACAAACATCGATAACCCCTGAAAATATACATGGGTACTGTGATGCACAGTAACCATCATCTGAAGCAGGCAACAGGTAAACCTTGCGTTCAAACAAGCCTTCACTGCTTAAAACCAACTTGCACCGCTTGAAGAGAAGGTCCATTTTAGCTGAAGCAAGAGTTGAAAGTAATTTGAAAGCTGAATTTGACCTGGAAGAGCTTTAATGATGGCACAACAATGGCAGAAAACAGGCTTCAAGATTTTCCAATGCTGCACTGGAACTTTAACTTAGGATGGAGAAAGGAAGAGGGATGTGGTCTATCCACAGACGATCAGGGGATCCTCTAGACAAACTATGTGAAGGCAGTGAGATCAAATAACTCTGGTGGTTAATGCCACAAATCTTGCCCTTTGAACAAGGACACAATTTCAATGACCCTGCACAAAAGATCAAGATTGGGCATAGATTTTCACTGAGCTAGAAGTACTATAAGGCATTTAGAAATTGTGGGCAGGCCCTGATTCAAGGATTCCTGTGCCATGCTTGACACCTCTAATTTTCCCTATTCCGAGATAGAGCCTTAGGCAATATACTGACCCAAGTCAGTTCCATTGAAAGTGTCGCAACCCAGTACAATTTTCATTGCATCATGAATATCGGATTAAAGATAGGATTCTTGTCAGTGCGGAGGAACAGCGGCACCGTGGATTGTATGTACACACATCCCTCAAAGTTGCCACCTGAGTTGATAGGATTATTCAGGCGGCATGTGGTGTTTTGGCTTTCATTAACAGGGGATTGAGTTTAAGAGCCATGAGGTTTTGCTACAGCTCCATAAAACCCTGGTAAGACCACACTTGGAATATTGTCTCCAGTTCTGGTTGACTCATAATAGGAAGGATGTGAACACTATAGAGAGGGTGCAGAGGAGATTTTTACCAGGATGTTACCTGGATTGGAAGGTTTGTCTTATGAAGAGAGGTTGAGTGAGCTAGGGTTTTTTACACTGGAGAGAAGAAGGAAGAGAGGTGACTTCATAGAGGTGTACAAGGTAATGAGATATATAAACAGAATAGATAGCCAGAGACGTTTTTCCAGGGCAGAAATAGCTGTCACAAGGGGTCATACTTTTAAGATGATTGGAGGAAGGTATAGGAGAGATGTCAGAGTAGGTTCTTTACACAGAGAATGGTGGTGCATGGAATGCACTGCCAGCGGTGGTAGTAGAGTGAGAGACATTAGGGACATTTAAGCAACTGCTGGACAAGCACATGGACATCAGTAAACTGACAGACGTGTTGGTTAGGTTGAGCATAGATTAAGATATTAAGATATAAAATGCTTGTCACAACATCATGGGCTGAAGGCCTGCACTGTGCCATACTGTTCTATGCTCTATGTCAGAATGTCCATGATTTATGGTTCGCAGATCCCAGATGTTGTGAGCCATTGTCTGTATTGAGGAACCTTTTGAAACACAAGTTCAAAAGGGTCTTACTATGATCCTCCACACAAACTCAATGCCAACTGATGTCCTTATCCAATCCATAACCTGTTACAGACCCCTTGCCAACTCAATTCCAACTCATGCTGCCACACTGCCCCATAGCCCCTAATTGCCCCATGACAATTGAATACCAACTCATACATCTCATCTGCACTCAATGTCCATTTATAGCCCCCATACCAAATTATGGTGCCTCTATCTGCAATATACACTTAGTTTTGAACCAATAAATTCTTTTGTTCTCAGGCATGAGTGAAACTGCTGAGAAAATAAAAGACCAATGTATAATGCTTTCAAGAAAAAAGATCTGGTGTTTTACAAATACTTTAAGAACAAAAGGGTAACTAGGGAGAGACTATGGCCCCTCAAAGATCAGTAAGGCGGCCTTTCTGTGGAGCTGAAGGATTTGGGGGAGATAGTAAACGAGTATTTTGGATCTGTATTTACTGTGGAAAAGGACATGAAAGATATAGAATGTAGGGAAATAGATGGTGGCATCTTGAAAAATGTTCACATTACAGAGGAGGAGGTGCTGGATGTCTTGAAACGCATAAAAGTGGATAAATCCCCAGGACCGGATCAGGTTTACCCTAGAACTCTATGGGAAGCTAGGGAAGTGATTGCTGGACTTCTTGCTGAGATATTTGTATCATCGATAATCACAGGTGAGGTTCCGGAAGACTGGAGGTTGGCTAACGTGGTGCCGCTATTTAAGAAAGGTGATAAGGACAAACTGGGGAACTATAGACCAGTGAACCTGACATCGGTGGTGGGCAAGTTGTTGGAGGGAATCCTGAGGGACAGGATGTACATGCGTTTGGAAAGGCAAGGACTGATTAGGGATAGTCAGCGTGGCTTTGTGTGTCTCACAAACTTGACTGAGCTTTTTGAAGGAGTAACAAAGTGGATTGTGAGGGCAGAGCGGTAGGCATCATCTATATGGACTTCAGTAAGGTGATCTACGAGGTTCCCCATGGGAGACTGGTTAGCAAGATTAGATCTCATAAAATACAGGGAGAACCAGCATTTGGATACAAAACTGGCTCAAAGGTAGAAGACAGAGGGCGGTGGTGGGAGGGTTGTTTTTCAGACTGAAGGCCTGTGAACAGTGGTGTGCCACAAGGATCGGTACTGAGCCCTCTACTTTTTGTCACTTACATAAATGATTTGGATGTGAGCATAAGAGGTACAGCATAATGTGAGCATAAGTAGGTTTGCAGATGACACAAAAATTGGAGGTGTAGTGGACAGCGAAGAAGGGATTACAACGGGATCTTGATCAGATGAGCCAATGGGCTGAGAAGTGGCAGATGGAGTTTAATTTAGATAAATGTGAGGTGCTGCATTTTGGGAAAGCAAATCTGAGCAAGACTTATACACTTAATGGTAAGGTCCTTGGGAGTGAACAAATAGACTGTGGAGTATAGGTTCTTAGCTCCTTGAAAGTGGAGTCAAAGGTACATAGGATAGTGAAGATGATGTTTGGTATGCTTTCCTTTATTGGTCAGAGTATTGAGTACAGGAGTTGGGAGGTCATGTTGCGGCTGTACAGGACATTGGTTACGCCACTTTTGCAATATGGCGAGCAATTCTGATCTCCTTCCTTTCGGAAGGATGTTGTGAAACTTAAAACTCAGAAAAGATTTACAAGGATGTTGCCAGGGTTGGAGGATTTGAGCTATAGGGAGAGACTAAATAGGCTGGGGGTGTTTTCCCTGGCGTGTTGGAGGCTGAGGGATGACGTTATAGAGGTTTATAAAATCTTAAGGGGCATAGGTAGGGTAAATAGACAAGATCTTTTCCCTGGGGTGGGGGAGTCCAGAACGAGAGGGCATGGGTTTAGGGTGAGAGAGGAAAGATATAAAAGAGACCGAAGGTGCAACATTTTCACACAGAGAGTAGTGTGTGTTGGAATGAGCTGCCAGAAGAAGAAGTGGTGGAGGCTGGTACAACTACAACATTTAAAAGGCATCTGGATAAGTAAATGAATAGGAAGGGGTTGGAGGGATATGGGCCGGGTGCTGGCAGGTGGGACTAGATTGGGTTGGGATATCTGGTCGGCGTGGACAAGTTAGACAGAAGGGTCTGTTTCCATGCTGTCCATTTTTATGAAATCTTAGCAGGACTTATACATTTAATGGTAAGGTCCTAGAGAGTGTTGCTGAACAAAGAGACCTTGGAGAGCAGGTTCATAGCTCCTTGAAAGTGGAGTCGCAGGTAGATAGGATAGTGAAGAATGCATTTGGTATGCTCTCTTTTATCGGTCAGAGTAGTGAGTACAGGAGCTGGGAGCTCATGTTGCGTGCAATTCTGATTTCCTTCCTATTGGAAAGATGTTGTGAAACTTGAAAGGGTTCAGAAAAGATTTACAAGGATGTTGCCAGGGTTGGAGGATTTGAGCTATAGGGAGAGGCT
>NC_057712.1:42349288-42366112 GCF_004010195.1 Chiloscyllium plagiosum
TAGACAAAGTCTTTTCCCTGGGGTGGGGGAGTCCAGAACTAGAGGGCATAGGTTTAGGGTGAGAGGCGAAAGATATAAAAGGGACTTAAGGGACAACCTTTTCATGCAGAGGGTGGTACGTGTATGAAATGAGCTGCCAGAGGATGTGGTGGAGGCTGGTACAATTGCAACATTTAAGAGGCAGTTGGATGGGTATATGTATAGGAAGGGTTTGGAGGGATATGGGCCGGGTGCTGGCAGGTGAGACTAGATTGGATTGGGATATCTGGTCGGCATGGACGGGTTGGACCAAAGGGTCTGTTTCCGTGCTATACATCTCTATGATGCTATCACTCTTTGACTCTATGACCTAATAGCCCTATAAAAGTGTTGAACAGATCATTAAAGTGTCAATGCAAAAGCTTTGCACCTCTTAACTTTGAGCAAATCAACATTGATTGCAAAAATTGACTCATTATAACTACATAAACATGTCAAACAAAATCAACCAGCTGTATAAACAACCTTCCACTGACATAATGCCTTCGTGGGGTGGGGCTCCCTTATAATCCCAGCTGATGGTAATGTCTTACAAGTCAGATCCCAGAGAGAAACATAGCTTGATTGATCATAGTTTAATTTTTACTGTTGATTTTCATGCTGATTAGTCACCAAAAATATATTCACATAAGGCTTTGGATGTTCTTTCTTAGTTGGTCAAAGAGCTATGCCCTGATGACGGTGAGGTTGTGTTTATGCAACAGAATCTTGACACGCGTTCTGCCATGTATGTATTGCAGGGTTCAGCCAGAATTGTCAGACAGCAGAAGCATTGATGGATTCCATACAACAGCATAGCTTTCGCTTATATGCAGCTGCCCACATCCACGTGGGTTGGGTCCTGCAGTTAGGAGCCACATTGTCAAAGGATATGCTTGCACCCAATAGGCACCTTTTGTTGAGGTGGCTCAAAATTCAGGTGATAAAGCCGGCTATCCCAGAACCAAAGCATCGTGATGTCCATAGTCTGATGATAAGCTGTCAATGACTGCACACCAGACAGACATTTATAGGAGCAGAATCCTTTCAGACGGAGTAGATCTCAAAATTGTTATGTGATGCTCAGAAAGTGAGATCACTGAAAACCTACAATCCTTATAGAGTCCATGCTCCACCTACTCCTCACTGACAAAAAGGTAATGAAATGTGTTTTCTTGGAATACAGAGTCACAATGATCTCCATGATACAAGGCTATATTCAACCCTGATACAATGTTGGTTGGCACATTACAAAATGCTGCAAATGTTTCCTCCTCTCCAGGAGGTATCAGTCACATGAAAGTTCATGGTCAGCGTCATCGTCACAGACATCAGCAATGCTGTCCTTGCCCTGCTTTGAAGCTGCATTTGCAGAAGCTGTATGTGGAAACATCTGATAAACAGTCACTAAGATTCAGGTAGGAGAATTCCCTCTTGAACGTTCAGAGCAGGCCTCTCAATGAGAGTCTTTTTACCCTTCATTTTCCTCCCTTTCCCAGCAGTTTGCCCTTTCCATTCACCTTTGCTCATTCTCCTAGTCTTGTTGACCAAGGGGGGTGTAATCTTTTCCAATCCTGTATGGGAGCAAGTGGATGACACAAAATCCTTGAAGTTACAACAAAGTACGAAAGAATCCTCAACACCACTCCTGTAGATTTCAGTACCTTTAAACAACTCTGGAAACCACTTCTGGAATCATTGCAAGGACCAGTGGAAATCAATCAATTAGCAACTGATCTGAAAGAAATTGATGATTCCTTTAAAAAGCACTGGTGGAGAAGTGGAGGAGAAGATATTCCTCTCTGATGCTGAACACATGTTCAACTCTGAGTATTTAAGAGATTGCATTAACCAGCATGTTAAGTTTCAAATGATTGGGCTAATATCAAATTTTTATTATACACAGACTAAAGGTCACAAGCAATTGATGCAGACACCAAGGCTTCATTTACTTGGACTCAAAATGGCACCTGTCGCATTGAGCTCAACAGAGGCATATTTTGCAGCCAGACTCTAGTCTAATGCAATTATGAACTGGAACAGGTTACCTGTAAGCCTGTGTTATCGTGCTGCCAAGTTATTCCATGGGAACATTTGCAATGCTGTGGATTCCTGGTAAGACTGGATTCTGAAATTCTGTCACACTGAAACATTTTAATTTGTTATTTGTGATCTAAAATGCTAGATGGAGTAAGAATAAACAGAAAGGTTGGACTACAGTTTACACTGTAGGACAGGCATTTAACATTGTTTACTTTAGTTATGCAATGGACACAAATAAACAGGGTAAAACAAAAATATCAATATTTAAAATGTAGGAAGCAAAAGAAAATCACCACAAGTATTTTTGATAATAGTAATACACTACAAGTAACTCTATTATTCCTATATTTCTTAAATTATTACCAAATAAGTAGTTAATCCTTGGAATTGAGTTTCTAAATATTTACTACCTTCAAAAAATGAGTTGTTACTATATTCTGCTCTTGACAGAAACATAGCAATCACACTGCAATGATTAGTGAAATAGTAATCTGGGTTCTCTGTACGAGCATGAAGTACAGTCGCAATGCTAAAACAACATGCAACTTAAACTTTGTTGTTTGATATCACCTAAAGATTCCATTTTACCAATATGTTTCTCAAAACTGAATACAGCACCATTTTAACATTTATTCTCTTTTGTAGAAATGCTGTATAGTCGCAGGTTTTAAAATAAACTGTTTATTTTTAAGAAAAGAACTTATGTTTGTTTGGATTAATGATCTTTAAATATGAAGTTTATCGATTTAGTCTAATTTGTGATACTTGTGATTTGTGATTGTGTAAAAGAATGCAATTACAGCAGACTTACAAAGTCAAATAATTCACAGCATCCTTCTGAAAAGGCTTTTTCTGGATCACAGTGCAGCTCTAGTTGTTGCAGATCAAGCTGATATGAAAATAAAACTTGTATTTATATAGTGCTTTTCACAACCACAAGATATCTCAAAGCACTTTACAGCCAATGAAATGCAGTCACTGTTGTAATGCTAGAAATAAACAGTAAACTTTGCCTACTGGCCACATATTCTGCTTTTGTCACACTGATTGAAACATAAGTATACAAGTGCTATTTTTCAAACTAGTGCCACATCAGTCTGCACTGGAGTACTGCTTTGTTGCATTAGAGTGTAACTGGAGTTTAGTGAGACAGGTCAGTCCCTCTTTTTCTCTCATTGTTTAGTCCTTCTGCTCTTTAATATTCAAATCTGGTCTTCGGGAAATTGGGGCAAAAGGGGAAAGAAGAATCAGCAGGACCAGACACTGAGACACAGTGAGAAATAAAAATTGAGGCTGAGGCTTGAGGCCTACACATTTCCGAACAAGTCCAGGGAGGGGAGGTGGCCTGCAGTGGAGGAGAATCAGGGATTAGAGACAGTCAGGAAAATAGGTGGCAAAAGCCACAAGTTTATTGTTTTGTAAATAACTGCTGATTTGATGACCTATTCTAAATTGCTCATGGATTAAAGGTAAATTGTAGAAATATTTTACAGATTATAAACTAAACACCAGTAGGAAATTTAACAAATTATAAACAAGTTAAGTGATTAGAGATGCAGAGTCAGGCGATGTATTGTATCTGCAAGATGTGGGAGCTGATGGACCCCATAATGGCTCATAGTGACCATATCTGCAGCAAGTAAATATGGAAATCACTGGAAAGACTCAGCAGGTCTGGCACATCCATGGAGATTGGTTGTTCCAGAGTAGGTGAGCTGGAGTCAGAGCATCAAGGAGGTGAGGGAAGAGTTACCTGGATGCTGTAGTTCAGAAGGCAGCTGCACCCTGTGGGTTAAGTACTTCAAATTTGGCCAATGACCAGGAACTACAAATGAGACAGGAAGAGGGATTGGAATTTGGCATTAGAGGAGGCTCAGCTCTTGACCTTGTCCAGTACGTATGAGGTACTTGCTCCCCGTGTGGTGGAGGAAAAGGACTGTAGAGTCAATGAGCAAACTGTCCCCTGAACCAGGAGGCGATTCATGCAGAGAGAGAAAAAAAACTGCAGATGCCGGAATCCAAGCAGGAGGCCGGAAGGAAGTGTCAGAGGAATAGAAGGGAGGAGGGGGGACTGGAATGGGAGTTGGGGGTTGGGAATGGAGGTTATTTGAAATTGGAGAACTCAGTGTTGAGTCCTCTGGTCTGAAGGCTGCCCAGGCAGAAGATGAGGTGGTGTTCCCTCAATTTGCAGTCTGATTCGATATAACAATAGAGGGAGCCGAGGATGGTCATGTTGGAAGAGGAAATAAAATGGGCGATGACTTGGTGGTCAGGTTCGCCCCACTGGCCTGGCCGACATGCTCAGCGAAACATGCCCAGAGTTAACGTTTGGACTCACCGATGTAGAGAAGACCACATCAGGAGCACCTGATACAGTAAACTAGGTTGGTAGAGAGGGAGGTGAACCTCTGTCTTATCTGGAAGGACTGTTTGGGGCCCTGGATAGAGGTGAGGGGGAGTGGTATGCCGACAAGTTTTGCATTTTGTACGATTGCATGGGAAGGTACCTGGGGGTTCGGGGGTTGTTGGGGAGAATGGCAAGAACCAACGATTAGTGAAGTGGAAGGCAGAGAGGGGTGGAGAGGGGGAGATGTTCTTGATGGTGGGCTCCAGTCGGAGTCAGAGCAAGTGTTTAAGGATCATCCATTGCCACAGTGAATCAAATTGTAAATTGGAGGGACAATACCTCATCTTCTGCCTGGACAGCCTGCAGCCCAGAGGACGCAACATTGAGTTCTCCAATTTCAAATAACCTTCTTTCCCATCCCCTGATTCCCTTTTCAAGCCTCTCTCCTTTTCCCTTCCATACCTCCAACCGACCCTTCCTTCCAACCGGATCCATTCCTCCCAAACAGGTCATACCCTCTATCTATTTTCACCTATCCCTACCTCACCAACCTGCCCCCATCCCTGCCAAAAACTCTCCCCTACCCATCATTTATCTGCAGCTCCCCTTACACCCACCCCCAGTCCTGAGGAAGGGTTACACCCGAAATGTTGACTCCTCCACCTCCTGATGCTGCCTGTCTTGCTGTCTTCTTTCAGCATTCATGCAGACAGAGCAAGAGGAGATGTAGTGCTGGGGATTCTATAATTAACAGTACAGATAACATCCCCTTTTTTGAGCAGGAATGAGAATCCCACATGGTGTGTTGCGTGTCTGGTGGCAACGTTAGGGACATCTTGAATTGGCTTCAAAGAATATTAAAATGAGAGGGTCCAGTTGTTGTGATCTATGTTGGACAAACAACATTGGCAAGAGGCCCTGTTTGGAGAATATCAGAAATTAGGAACAAAATTAAAGAACAGGACCTCAAGAGTTATTGTCTGGATTATTACCCGGGACTCGTGCACACTGACATAATGATAAGAAAATTAAGGAAATTAACCTATGGCTAAAGGAGTGGTGAGGGTTTCATTTTGGTTAGTGGTGGTGGATATCTGGGGTTGGACGTGGGCTGTCTTGGGAGGAGGGAGTGGGGAGTCAAATCACTTACAAAGACAAGTAACACAGCAGAGTAAAGAATCAGTCAGGAATCCTACTTCAGGTACAGTAGGTAATCACAAAACTTTAAGATGTATCTTGAAAACGTAAACTGGAAGACAGAAATAATAAACAGGTAAATAAAGCATCCGTGCTGAGTAGCAGGTTACAATGTGTGGCCCAAATAAGAGTTATATATACAAATGTATGGAGTGTAAGGAATAAATTAACTGAGCAGCAGGTACAAATTATGAAATCGTAGCTTTCACTGAGATATGGCTGAAGAATGGTCAAAATTTGGAACTAAATATTACAGGTTATAAAGTTTACAGGACGGACAGAGAAAATGGCAGAGGACGAGGAGTAACTTTACTGATTAGAAACAAAATTACTCCAATCATAAGAAGGATGTAATTAAGGCAAAACATGTAGTGGAGATCATATGGGTGGAACTCAGGAACAGTAAAATTCCTCAGAATCCATTGAAATAAAGTGAAAGCAAGCAATTTTTAATCACAAAGGAGTGTCGAAGAGGAAGAACAGAAGGCTTGAGGTACACAGAGAATCCTGGAGAAACTATGCAGGTCTGGTGGTATCTGTAGAGAAACAGTTAATGCTTTGAGTCTGGTATAACTCTTCTTTAGAACTGAATGGTGTTGGAAATGTTTTTTATACTTTTGACAGATACAAAGAAGACCCAAGGGTCAGACTAGATTTTTGTGCTCAAACACAGAACCTTATAACATATCGACAATAATATTACCAACTGTGTCACAACTAACAAAGGTAAAACAAAAGGCTTAGGGTTATGGAATTTAAAGGAGAGGTGCCATTTTCCATTATGGTTTGTATATATTTTCAATACAGCAATGGTAAATGTTTTGAGGTTTTAGAGAGATGTGAATCTGAAATTGAGAAGATTTTTCTCCCTTGCAGTCACATTTTATAAAAATTTAAAATGATAGCCAAAGATAGCAATATAAATATCCATTGACTTAGAGACTACAGTATAGCAACTTTAACATACAGACAAAATTCTATTGTCACTTACTAATGAGAGATAGTTACTGGAAATAAAACTCTGATGAAACACCATGTCAAACAGAAGACAGAATCTAAACTGTGATTTCAAAGCTCAAGGATATGTGGTTACGTTCATTCTGATTAGATAAAAGAAAATTCATTCTTTCTCTTAATTTTGTTAACGTATAAACTAACAGTTAGGAGGATTCCTACAAATTTAGACTTCTGTTTAACTTACTGAAGCTGTTGAATTGTCCAGCATCCTTTTTCCAATTGAAGTGTAACTATTTCCATTAATTTCATGTTGGTCATTGAGCAGAAGTTCACTGGCTTGCGTACAGTTGATTAGCAATTTGGCCTTTCTTTTATTTACACTTAGTGCTAATTTGTGCCAGGATCCATCAAAAAGTGTAGGCACATTGTTGAATGTTTGGGAGATGACGTTATTATCTGAAGTTCTATAGAAAAGGTCCAAAGATTTTGAGTTCCCAAAGAAACGAATGCCGACTTGCTCCCTTCCATTTATGTCACTGACTTCCCATAAATTCCAAATGCTTTGTGTGGTTTCTCCCAACATCCTGAATGTAGCGATAATGGAATACTCAGAGGGAATTCCATCTGGACACACATATCTAAAATAAACATTGGGAACAATGTCACTTCAGAATCTGCCACTGTTTAATAAAATTGCAAAATCATACTTAAATTAATATATTCATTTCAGACCTTAAACAAAAACTAAATGCGATTCTAAGATAATTCAAAATTGAGAGCTAACAAATGGTTTTTAAACTAGCAGATTTTAAGAAATTCATTGGTCTATGGACTAGTGATCAGTTTTCAACAGAAAAGACCTTTCCACTTGCCAAAGACTTATGTGAATGGTTTGCAGGTTACTGAACAGTTTGGAGCTAAGAATATAATCCATCATGAAATACACTTAGAATTAATTAAGTTGCTTTTATTATTAAAACCTGTATCCTCAAGTTTAAAAGAGTCACAAGCGAGTTGACCAGATGGAAGTTGAAAGGATATTTCCCATTGTGAAAGAGCCTAGAACTAAGGGTCATTGTTTAAAAATAAGGGATCACCAATTTAAGATGGATGAGGCAGCACATTTTGTCTCTCAGAGGGTTGAGAGTTTTTGGAATTCTCTTCCTCAAAAGACCATGGATGCAGGATCTTTAAATATCTTTTAAGGCAGAGGTGGATAGATTTTTGATCACCAAAAGAATGAAAGATTATCAGAGATCTACAGGAATGTAGAGTTGAGGTTAAAGTCAGTTCAACCATTGAATGGCAGAGTGGGCTGAAGGGGTCGAGTGATCTACTCTTGTAATTTGTTCATATGTTCATATCAAGATCACATTATTATCAATCATACCTCATTTAGATGCTCCCAGGCACTGAAAGAACCTGGATGGCACCAATATTTGACTTGAAAGTCAGAGCAATTATCTGGCAGCTGCAACCCCTCTGACAACTCCTCTGTGCCTCAGCTTGGCCTGCATTCCCCAAAATCTCTAGGTACTGGCTATGAGCCACAACTCTCTGCACTCTCCATCCATGAAGGACAGGTGACTGCAAGTTAATGCTTGTGAAATAGTGGAAATGTCAGGAACCGGAAAAACCCATGAAAAATCCCAGGCCAAGTTAGAATCTCAGTCATTCTGGGCTGGCCTGCAGTTCCTGGTGGGCAGTGTTCACAGGTTCATGAGTAAAGGCAACTATGCTAAGCGTGTGGACACCAGAGCACCAGTCTAACCGGCTGTAGTGTTCAAGTATCTGACAGCTAAAATCTTCAAGCTGGCTAGCAACACAGCTTGCGACATCAAAAAAATCCACGCCATCACCAGACACCTGCAGCTGGCAAAGTGCAATGATGAGCTGCAGGGAGGGGTGACATCAGCGTGCTGCCTCATATCCAGGTCATGTTGCTGCCCAAGAAAACTGCCACTGGGAGCGTAATTAAGAAGTGAGAAGCCACAAGATGCATTCTGTGTGGATGCTTGTTGATGGTCATGTGCATATCCCTGCACATAAAGCAAGCTGGCAGAAGAATGCAAGTCATAAGTGTTCCTGAGCTCCAAAACGAAATCCTGAAGGGTGATGAGTTGTGAGAGTTGGTCTGAAAGCAGGCATGATGTGGTAAGGCTGGTAGTTTGTTGTTGTTAATTTGTTGTGACCAATGGTAGACGATGCTGTGAAAACAGAGTTGGATGAAGATCCGCAGAAGCAAGCAGCATGCTGCCAGGTTACCACACTGACTTTCTTGTCAGGAATTGGTAGCATCTAATTCTGAAGGAAACAAGAGGAGAATTCAGATCTGCATAGAACTGGATCAGGTTTAGTTAACAATGGGATGCAGTTGCATGGAATGAGGTCGTCATTGCTCATCAGCAAAATTTTGAACTTGCTGTTTTAAGCCTTAAAGGGATAATTGGAAATTTCTTCTCAACATCCAGAATGATTTTTCCATTTTCACTGCATTTTCTCAACATTGTTGCCATTGACAATGCTGCTTAAGGGTGAGGAAAATTCCACCCAAAGGAGTAGCAACTTCATTGCAAACAACCTCTGCAAATAAAAAGCCATAACGAAGAATATGTCTATAGCATGAAATATCATACCCAGTTTCTTTTCTCAGATATAATGAAGGAGTAAGCCGGAATGCTGAATTATATGGCTGTGATCCTTCTACTTCTACAGCTCCTGAAGAAAGTACTTGGAATTCCTTGAGAAAGTCAATTCCTGAGTATCAAACAAAAATGACATGTGATAAACCTAAAGTCTGAATCTCTTTCATGTTTACGATTAGAGTTGCCCATTCTTCATCAAATATCCTTATTTACTACATATTAATATTTGATCTCATGAGTTCAGATAAGGAAGTTTTATTCACAAAGTGGGGTCACTCATTCTCCATTCTTAAAGTACAGGAATCCATATTGTCAGCAGCAAATACAATAGACTACATTGAAAAAGGTGTAAGTAAATTATTGCTTTATCAGAAAAATGTGTTTAGGCCCTGGACAGTAAAGAGAGGGAAAGTAAAAGGACAAGTGTTATACTTCTGCAATTACATAGAAACGTAGGTATTTGGGGAGGAAGGGTGAAGAGGTTTTTGGAGTGAAGGAGTGGACTAGGGTGTTGTGGAGAGAACAGTTCCTCTGGAATGCAAATAGGAAGGAAAGGGGAAGGTGTGTTTGATTGTGGTGTCCTCCTGGGGCTATATGAAATTTCAGTGGATGCTCCTTTGAATGTAGAAGCTAATGGAATGGGGGGCGAGAACAAAGGGAACCTTATCATTGTTCTGAGGAGGAGGAGAAAGGTGGAGGGAGCAAGTGCAGGAAATAAGTCAGACACAACCAAGAGTTCTATCAATTGAGGGGAAGAATCCTTGGTTGAGGAAAACTGAGGACAGGAGTGTCACCCCTGTGGAAAGTGGCAACGTTGGACCAGATGGGACATTAATGGAGATCTCACGGTAAGCAGGGTGTGAGGAAATGTAGCAAACCTTACTTTGGGTGTCAGTGGGTTTGTAGTGGATATTAGCGGACAAACTATTCCCAGAAATGGAAGCACTGAAGCCAAGGCAGAAAAAAGTCGGAGAGAAACAGGTGAGGTCGAGAGAAGGATGGAAACCAGAAGCAAAATTGTTTAATTATTCAAATTCCAGAAGAGAGTAGGATGCTTAGAGCCATAGAGTCATAGAGATGTACAACACTGAAACATACCCTTCGGTCAAATACGTCCATGCCGACCAGATATCCCAACACAATCTAGTCCCATTTGCCAGCACTTGGCCCATATCCCTCTAAACCCTTCCTATTCATATACCCATCCAGATGCCTTTTAAATGTTGTAATTGTACCAGCCTTCACCACTTCCTCCGGCAGCTCATTCCATACACGCACCTCTGTCAGCATAAAAAAGTTGCTCCTTAAGTCCCTTTTGAATCTTTCCCCTCTCACCCTAAACCTCTGCCCTCTAGTTCTGGACTCCCCCACCCCAAGAAAAAGACTTTGTCTATTTACCCTAATCATGCGCCTCATGATTTTATAAATCTCTATAAGGTCACCCTTAAGCCTTCAAAGCTCCAGGGAAAACAACCCCAGCCTATTCAGCCTCTCCTTATAGCTCAAATCTTGCAACCCTGGCAACATCCTTGTAAATCTTTTCTGAATCCTTTCAAGTTCCACAACATCCTTCTGATAGGAAGGAGATCAGAATTACATACAATATTCCAAAAGTGGATAAACCAATGTCCTGTACGGCTGCAACATGACCTCCCAATTCCGATACTCAATGCTCTGACAAATAAAGGAAAGCATACCAAACACTTTCTTCACTATTCTATCTACCTGCGACTCCACTTTCAAGAAAGCATGAAGCTGCACTCCAAGGTCTCTTTGTTCAGCAACACTCCCCAGGACCTTACCATTAAGTATATAGGTTCAGCTCTGATTTGCCTTTCCAAAATGCAGCACCTCATAGTTATCTAAATTAAACTCCATCTGCCACTCCTCAGCCCATTGGCCGATCTCATCCCATTATATTCTGAGGTAACCTTCTTAACTCTCCACTATACCTCCAATTTTGGTGTAATCTGCAAACTTACTAACTATACCTCCTACGTTCACATCGAAATCATTTGCATAAATGACAAAAAGCAGTGGATTCAGCACCAATCCTTGTGGCACTCCACTGGTCACAGGCCTTCAGTCTGAAAAGCAACCCTCCACTACTACCTCCTGTCTTCTACCTTCGAGCCAGTTCTATATCTAATTAGCTAGTTCTCCCTGTATTCCATGAGATCCAACCTTACTAACCAGTCTACCATGAGGAACTTTGCTGAACACTTTACTGAAGTCCATACAGATCACGGCCACCACCCTGCCCTCATCAATCCTCTTTGCTACTTCTTCAAAAACTCAATCAAGTTCATGAGACATGGTTTCCCATGCACAAAGCCATGTTGACTATCCTTCATCAGTTCTTGCCTTTCCAAATTCCTTCCAACGACTTTCCCACCAGAAATGTCAGGCTCACCAGTCCATAGTTTTTTGGCTTTTCCTTACCACCTTTCTTAAATAGTGGCACCATGTTAGCTAACCTCCCGTCTTCTGACACCTCATCCGTGACTATTGATGAAACAAATATCTCAGCAAGGAACCCAGCAATCACTGGTCAGCTTCCCACAGAGTTCCTGGGTACACCTAATCAGGTCCTGGGAATTTATCCACCTTTATGGGTTTTAAGCCATCCTGCACCTCTTCCCCTGTCATGTGGACATTTTTCAAGATGTCACCATCTATTTCCTTACACTCTATATCTTCCATGTCCTTCTCCACGTAAACTCTGATGCAAAATACTCATTTAGTATCTCCCTCATCTGCTGCAATTTCACAGATAGGCTGCCTTGCCGATCATCATGGGGCTCTATTCTCTTCCTAATTACCCTTTTGTCCTAATTGTATTTATAGAATCCCTTTGGATTCTCCTTAACCTTATTTGCCAAAGCTATCCTATGTCTCCTTTTTGCCCTCCTGATTTTCCTCTTAAGTATATTCCTACTGCCTTTATACTCTAAGGATTCACTTGATCTCTGCAGACTATACCTGACATATGATTTCTTCTTTAAACTTACCAAAACCTCAATTTCTACAGTCATCCAATATTCCCTACACTTCCCAGCCTTGCCCTTCACCCTAACAGGAATATACTGTCTCTGGATTCTCGTTATCTCGTTTTTGAAGGCTTCCCTTTCCCTGTGAACATCGGCCCTCGATTAACTTTTGAAAGTTCTTGCCTATTACTATCAAAATTGGCTTTCCTCCAAATTTAGAATCTCAACTTTTAGATCCGGTCTATCTTCTTCCATCACTATTTTAAAACTAATAGAATTATGGTTGCTGGCCCCAAAGTGCTCCCCCACTGACACCTCAGTCACCTGCCCTGCCTTATTTCCCAAGAGTAGGTCAAGTTTTTCACCTTCTCTAGTAGGTACATTCATATCCTGTTTGTTAAGTTAAACTCCACTCCCATAACTATTGCATTATCTTACAGATAACTGATCTTACAAATTTGTTTCTCAAGTTCCCAATGACTAATGGGGACTCTATAATATAGTTCCGGTAAGATGATCTTCCCTTTCTTATTTCTCAGTTCCATCCAAATATCTTCCCTGGATGTATTCCTTAAATGATGGTGTCATCAAAGTAACAGAGAAAAAGATGGTGGAGGGGTCTGAGTGGGTCTGGAAAAGGAAAGAATCCTCACAAAGCAACAGGCATAATAACACTGTACTCATCTTTGATCTTTTCTTTGGTTCTTTATGGATTTGAAATAAACCCATTCCTCTCATTATAGTTGTGCTATGTAGCTGTAGCTCTGGAAGGCTATAATCCAGTTTCAATAATATCTTTGACAAACATTTTGACTTTCTTCAAGCTAGGAGGAGAATATTCCTCAACCATTTTTTCTAGCAGCTTGTAACCCTTTATGTGAAAAGGCTACCCCCTCAGGTCTTTTTTAAACCATACCCCTCTCACCTATGTTTAAAACCTATGCCCTCTAGTTTTGGACTCCCCCAACCTAGGAAAAAGACCTAGGTTAATTTTATAAAATTCTATAAGGTCACGGCTCACCCCCACCCCCAGCCTCTGATGCTCCAGGGAAAATAGCCCCTGTGTATTCAGGCTCTCTTTATAGCTCAAACCCTCCAACCCTGGCATCATCCTCAAATCTTTTCTGAACCCTTTCAAGTTTCACAAATCTGTCCTTCCTACTCTAGTTATCTGCCCATCACTGAGGTGAAATTGACTGGCCTCTAATTATTTGGCCTATCATTCACACCCTTTTTGAGTGGCGGTACAACCACCAAATGTCCAGCAGTTGCCTGTATCTAATGAGGATTGGGAAATGAATCCTCAAGAGATTTGCAATTTCCCCCGGGTTTCCTTTAACAGGCTGGAATACAATTCATCTCTCCCTAGTGATTTAAGCACCTTTAAGCAGGTCAGTCTCTTTGCTACTTCCTTTTTATTTTGCTTAATTTATCTAACATTTCACACTTCTCTTTAAATATAATATCTGCATCATCTGCTCCTTTGTGAAGGCAGAGATAAAATATTCATCACGAACACTGCCTATATGTTCTACATCCTTGCACCAGTTACCAAATAAATGTCTGATAGGCTCTACTAGTCTATTTCCTGAGGTGGGGGAGTCCAGAACTAGAGGGCTTAGGTTTAGGGTGAGAGGGGAAAGACATAGAAGGGACCTAAGGGGAATTTTTTTCACGCAGAGGGTGATACATGTATGGAATGAGCTTCCAGAGGAAGTGGTGGAGGCCAGTACAATTGGAACATTTAAAAGATATTTGGGTGGGTATATGAATAGGAAGGGTTTGGAGGGATATGGGCCAGGTGCTGGCAGGTGGGACTAGATTGGGTTGGGATATCTGGTCGGCATGGATGGGTAGGACCGAAGGGTCTGTTTCCATGCTGTACATCTCTATGACTTTATGACTAATTATCCTGTTGCTCTTAATATATAGTTAAAACATTTTGGATTTTTTTTAATTTTACAGCCAACATATTCTGCATACACTCTTTGCTTTTCTAATTTCCTTCTGGAGTTTCTATACTCTAAGCTTCCTAAAATGTTACTTTTGAGATCGTCATAATCTTTATTTATCCGAAATATCTTATTCTACATTTTGGGGTGGGGGGAGAAGGTGGTGTACTAGTAATCACTACTAATCAAGAATCCCGGACATTTTGCTCTTGGGAAATGGGTTCAAATCCCACCATGAACGATGATAAAATTTGATTCAATAAAAATCCAGAATATAAAGCTAATTTAATGGTAACCATGTTGAATGACATTAAAAGCCATCCGGTTCACTAATGACTTTTGGTGAAGAATATCTGTCATCCTTACAAGGTTTGCCCTACACGTGACTATAACCCTACAGCAAAGTGGTTGACTGGCACTTAGGGAGGGCAATAAATGCTAGGCTGGTCAGCAATGCCCATGTCCCATGATGAATAAACAAAAATGCTCTGGACCACTGGGGGCTTGAGATTTGACAGTAAGATTCTTTTTCTTTGTGGAGCCATGTTTACACTGTATCCATGTAATCTCACCTTTGAAAGCCTCCCACTGATTTGCCACAGAATTGTTTTTCATATTGCTGTATCTGGTCTACTTTTACCAGATTGCCTGTGATGATGCTGCTCCTTTAAGAAGGTTATACTGTCCTTGGCTTTTTTCTCAGAGGTCATAAAATCAGCGATTCTGAAAAGTCTAGGTTTGAAGGGTTTTAGAGCCAGTTTGATTATAGCTAACAGATACTGCCTCAGGAGAAAGACTTTTAACTTTAAAAGAAAACACTTGTAAAAGAAATGCAAGTTGCCAGTTCTTCCAGCTCAGCTTTCTCTGGTTTGGTTTAGTTTGGTTTTAGCAGTCTGGCTGTTCACTGAAAGCAGTCAGTCAGTTTGAGGCTGCTGGTCCAAGAAACATGGAAGGTGTACCATGCTGAATCCCTCTGCCATCTCTCTCTCTCTCTCTCTCACCTGTAAACCCTGTGTTTGATTTTACCTCTTTTGCCATGGAGTGGATATGGGGATTGTTGCAGGAATTTGAAACAGCATCATTAAGTTGGGATAACCTGTTGGGTTTTCGGATAGGTTAAGTTGTACTGTATTATGTTCTCTTTTGTTTGTGTTTCATTCAGTAATATTGTGAATAAATTCTGTTTTGTTTAAAACTAAGTGGTTGGTCAGTTGCATCACTCCTGGAGTATCCATTCTTCACCTGCTTAAAACAACGAGCAAAGTTAGGATCCAGGCTATTTTATTTTAAATGTTTTGAGGTGCTCTAGCCTGGACCATAACATGTAAAATGTTCCTTCCTCCAATTTAGATCTAAATCTAACAATATTGTGATCACTATTTTGAAAATGGTCATCCAGTGCTACTTCATTTCCTAAAACTAAATCTAGAATTGCACCTCCCTTCATTCATTCACAGGATAAGGGCATCACTGGCCAAACCAGCATTTATTGCCCATCCCTAATTGTCCAGAGGGCTGTTATGTGTCAACCACATTGCTATGGATCAAGAGCCAGACCAGGTGAAGATGGCAGTTTCCTTCCCTAAACAACAATAGTAAACCAGATGAGTTTACCCAACAATCGACAATGGTTTCGTGGTCAATGTTTGACCCTTAATTCCAGATTTTTAAAAAATTGAAATCGAATGTCATCATCCGCTGTGGTGGGATTTAAACCTGAGTTTCTGGATTAGCAGGTGATTCCTGGTTAAGGGCTCTGGCCTGAAACGTCGATTCTCCCGCTCCTCGGATGCTGCCTGACCTGCTGTGCTTTTCCAGCAGCACACTCTCGTTTCTGGATTAACAGTCCAGTTATAAAATCACTAGGTCATCAACTTCCTGGGCTCAATGGGTTTGCTATGTGCTGATGATAAAAAAAGTTCTCTCAAATGCAGTTCAATTCTTTTGTATCCTCTGCCCCTTTCACACGGTTTGTGTAGTATTTGGTAGTAAAATTTCCTATTTTTGCTCCCAGAAATTTGCATACTCGTATGCTCCTCTAACTCTCCCCAACTATTTAGGGTCTATAGTACATACCTGTAGCAATGTGGCTATACTTTTTTGTTCCTGAGCCAAAACCATATAGTTTCATTTGATGCTCCATTTAGCATATCATTCCTCCTCCTTTCAGTAATTAATTCTTCAAACAATAATGCTGCACCTTTTTAATTCCCTTTTCAATCTTACCTGAAGACTTATATCCAGGGATGTTGAACTGCCATTCATGCCACTTTAAGCCAAGATTAAATTGCAGCAATGTCAATCTGTGCCCTCGGTTAATTGGTTTTATTTGCCATACTTCTTGTATTTACAAGGTAAAACCAAGGACTGCAGATGCTGGAAACCAGAGTCTAGATTAGAGTTGTTGTGGTTCTGTTCGCCGAGCTGGAAGTTTTTGTTGCAAACGTTTCGTCCCCTGGCTAGGCGACATCATCAGTGCTTGGGAGCCTCCTGCAAAGCGCTTCTTTGATGTTTCCTCCGGTGTTTATAGTGGTCTGTCCCTGCCACTTCCGGTTGTCAGTTTCAGCTGTCCGCTGTAGTGGTTGATATATTGGGTCCAGGTCGATGTGTTTGTTGATGGAGTTTGTGGATAAATGCCATGCCTCTAGGAATTCCCTGGCTGTTCTCTGTCTAGC
>NC_057712.1:42369139-42375794 GCF_004010195.1 Chiloscyllium plagiosum
GGAGGTGGAGAGCGTGGGTGGTGTCTCGAATGTATGTGGGGAGTTCCTGGACTAGGGGGGGATAGGAGGTAGGTAGAGGTAAGGTGTCGAGGTAGGTAGGGATGCTTTCGGTGGGGCAAGAGCATGCTGAGACAATGAGTCGGCCAGGGTGGTCAGGCTTGTGGATCTTGGGAAGGAGGTAGAATCGGGCGTTGCGGGGTTCCCAGACTATTAGGTTGGAAGCTGTGGTGGGAGATCTCCTGAGGTGATGAGGTTCTGTATAGTCTGGGAGATGATGGTTTGGTGATGGGGGGGTGGGGTCATGGTCGAGAGGGGGAGGTGTCTTCGAGTTGGCATCTGGTTTCAGCGGTGTAGAGGTCAGTGCACCAAACTACCACTGCACCTCCTTTATCTGCTGGCTTGATGGTGAGGTCAGGGTTGGAGCAGAGGAAGTGGAGGGCAGCACATTGTGAGGGTGAGAGGTTGGAGTGGGGGAGGGGGTTAGACAGGTTGGCGATTAATGTCCTGGCGGCAGATGGAAATGAAGAGATTGAGGGCAGGTAATAAGCCAGCGCGGGGTGTCCAGGTGGATGGAGTGTGTTGGAGGCGGGCAAAGGGGTCCTCGGAAGGTGGGCGGGAATCCTGATTGTAAAAGTAAGCTCGGAGGAAGAAGTATTTGATGTCACGGCATGTGTTAAATTCATTGATGTGTGGACGAAGGGGGATAAAGGTGAGGCCTTTGCTGAGGATTGATCGTTCGTCCTCAGTGAGGGGGAGGTCAGGGGGAATGGTGAAAACTCGGCAGGGCTGGGAGCTCGGGTCTGGTGTAGGTGTGGAGCTGGGAGTGGGGTGGAGCCTGTAACTGGAGTGGGTGTGGTGTTGGGGGAATGGGGGTGGAGTCATGAGCAGGGGTAGTGTTCCCCTCAGGGTTCTGGGTAGGGATGGTGACAGTGGGATCTGCTGTGCTTTTCCAGCACCACTCTAATCTAGACTCTTCTTGTATTTACATAACTACATTTTAACACTGTCAACTTCCTGTGCTGTACACATTTTAACCTCTACCCTCTTGGTCTCTCATAGTCACTCATTAAATTTCTGCCTCCCATTCCCTGCTCTGAATTTTCCCTCAAGTCTACATTTCCCTGGCAATCTAGTTTAAATTCTCCTTAATAGTACTAGCAAATCTCCCTGCAAGGTTTTGTCCGGATGGACTGTCTAGCTTGCACAAATCCCACATTTCCCAAGAACTGGTTCCAGTGAAGACAAAGTTGCTTCTGGGAATATCCACAACCCAAAGGGCTAGTACAATTCTTGTCAAAGTATTTCAAGAAAGTGAAGAACTGGTATTATTAATAGCCAGTCAAACAAGAAACAACAATGTACCAGGTTTCCTGGTTTACTTCACTCTGATTTGCTGTAATACAAACTATTCTAACACAGTTTTGATCATGCCGCCTTCATTTTAGATAACCATTTGAAATTAAAGAATTTAAATTAATTTAAATTTGTTTGGCACAGTCTGGACGAATTATCCCATCATTAATAACATCGCAAAACATTTAGTTTTACAACTAAATCATAAAATATTGCTTAATTTCATACATATGATAAATATAGCATATTTAGCAGGCTTGGAGCTTAAACTGATTTCAGGATGGACTGTACCTGAAGATTTTTCATCTTCTGGAACTAGTGGTTCACTAAGTGGTTTAGTCAGACTTTCTTTGTTTTGCCATGTGATTGATGTATCTGGCAGCTGGGTTGTTGAGGTCATTAAAACTGATGAAGCTGTTGTTGCATCCATTTTTGGAACATCATCTGTTGACATCATGTTATCCTCTAGAAATGACATGCTTTTCCAAGCATTGTCAATTGGCTGAAATGATGTAGCAGCAAAATATTGATTGAGAGGAGGTGGTTCAGACACACTTTCAAATGAAAGGATGCCTGAAGATGCAATATTAAGGTCAAGTTCCAAATAATCACTTGGGAGCACAGAGGGAGGAGAAATTTCTGGAAATAATTCCAAATCCGTGCCAGGAATGTGTGAAATCTCTGTTGTGATGACATTGTGGTCGTGTTTTAATTTCTCACTTTCAGTTGAGGTAGACTCAGACACCAGTTCTCTTGCTTCGATGATAGATGGGCCTGTTAAAGTAGATTGGGATAACACTTCACTCTCTGTGATGAAAGATGGACTGGTTGACGTGGGCTTGAATAACACTTCTGTGCCTGCACTGTCTGGTTGAGTAGAAGATTGAGCTGTGGTGCTATGCCACAATGATATTTTGTTTTCAGTAGATGAAGGAGATGAATCATTTGAGGTAGCCTGCAATATGTCACCAGTTATAAATGTAGCAGATGGTACGACTGAAGCAGGATGTGACAAAGTTTCACTATTTATCAGGGCATTAGATGAATCTATGGAAATAGTTTGCGGTAAAACCTGGCTATCTGTGGAATTAGATATCTGCAATGATGCAGACATTGACAGTATTTCACTAGTTGTAAAAGTAACAGCTGGATCGGTGGAGACACTTTGCAATCTTTTTTCACTATCTGATAAAACTGCAGACAGCTTTGTAGAAGTAGAAGGCATTATCTCAAAATCAGATGCTGCTTCTTCATGGGGTAAAGATGAGCCATGCCCTGTGAACAAAATAAATCTTTATTAGTATGCACAATTAAAAGAAAGTGGATGCATTCCAATGACTCTTGAGCAAATATGGTAATGCTCTGGATAACGTTTCAAATCAAAACAGCATTTGTCTTGGAGCAAGTCCATGGGCCTCAACATATGATAATGCTGCGAATGGAAATTAGCTTATAGGGTTATCATACTTGTAAATGCTCTTCTCTGTTCACTGTGAGTGAATTACCTAATCAGATAAACTAGATTCTATCTTAAATAGATAACGCATTTCTCTTTAGGATAATCTCGAGACAATGTACCACAACTAAATTGCAGTAACATTTGAAACACTCAACATAAAAAACTGGCATCAATACAGGAAATTATGGTGTTGTCATAACCATGACATTTTTAAGTAGACCAGCTAACTAATTCAATGATGATAAATCTTAGTGCATTATTTTTAGCCTGTGTGCAAAACTGATGGTAATAACATAGTACTACAGAAATATACTCACATGGATGAATTAAATTAATGAGTGTTAATCACTAAAACTCATTTAAAATAGTGTCATAGTGTCAGTTTGTCCTTTTTCTAATGTTCCTACTAATATTTACTACTAAATGATTAAGGTAAGAAATATGTTTCCAGCAGAATCAAACAGTTTTTCATGTGTTGGAACTCTGAAAAATAGGGGACAAATTCATCTTCAGCCTGAGGTCAGATTTTATTTACATTCTCTTCTATCGAAGTCAGAGTCGATAAAGTGTGGGGCTGGACAAACCACAGCTGGTCAAGCAGAAGAGTAGCTGACGTTTCAGATCGCAACTTTTTTCAGGACTGGGGAGGGGAAGAGAGCTGAGAAATAAATGGTGAGGGGGCGGGGCTAGTGGCAAGGTCGGTGGGATGGTGACAGGTGGATGCAGGGAAGTGATGACGATAGGTCAATGGGAAAGATGGAATGGATAGGTGGGAAGGAAGCTTTAGACAGCCATCTTGCCTCAAAACAGTGTTGTGCCAAGTTGTCAGCTCAAAGCCTAATTGGAAATAAATAATTTGAACAAAATATTAATCTAGTTTCCTGCTCTCTAAATGTGGAAACTGCTTCTCCTCTCAAAGTACAGATTAAACAAAAGCAATTTCAGGATTTAAAATAAAAACATTAAAATTAATGCATCCAGCATATCAATGTATTTTACTGTTTGAGTTCATACTTTCATATTAACACACTTTTCACATTTTATCTCTATTCTTGGATCCTTTCCCTTTTACATTATTTATTTTTGGAATTTTCAGTTCAGACTAGATGTTGCATCTGAGCCCCAACGTAGACCTGCAAAATTCAATTCATTTCACTGAGTATTTTGCACCTGAATATTTGGTAAAATAGTGAATTAGAAACCCAGAGGAGGCAATTTTGATAATGGGCAACAGTTTACAACAGGCAATATCGATCAGCTACACAGCATTTGGAATTCAGTTCTGAACTATTTCAGTCAATATAACGCTGCACCTAACGGGTGGGTGATCAGATATCACCCGATACAGCTAAAAGTTTCTCCCTGGTAAATAAAGCAACGTTTCAACAGATCTGTGACATTTATTTTAATTATAACGCAGGCACAACATTAATTGTTATTTGTGAGAACAAAGAATTATTGCAGAGAATCTTAACTGTAAAAAAACAGATGGACGGAACTAAAATACTGGCAGAGAGATTTGCTAGAGCTGCTTGGGAGGATTTAAAATAGTAAGGGCTGGCACCCAGGGAGATAGTGAGGAAAGAGATCAATCTGAGACTGGTACAGTTGAGAACAAAGGCAAGTCAAACAGTCAGGGCAGGCAGGGACAAAGCAGAGAACAAGGTAGGACTGATAAACTGCATTTATTTCAATGCTAGGGGCCTAACAGGGAAGGCAGATGAACTCTGGGCATGGCTAGGCACATGGGACTGGGATATCATAGCAATTACAGAAACATGGCTCAGGGATGGATGGGACTGGCAGCTTAGTGTTCCAGGATACAAATGCTACAGGAAGGATAGAAAGCGAGGCAAGAGAGGAGAGGGTGTGGCATTTTTGATAAGGGATAGCATTACAGCTGTGCTGAAGGAGGATATTGCCGGAAATACATCCAGGGAAGCTACTTGGATTGAACTGAGAAATAAGAAAGGGATGATCACCTTATTTGGATTGTATTATAGACCCCCTAATAGTCAGAGGGAAATTGAGAAACAGATTTGTAAGGAGATCTCAGCTATCTTTAAGAATAATAGGGTGGTTAGGGTAGGGGATTTTAACTTTCCAAATATAGACTGGGACTGCCAGTGTTAAGGGTTTAGATGGAGAGGAATTTGTTAAGTGTGTACAAGAATATTTTCTGATTCAGTATATTGATGTGCCTAGTACAGAAGGTGCAAATTTTGATCTACTCTTGGGAAATAAGGCAGGGCAGGTGACTGAGGTGTCAGTGGAGGAGCACTTGGAGCCAGCGACCATAATTCTATTTGTTTTAAAATAGTGATGGAAAAGGATAGACCAGATCTAAAAGTTGAAGTTCTAAATTGGAGAAAGGCCAATTTTGACAGTATTAGGCAAGAACTTTCAAAAGCTGATTGGGGGTAGATGTTCGCAGGTAAAGGGTCGGCTGGAAATGGGAAGCCTTCAGAAATGAGATAACAAGAATCCAGAGAAAGTATATTCCTGTCAGGGTGAAAGGAAAGGCTGGTAAGTGTAGGGAATGCTGGATGACTAAAGAAATTGAGGGTTTGGTTAAGAAAAAGAAGGAAGTATATGTCAGGAAGTATACAGACAGGATAGATTGAGTGAATCCTTAGAAGAGTTCAAAGGCAGTGGGAGTATACTGAAGAGGGAAATCAGGAGGGCAAAAAGGGGACATGAGATAGCTTTGGCAATTGGAGTTAAGGAGAATCCAGAGGGTTTTTACAAATACATTAAGGACAAAAGGGTAACTAGGGAGAGAATAGGGCCCCTCAAAGATCAGCAAGGCAGCCTTTGTGTGGAGCTGCAGGAGATGGGGAGATACTAAATGAGTATTTTACATCAGTGTTTACTGTGGAAAAGGATATGGAAGATATAGAATGTAGGGAAATAGATGGTGGCCTCTTGAAAAATGTCCATATTACAGAGGAAGAAGTGCTGGATGTCTTGAAATGTATAAAAGTGGATAAATCCCCAGGACCTGATCAGGTATACCCTAGAACTCTATGGGAAGCTAGGGAAGTGATTGCTGGGCTTCTTGCTGAGATATTTGCATCATCGATAATCACAGGTGAGGTGCCAGAAGACTGGAGGTTGGCTAACATAGTGCCACTATTTAAGAAAGGTAGTAAGGACAAGCCAGGGAACTATAAACTAGTGAGCCTGATGTCGGTGGTGGGCAACTTATTGGAGGGAATCCTGAGGGACAGGATGTACATGTATTTGGAAAGGCAAGGACTGATAAGGGATAGTCAACATGGCTTTGTGCATGGGAAATCATGTCTCACAAACTTGATTGTGTTTTTGATGACATAACAAAGAGGATTGATGACGGCAGAGCAGTAGATGTGATCCATATAGACTTCAGTAAGACCTTCAACAAGGTTCCCCGTGGGAGACTGATTAGCAAGGTTAGATCTCATGGAATACAGGGAAAACTAGCCATTTGGATACAGAACTGGCTCAAAGGTAGAAGACAGAGGGTGGTGGTGGAGGGTTGTTTTTCAGAATGGAGGCCTGTGACCAGTGGAGTGCCACAGGGATCAGAGCTGGATCAATTACTTTTCATCCTTTATGTAAATGATTTGGATGTGAGCGTAAGAGAGTTAGTACGTTTGTAGATGGTACTAACATTGGAGGTGTAGTGGACAGCAAAGAAGGTTACCTCAGATTATAACAGGATCTGGACCAGATGGGTCAATGAGCTGAGAAGTGGCAGATGAAGTTTAATTCAGATAAATGCGAGGTGCTGCATTTTGGGAAAGCAAATCTTAGCAGGACTTATACACTTAATGGTAAGGTCCTAGGGAGTGTTGCTGAACA
>NC_057712.1:42375948-42391282 GCF_004010195.1 Chiloscyllium plagiosum
GAAGTCCAGAACTAGAGGGCATAGGTTTAGGGTGAGAGGGGAAAGATATAAAAGAGACCTAAGGGGCAACCTTTTCACTCAGAGGGTGGTACGTGTATGGAATGAGCTGCCAGAGGATGTGTTGGAGGCTGGTACAATTGCAACATTTAAGAGGCATTTGGATGGGTATATGAATAGGAAGGGTTTGGAGGGATATGGGCCAAAGGCTGGCAGGTGGGACTAGATTGGGTTGGGATAACTGGTCGGCATGGACAGGTTGGACTGAAGTGTCTGTTTCCCTGCTGTACATCTCTATGACACTATGACTCTGCTGACAATCTCAGTCTTTGCTGAAATCCTCATTTCCAAACCCTTCCCCCCGACAACACCTTGCCCTGAGGCTTTCTACCACCTCCATAGCCAACACCTTTCTGATTTGCTAACACCTTCAATCACTCCCTCCCTCCTCTCCTCTCCTCCAGGCATGGTATTATAAAAATGTGAGTGTACTGTACCTTTAAGAACATTAAAAGCAAGCAGAACTATCTGAAAGCACTAAGTGTTCTGAATAAGATACAATGTAAACTTTTGATCCAGCAGCTAGTGTAGCTGGTTGCTTGGAGACAAAAACAAATTTGAATTAGGCCAATCAGTTTAAATTATACTACCCCTGCAAAAAACACAAACTCCAATCGAGTTTAAATTGAGTATATTGACAATATTAAAAGCCAATGACACAATCCGATGCTTTCGGAGCATAAGACCAGAAAAAATTGAACAATTGGGAGAGAACTGCCAAAAGACCACCAGATGTCGGTTGCTAGTCAGAACTGTCTGAGAGGCACCTGTCTAGAGGAGTTTGCACAGCAAAAAACATTGACACTGACCTGGAGAGCAAACCTGCAAAGAGAAGATTCGACAGCTGGCTGATGTTGAAATTTGAATTTTTCAGTAAATCTTAATCGGGGGTTTTATTGGATTAGCATTATAGAAAGGAAAGTAAAAGATAGGTGAGAGGAAGGAGTTGTAAATAGTTGTTCATTGATTATTCTCTGTTATACTTTAAGAACTAAAGTTGTTAATTTGCACTTTAAATAGTTCTTGGCCTCTCAAATATTCACAGATTACTGCATGTAATTACTGCCAGCTTTTCTGTGTTGCTGGTTTAATTTAAGCAGTAGGGTTTACCTCATGTCGTAACAAGGCTTGCATAGCTGTCAGCTAACCTGCCTCTCAATCCAGTTAGCTGTGGCCCAAGGAAAGACAAAAATGTTAATTGGGTTCTATCATTCAATTTAACAGGCTCCAATGGAAACATTCATTTGAAGTTCTGAATCAAAAAATAGCTGTATTCCTCCCCACCTCTGAGTTAATATTGGGTTACTATTTCAAATTTTTAAAATTCTTTAAATTAAAGGATTTTATCAATTTAATCAGACTAAGCATCAGTGGCAATATGGAAGTTAAGACACAGTAGTGGTAACTTATAGCAGTATGGCTTCTCCCAGGTACCAGAGGTGGCTTCCAACAGAATAACATGACCTGTCCCAGCCAGCAGGAAGGTCTTGTCTGTGTGCAGGTCTTCTTTGGCGTCAGCTTCCAGGTATTCCAGTGGCCAGGCTGGCTGTCTTGTCCAGGAATGGTGGTCTCAGCCCAGCCAGGCAGTCTTCGCTGGCGGAGGCTTCTGTCCCAGTGTTCCAGCAGCCTGGCATGGTGGTCTCGTCCAGGAAGGATCATCTCGTTCCAGCTGCATCTTCCAGGTATTCCATCTCTCCTTAAATCAGTTTACCCCAAGCCCAGGAATCGTTAACAGAACTGTGATGAACTTTGTCTTGATTTTATTTATTTTTAATTATTACGTACGACTTCTGTCATTAATATAGGCGCAGTGGTGGGGTGACTTAATAAACCTCTCACTGTATTTTTCATGTAAAAGAACTTGTCCAACTGCTTTCCTCAGCCCCATCTTTTATGCAGCATGAATTTAAGAATTTTTTTAGGCTCTAACATTACAGTCTGGATCAAATTATGCAAAGTTATTTTAATTTGGTGCAGCTGTGTTTCTTTCAATTTACAATAAACCTGATTTATTAGATTCAAAATAAATTTATACTGACAAGTACATTCCATAAAGTTGCTAGTATAAACCAATTGCCGATTTCTATTTTCCTAGAAAATTCTAAAGATATGTTGACACTGAATGACTAATCTGGAATCAGTTTGAGGTCCAACGAGACAGCATGATATTTGTTTTGCTTGTCTGCTCCCTGCTGGAAATTTTCTTTCTCAAAAACAGCTCTGCTCATACGTACAATAGAGACATATAAAGCACCCTTCCAACAGGTAGAAATTTTAATGCGTAAAGTATGGTGATAGGAGTCACATTCCCAAGCATTTAAAATACTCCTTTTTTTCTCTCTGCAAGATGCTGCACACCAACAGTGAACTTACAATATAAATGCAAAAATTACAGGCTATCCTTTCACAAATGTCTGATTTTTCAAAAGCATTTGAAAGTGGATTTCTATTCTTTCAATTTTTGTTCTTTAAAATCATAGAATCCCTACGGTGCAGATAGCGGCATTTGGCCCATCGAGTCTGCACTGACCCTCTGAATAGCATTCCCACCCCATCCTCATAATCCCACATTTACCATAGTTAATGCACTTAGATTGCACCCTATGGGACAATCTAGCATGGCCAATCCACCTAATCTGCACAGCTTTGGACTGTCGCAGGAAACCGGGAGCATCCAGAGGCAATCCACACAGACACAGGGAGGAAAGTGCAAACTTCACACAGAAGGTCGCCCAAGACTGAAATCGAACCCGGGTTCCTAACACTATGAGGCAATAGTATTGAAGTTTTATTCTCAAGACCTTGCTATGCTCCTACCAAGTTGTTCCAGTACAACTACAACACTTGCATCTACCCAGTAATGTAGAAAATTAAGAGAAAGCGAGGACTGCAGATGCTGGAGATCGGAGTCGAAGAGTGTGGTGCTGGAAAAGCACAGTCAGTCAGACAGCATCCAAGAAGCAGGAGAGTCGACTCTCCTACTCCTTGGATGCTGCCTGACCGGCTGTGGATTTCCAGCACCACCCTCTTCAAATTGCCTAGTATGTCAAAGAGAACAAAGAACAAAAAAATTACAGTACAAGAACAGGCCCTTCGGCTCTCCAAGCCTGCGCTGATCCAGATCTTCTATCTAAACCTGTCGTCTATTCCCTAAGGATCTGTATCCCTCTGCTCCCTGCCCATTCATGCATCTGTCTAGATACATCTTAAATGATGGAGGAGAAAGTGAGGACTGCAGATGCTGGAGATCAGAGCTGAAAATGTGTTGATGGAACAGCGCAGCAGGTCAGGCAGCATCCAGGGAACAGGAGAATCGACGTTTTGGGCATGGTTCCTGAAGAACGGCTTATGCCCGAAACGTCGATTCTCCTGTTCCCTGGATGCTGCCTCACCTGCTGCGCTGTTCCAGCAACACATTTTCAGTTCACATCTTAAATGATGCTATCATGCCCGCCTCTATCACCTCCACTGGCAACACGTTCCAGGCACCCACCACCCTTTGCGTAAAGAACTTTGCATGCATACCTCCCTTAAACTTTTCCCCTTTCACCTTGAACTCGTCACCCCTAGTAATTGAATTCCCTCACTCTGGGAAAAAGCTTCTTACTATACACCCTGACTATACACAAAAAGCAGAATAAATTCAATATGTCCAACTGCAGTGCCATTTAGACCATTAGGAAAGTGACGGAAGTGTTCACTAACAGTGATATCAAATGTCTGCTGATCAATAACTTGCTTACTGACATTCAGTTTAGGTTCTACTAAGGCTACTTGCCTCCTGATCCTGTTACAACCTTGGTCCAAACATAAACAAAAGAGCTGAATTCCAGAAGTGAAGCAATACTGAGTGCTGTTGACATCAAGGCAGCATTTGACCAAGTGTGGCATCAAAGAGCCCTAGTAAAATGGACTCATTGAGAATTGGGGGAAAATACTCTTCTGATTGGAAGTACAACAAAGGAAGATGGTCATGGTTGTTGGAAATCAGCCATCTCAGCTTCAGGACATCTCTGCAGGAGTTCCTTAGGTAGTGTCTTGGACCCAACCATCTTCAGTTACTTCATCAATGACTTCCCTCCATCATAAGGTCAGAAGTGGAAATGATCCCTGATTATTGTACAATGTTCAGAACCATTCACCACTCTTCAGAAACTGAAGTAATCCATGACCAAATGCAGAAAGACTTAGACAACATCTTGTTTCAGCTGACAGACTGCAAGTAAGATTTTCATCTCACAAATGCCAACCAATTACAATCTCCAACAAGACAGAATCTAAACATCACCCTTGACATGAATCACTGAATTCCCCACAGTCAACATCCCTGGGGGGGTGGGGGGGGCGTTACCATTCATCAGAGACTGAACAGGATTACCCATATAAATATTATGGCTACCACAGAAGGCCAGAGGCTAGGAATCCTGCAGCGGCACGATGGCACAGTGGTTAGCACTGCTGCCTCACAGCGCCAGAGACCCGGGTTCAATTCCCGCAACTGTCTGTGTGGAGTTTGCACATTCTCCCCGTGTCTGCGTGGGTTTCCTGCGGGTACTCCAGTTTCCTCCCGCAGTCCAAAAATGTGCAGGTTAGGTGAATTAGCCATGCTAAATTGCCCGTAGTGTTAGGAGAAGGGTAAATGTAGGGGAATGGGTCAGGGTGGGTTGCTCTTTGGAGGGTCGGTGTGGACTTGCTGGGCCGAAAGGCCTGTTTCCGCACTTCCCTTGATAAGTGCAGCTCAAGCAAAATTCAACAAGTTAAAAATCACACTACACCAGGTTATAGTCCAACAGCTTTATTTGGAAGTACTAGTTTTTGGAGTGGCTTCATCAGGTGGCTGTGAAGCAGGACCATAAGACTCAATTTATAGCAAAAGATCACAGTGTAATGCCACTGAAACGATATATTGAACAGACCTGGATTGGTGTTAAATCTTTCATCTTTGAAAATGGGTTGCAGGTTTTGGTTCATTAATATGTAAATCCCAAAACTTCTTTCAAATCACATTCTCAAGATAACTTAAGGTTTGAAAAAAGAAAAAGTGACATCTCAGCTCAGACAATGCATTAAAGGTGTGAGTTTGAGTCTGTCTGTATCCTAATCTTGAGTCAGACTGATTCTATTTCCAAAGTAGGAATTTATAAAATGTTACATGGATTGACTGCCTAAAGAGGTTTAGTGATTTATATGTTAATGAACCAAAACCTGCAACTCATTCTAAAAGATGAAAGACTAAACAGAAATCCAGGTTTGTTTAATATATCGTATCAGTTGCATGCAGGATACTGAGACCTTTTGCTATAAATTCTGTGTCTTATGATCCTGCTCCACAGTTACCTGTTGAAGGAACAACACTCCGAAAGCTAGTACTTCCAAATAAACCTGTTGGACTATAATCTGGTGTTTTGTGATTCTTAACGTTAACAACCCCAGTCAAACACTGGCACCTCCACATCAAAATTCAAGAAGTCAAGGCAATCCATTTGATAGGCATCACATCTGTGAAAATTACCTTCTCTATCACTGATGCAGAGTAGCAGCAGTGTGTACTGACTGTACGATGGACAGCAGAAATTCACCAAGGCTCCTTAGACAGCATCTTTTAAATCCAAAACCACTCCATCAAGAAGGACAAAGACAACAGATACATTGGAATACCAAGACCTGCAAGTTCTTTGCCACTCCTTCACAGTCACTGAGTCAAAATCTTGGAACCCCATCCCTAAGAACATTGTTGGTCTAATTAAACCAAAGAGCTTGCAGGGTTCAAGAAGACGGATCACCAACTCCTTAAGGGGCATCCAGGGATGTGCAATAAATGCTGGCCCAGCCAGCAATGCCTACAACTTATGAATGAATTTAAAACATTTAAGTTGTGGGCAACCTAAGAAATGGTGTTTAGCTGCAGTTGTATAATACAGAAACCCTAGCAATATAAAAAATAATATTTAATCCAGATTTGAAATAGTTTGTCTTATTGAAGGAATTCCCTCTCTCAATCTGATGCTAACGTGGTGCTATCCCTATGTGGGTCTATGTTTTTGAATGTCATTGAGGCAACAGTCAAGTTTACAGGCTATATTTGTTCAATATTTCTATCAAATGTATGCCACTATAGCTATAACTAAAGCATGTTTTGCATCACATCCAGAAACCTTAGATTATCCGAGAAAACATGAATAAAGTTCCCATAAGTGTTGCATTTCTACACTCAGCAGAAAAACAGATGTACATATGATTCTAGTTTCTGTGTTAACCACAAGCTTCCCTGTAAGCCATGCCCTATTCTTATTTAAAATCGCATGGCTATTCCTTCATTGTCACTGGATCAAAATCCAGGAACTCCCTAACAGTACTTTGGCTGTTACAGCTTTAACTGGGAAGAATGTACTGATTAATCATTCCTCACTGTTAGAAGCTGTCCCAAAGTGTAAAATATATGCAGTCCTAGTGAGAGCACCAAAATGACAATTTGCCTGACAGATTGCTATTCAGTACAAAACAACTACACAATAGGTTTCACCATGAATAGAATGCCTATTTACTGTAGCATAACTTTAACAAAACACAGTAAAATGAAAGGATTTACTGTTTGAGCCAAAGGACTCAGGAAAAAATAAATGATATCACGTGAGCGTTATCTTCGGTTATGCTGCATCTTTCTTGTCAGTTGACATTGTCATGACCATGCTGTTATTTAACTGACCTTGTTATTGCATCATAAAATCATGAAAATATCTCCAATGGTCGTAATTTTTTAAAAAATTCGTCTTGCAAATATGGGTGTCGTTGGCTGGGCAGTGTTCATTGCCCATCCCTAGTTGCCCTAGAGAAGGTGGTGGAAAGTTGCCTTCTTGAACCACTGCAGTCCATCTGTTTTGGGTGAATCAATGATGCTATTAGGAAGGGAATGCCAAGATTTTGACCCAGCAAGTGTAGGATCGGCAATATATTTCCAAGTCAGCATGAATGGCTTGGAGAGGAACTGTTCCCATATATCTGCTGTCCTTGACCTTCTAGATGGATGTGGGTCATGGGTTTGGAAAATACTTTCTGAGGAGCTAATGTGAATTTCGGCAGTGCATCTTGTAGGTAGTCCACAGGTGCTACTGAGTGTTGGTGGTGGAGGGAGTGGATGCTTGTGGATGTAGTGCCAATCAAGCGGCTGCTTTGTCCTGAACGGAGTCAAACATTTTGAGTGTTGTTGGAGCTGTACCCATCCAGACAAGTGGGGAGTATTTCATTACACTCCTGACTTATGCTGTGTAGATGGTGGCAGGCTTTGAGAGCTCAGGAGGTGAGTTACTCTCTGCAGTATTTCTAGCCTCTGATCTGCTTTTGTAGCCAATGTGGCAAGTCCAGTTGAGTTTCTGATCAATGGTAATCCCCAGGATTTTGATAGTGAAAGATTCAATGATGGTAACTGGTAATGCCAGCTTCATTTTTTTGGTGGCAGTTGCAGTGGGAGGAGCAACAGTGAGGACCAGGGCCTGATGGGAAGGCAAATTTAAAGTATAAAAACTTACTTTGAATATAGGCGGAGTGCACGCTGAGCAGGAGCTAACATGGGACTGCTGAGTAAGTGAGCTTATATCTTTGGGTGGTTGCTTTACCTGAAACATCACTCAGGTAGTGTCTCCCACGTATCCTCCTCCTCTAACCAAAATAAAAGGTTCTGTGTGCCAGATTGGTAAGGTGACTACTTTTTTTTTTAAACAGTAGTCTCGTTGGGAATTTAGGCTAGTGGGAATGGAGGTTAGGGCAGTTGAATGCTCCTCCTGCAGAACGTGGGAGGTAAGGGTCACCACTAGTGTCCCTGCTGATTGCATCTACGGGAAGTGCACCCAACTCCAGTTCCTCAAAAACCGTGTTAGGGAATTGGAGCTAGAGCTGGATGAACTTTGGATCATTTGGGAAGCAGAGGGGGTTATTGAGAGGAGTTACAGGGAAGTAGCCATACCTCAGGTCCAAGAAAGATGGTAGATGGGTTATTGTCAGGGGATGGAAAGGGCAGGCAGGACAGGGATCCCCTGTGGCCTTTTCCCTCAACAACAAGTATACCATTTTAGATACTGTTAGGGGAACAACTTACCAGGGGTAAGCCATGGGGTACAGGTCTCTGGAATAGAGTCTATCCCTGTTGCTCAGAGGTGAAGGGGGATGAGGAGCAGAGCATTAGTCACTGGGGACTCCATAGTTAGGGGGACAGATAGGAGGTTCTGTGGGAATGAGAGAGACTCCCGGTTGGTATGTTGCCTCCCAGGTGTCAGGATTTGAAATGTCTCTGATCGTGTTTTTGGGATTCTTGAGGGGGAGGGAGAGCAACCCCAATTCGTGGTCCACATAGGCAGCAATGATACAGGTAGGAAGAGAGATGGGGATGTAAGGCAGTAATTCAGGGAGCTAGGGTGGAAGCTTAAAGTTAGAACCAATAAAAGTTGTAATCTCTGGTTTGTTGCCCGTGCCACGTGCTAGGGAGGCGAGGAATAGGGAGAGAGAGGAGTTGGACACGTGGTAACAGGGATGATGCAGGAGGGAGGGTTTTGGATTCCTGGATAATTGGGACTCATTCTGGAGTAGGTGGAACCTCTATAAACAGGATGGTCTTCACCTGAACCAGAGGGGTACCAATATCCTGAGGGGAGAGTTGCTTATGCTCTTTGGGAGGGTTTAAACTAATTCAGTATGGGAATGGAAACCTAACTTGTAGTTCCAGTATACAGGAGATTGAGAGTAGTGAGGTCAGAAATAAGATTTCAAAGTCATAAGAGGGCACTGGCAAGCAAGATGTTGGTTTGAAGTGTGTCTACTTCAACCTCAGGACTATCCAGAATAAGGTGGGTGAGCATGCAGCATGGGCTGGTACCTGGGATTTCGATGTTGTGGCCATTTCAAAGACATTGGTAGAACAGGGACAGGAATGGTTGTTGCAGGTTCTGGGATGTAGATATTTCAGTAAGAACAAAGCAGATGCTAAAAGAGGTGGGGGTGTGGCACTGTTAATCAAGGACAGTATTATGTGGTAGAAAGGACGTTTGAGGAATCATCTACTTAGGTAGTATGGGCTGAGGTTAGAAACAGGAAAGGAGAGATCACCCTGTTGGGAGTTATCTATAGGCCTCTGAATAGTTCCAGAATGTAGAGGAGAGGAGGAAAGGATAGCAAAGATGATTCTCGATAGGAGCAAGACTGACAGGGTAGTTGTTATGGGGGACTTTAACTTTCCAAATATTGACTAAGAATACTATGGTTCAAGTACCTTAGATGGGTCAGTTTTTGTCCAATGTGTGCAGGAGGGTTTCCTGATAGTCCAACAAGAGGCAAGGCCAAATTGGATTTGGTACTGGGTAATGAACCTGGCCAAGTTAGATTTGGAGGTAGGTGAGCACTTTGGCGATAGTGACCACCATTCGGTTATGTTTACTTTAGCGATGGAAAGGGATAGGTACATACCGTAGGGCAAACGTTATAGCTGGGGGAAAGGCAATTATGACGCGATTAGGCAAGATTTAGGATGCATGGGATGGGGAAGAAAACTGCAGGGGATGGGCACAATTGAAATATGGAGCTTATTCAAGGAAAGGCTGCTGCATATCCTTGATAATTATGTACCTGACAGGTAGGGAGGAGGTGGTCGATCAAGGTTTACTAAAGAAGTTGAATCTCTTGTCAAGAGGAAGATGGTGGCTTATGTTAGGATGAGACATGAAGGCTCATACAGCACTTGAGAGTTACAAGTTAGCCAGGAAAGACCTAAAGAGAGAGTTAAGAAGAGACAGAAGGGGACATGAGGAGTCATTGGCGGATAGGATCAAAGAAAACCCGCAAGATTTAGGATGCATGGGATGGGGAAGGAAACTGCAGGGGATGGGCACAATTGAAATGTGGAGCTTATTCAAGGAAAGGCTGCTGCATATCCTTGATAATTATGTACCTGACAGGTAGGGAGGAGGTGGTCGATCAAGGTTTACTAAAGAAGTTGAATCTCTTGTCAAGAGGAAGACGGTGGCTTATGTTAGGATGAGACATGAAGGCTCATATAGCACTTGAGAGTTACAAGTTAGCCAGGAAAAACCTAAAGAGAGAGTTAAGAAGAGACAGAAGGGGACATGAGGAGTCATTGGCGGATAGGATCAAAGAAAACCCTAAAGCTTTCAATAGGTACATCAGGAATCAAGGGCCAATCAAGGATAGCAGTGGGAGGTTGTGCATGGAGTCAGAGGAGGTGGGGAAGCACTAAATGAATATTTTGTCAGTATTCATACTGAAAAAAGATAATGTTGTTGAGGAGAATACGGAGATCCAGGCTACTAGACTAGATGGGATTGAGATTGACAAGGAGGAGGAATTAGCATTTCTAGAAAGTGTGAAAATAGCTTAATCCTCTAGGCCAGATAGGATTTATCCTCAGACTCTCTGGGAAGCTAGGGAGGAGATTGCAGAGCCTTTGGCTTTAATCTTTATGTCTTCATTGTCTACAGGAATAGTGCTGGAACACTAAAGGATAGTAAATCTTGTTCCCTTAGAGAGTAGAGACCTTGGTAATTATAGACCAGTGAGCATTACTATGTTTGTGGGTAAAGTGTTGGAAAAGTTTATAAGAGATAGGATTTATAATCATCTAGAAAGGAATAAGTTGATTAGTGATAGTCAACAGAGTTTTGTGAAGAATAGGTGGTGCCTCATAAACCTTATTGAGTTCTTTGAGATGGTGACCAAACAGGTGGATGAGGGTAAAGTGGTTGATGTGGTGTATATGGATTTCAATAAGGTGTTTGATAAGGTTCCCCATGGTAGGCTACTGTACAAAATACGGAGGCATGGATTGAGGGTGATTTAGTGGTTTGAATCAGAAATTGGCTAACTGAAAGGAGACAGAGTGGTGGTATATGGGAAATGTTCATCCTGGAGTTCAGTTACTCGTGGTGTACCACAAGGATCTGTTTGGGGCCACTGCTGTTTGTCATTTTTATAAATGACCTGGATGAGGATATAGAAGGGATGTGTTAGTAAATTTGCAGATGATACTAAGGTCGGTAGAGTTGTGGATAGCGCCGAAAGATATTGCAAGTCACAGAGGGACTTAGATAAGCTGCAGAGCTGGGCTGAAAGGTGGCAAATGGAGTTTTAGTGCAGAAAAGTGTGAGGTAATTCACTTTGGAAGGAGCAACAGGAATGAAGAGTACTGGGCTAATGGTAAGATTCTTGGTAGTGTAGATGAGCAGAGAGATCTCAGTGTCCACGTACATAGATCCCTGAAAGTTGCCACCCAGGTTGATAGGGCTGTTAAGAAGGCATACGGTGTGTTAGCTTTTATTGGTAGAAGGATTGAGTTTTGGAGCCACGAGGTCATGCTGCAGCTGTACAAAACTCTGGTGCGGCTGCACTTGGAGTATTGCGTACAGTTCTGGTCATCGTATCAGAGGAAAGATGTGGAAGCTTTGGAAAGGGTTCAGAGGAAATTCACTAGGATGTTGCCTGGTATGGAGGGCAAGTCTTCTGAGGAAAGGCTGATGGCCTTGAGGCTATTTTCATTAAAGAGAAGAAGGCTGAGAGGTGACTTAATTCAGACATATAAGAAAATCAGAGGGTTAGATAGGGTGGACAGTGAGAACCTTTTTCCTCAGATGGTGATGGCTAGCACGAGGGAACATAGATTTAAATTGATGGGTGATAGATATACGACAGATGTCAGCTGTAATTTCTTTACTCAAAGATTAGTAGGGGCATGGAACGCACTGCCTCCAACAGGGGTAGACTTGCCTACTTTATGGGCACTTAAATGGTAATAGAATAGACATATGGATGAAAATGGAATAGTGTAGGTTAGATGGGCTTTGGATTGGTTTCTCAGGATAGCTCAACATCAAGGGCCAAAGGGCCCGTACTGCGCTGTATTATTCTAATGAATGTCAAGGGGTGGTGGTTAGATTGTCTCTTATTGGTGATTGCAATTACCTGGAATTTGTGTGGCACAAATGTTATTTGCCACTCGTCAGCCTAAGCCTGGATATTGTCCAGGTCTTGTTGCATTTGAACATGGGCTGCCAGAATCTGATGAGTCGTGACCAGTGCTGAACAATGTGCAATCATCGGCAAATGTCCCCCCTTCTGACATTATGATGGAGGGAAGATCATTGGTGAAGCAGATGAAGATGGTTGGGCCAAGGACACTACCCTGAGGAGCTGAGTGACCCTGGCAGAACCCAAACTGGGCATCACTGAGGAGGAGAAAGTGAGGACTGCAGATGCTGGAGATCAGAGCTGAAAATGTGTTGCTGGAAAAGCACAGCATGTCAGGCAGCATCCAAGGAGCAGGTGAATCGATGTTTTGGGCATAAGCCCTTCCTTTCCTGCTTATGGCCGAAACGTCGATTCTCCTGCTTCTTGGATGCTGCCTGACCTGCTGCACTTTTCCAGCAACACATTTTCATCACTGAGGAGGTTATTGCTGAGCAGGTGCTGCTTGATAGCACTGTTGGTGACACCTTCCCATCACTTCACTGATGATTGAGAGTAGACTGATGGGGCAGTAATTGGCTGGGTTGGATTTGTCCAGCTTTTTATGTAAAGGACAAACCTTGGCAATTTTCCACAACTGGGTGGATGCCAGTTCTGTAGCTGTACTGGAACAGCTTGGCTAGGGGAATGGCAATTTCTGAAGCACAAGTCTTCAGTACTATTGCTGGAATGTTGTCGGGGCTCATAGTCTTTGCAGAATCCAGTGTCTCCACCCATTTCTTGATATCATGTGGAGAGAATCGAATTAGCTGAAGACTGGTATCTGTAATGCCGGGGACCACTGCAGATGGAATATCCACTCGGCACTTCTGGCCTAAGATTGCTGCAAAAGCTTCAGACTTTTTTTTGCGCTGATGTTCTGGGCTCTTCCATCTTTGAGGATAAGGATATTTGTGGAGACCCCTCCTCCTGTGGTGAGTTGTTTAATTGTCCACCACCATTTGTGGCTGGATGTAATAAGACTGCAGAGCTTAGATATGATCCATTGGTTGTGGGATCACTTAGCTCTGTCTTTCACTTGCTGCTTGTGCCATTTGGCATGGTAGTATTCCTGCTTTGTAGCTTAATTTACAGGTAAACCCGGTGTTGCTCTAGGCATGCCTTCCTGCATCCTCCATTGATCCATGTTGATCCCTTGGCTTGATGGTAATGGTAGAGTGGGGATATATTGGGTCATTAGGTTGCAGATTGTACTGCTGTCGATGGCCCACATCGTCTCATGGATGCCCAGTCTTGAGTCGCCATATCTGTTTGAAGTCTGTCTCATTTAGGATTGTGACAATGCCACTCAATGCAATGGAGGTTATTCTCAATGTGAAGATCCACAAGGACTGTGCGGTGATCATTCTTACAGCTACGGTCATGGATAGATGCATCCACAGCCAGCAGATTGGTAACAATGAGGTCAAGTATGCTTTCCCTCTTGTTGGTTCCCTCATCACCTGCTGCAGACACAATCTAGTAGCCACATCCTTTAGGACCCGACCAACTCGATCAGTAGTGCTGCTGCCCAGCCATTCTTGATAGTGGACATTGAAATCCCCTACCCAGAGTATATTTTGTGCCCTGGCCATCCTCAGTGCTTCTTCCAAGTTGTTCAAGAGTATTGATTGGTATGTTTTAATCAGCAGGATGTTTCCTTGTCCATGTTTAACCTGAAGCTATGAGATGGTGATGGTAGTATCTGGGACATTGTCTATGAGGTATGATTCCATGAGTCTGACTAGTCTGTGAGGCAGCCCTCTCAATATTGGCACTAGCCCACAGATGTTAGTGAAGAAGACCTTGTAGAATCAACAGAGCTCTTTCTGCCATTATCTTTTCCAGTGCCTCGGTCAATGCCAGTAAACTGTCCGGTTTCATTTCTTTGAGACTTTGTGGCAATTGATACAACTGAATGTCTTTCTAGGCCATTTCAATGGGCACTTGAGAGTGAACCACATTGCTGTGGGTCTGGAGTCACATGTAGGTCAGACCAGGCAAGGATGGAAATTTGCTTCCCAGAAGGGCATTATAGAGTCATTGAGTCATAGAGATGTACAGCATGGAAACAGACCCTTTGGTCCAACCCGTATATGCCGACCAGATATCCCAACCCAATCTAGTCCTACCTACCAGCACCCGGTCCATATTCCTCCAAACCCTTCCTATTCATATACCCATCCAAATGACTTTTAAATGTTGCAATTGTACCAACCTCCACCACTTCCTCTGGCAGCTCATTCCATACACATACCACCCTCTGCATGAAACAGTTGCCCCTTATGTCCCTGTTATATCTTTCCCCTCTCACCCTAAACCTATGCACTCTAGTTCTGGACTCCCCGATCCCAGAGAAAAGACTTTGTCTATTTATCCTATCCATGCCCCTCATAATTTTGTAAACATCTATAAGGTCACCCCTCAGCCTCCGATGCTCCAGGGAAAACAGCCTCAGCCTGTTCACCCTCTCCTCATAGCTCAAATCCTCCAACCCTGGCAACATCCTTGTAAATTAATGAAACAGTTGGGTTTTTCCAACAATCGACAATGGATTCATGGTCATCAGTGGATTCTGAACTTGCTTTTACCTCATGTTCACTGTCATTTTCTCATCTTCCTCAGTCTGCAGATGGAATTAAAATGGTGGAATATAGACATGAAGGTAATGATCAATATTTTGCTTCAGTCATGATTCCATTTACAACTGCTCTGGGATGGGAATAAAACTCATACAGTCATAGGGGTCTACAGCACAGAAAAATATCCTTTGGCTCATCAAATCTGTGCCATTCAAAATCACCCACCTAACTATTCTAATCCCATTTTCCAGTATTTGTCCTACAGCTTTCTCAGCCTTGACATCGCAAGTGCACATCTAAATACGTTTTCAAATGTTATGTGTGCTTCTCCCTCTACCACCCTCGTAGGGATTGATGTCCACCAGCCTCTGGGTGACAACGTTTTTCCCTCACATTCCCTAAACCTCTGCCCTTTACCTTAAATTCTTTGTCCATAGTCATTGATCCTTCCATCTAGTAGAAAAGTTCTTTTGTGTCTACCCTATGAATACTCTTCATAATTTTATACAACTCCATTATGGCCCCCTCAGTCTTCTCTGCTCCAAAGAAAACAAGCCTAGTCTATACAATCTCGCTTCATAATTAAAACATTCTGATTCATCTCTTCTGTATCCTCTCCATTGCAATCACATATCTCCACTAACCTGGATTCCAGAACTCCAGCTGTGGCCTAACTAACATTTTATACAGTTCCA
>NC_057712.1:42391782-42412993 GCF_004010195.1 Chiloscyllium plagiosum
ATACAGCAGGTCAGACAGCATCACAGAAGCAGGAAAGTCAACATTTCAGGTCAGGACCCTTCTTCAGGACCTGACCTGAAATGTTGACTTTCCTGCTCCTCCGATGCTGTCTGACACGCTGTGTTTTTCCAGCTCCACATTATGTTGACTCTAACTTCCAGCATCTGCAGTCCTTATTATTTCCAAGCTCTTGAGACAGAGACATTATTCTGTTGAAATCAGTGCTTGCCATACCATGTAAGAACAGTAGGAGTAAGCACTGTATGATTGCTGGTAACTGTCCTCCCACTCCACACCACTCAAGAAACTTGATAAATACTTAAAGGTCAAGGTGCAAGATTCAATCCTCCTGTGCAGCCAATGAGACCTTTCATTGTCTTTGTGAATTGTGGCATGCAAGTGCCACTTTTAAGGGCGCCTATGATTACCTCTGCTTAACTGAGATGCCTGTCTTCAATCTGCAATGACCAGTGATATTACACATGCAGGGTTTATATGATTACAGGTGACCGCAACCTGTACTGTGTTAATGCAATTGGCCTTTGAAGAGCCTTATGTTGTTCATGATTCAGACCCATGTGCTCAGTCAGCGAAAAAAAATTTACTCCACCCACTCCTTGCAGCAAATTTCAACTCTGGCTGACCACAGGAATGCCAAGCCACCACCTTTGCTTGTAAGTCAGTGTCACTGGAAGTAATGAAAATCTCCATGCCTCTTGCTCCAAAATGGAAAGGCTGATCACCATGTTCTTCACCTCCATTCCCTTCACCTCCACCTCCACCTACCCCTCCAAGCCCCACAACATGCTATTAAAATTATGTTAAATAGTTATACAATCTGTTTAATTAGAATATTATAGCACATTTGGGCCATTTAGTATATGGTATGTTCCACCCAAAGCTTTCGTCAGTAAAATGTACTGTTCATAGAAACAGCGCGTTTGATTAAACCAATCCATGACGATGTTCATTCTCCACCTCAAATTTCCTCTCTGGTTTGCTCATCTATCTCTAACATCATATTCCTCTATTCCCTTCTCCTTTAGCTGCTTATCTCATTTCCCCTTAAATGCATCGAAATGACTCACTCAACTGACTCCCTGTGACAATTATCCTTGCCAGTTTTTGGACAGATGTTTCTTCTGAATTCTCATTTTGGTTTCTTGGTTATTATTTGATATCAATGGTCTTTGATTTTAAAAACCTCCATTAGGTCACCTCTCAATTATGTCTTCTAATTCTGGTATCATCCTTGTCAATCATTTTGCACCTTCTCCAATGCCTCCATATCTTTTTTATAATTCCAGCGAGTAAACGTTTGTGATAATCCATGAGATACAATAGCATTCTGACCTTGTCAAAAATAGCTAACCTCTATTACTGTCAATATGGTGGACAAAATAACTTTGTTATTTGGTTTCCTTCTGAATTATTTGTTGAGCGTTTATACTTCTTAAGCTAACATTATTCTATTTTGTTCATATTTGTATATTGAATATGTGTGCTGTATCATATATAATTCAGCAATTAAAGAGCCAAATGAGCTAATTCTAGTTTTACCTTCACTGGAATGTGCATGTTGACTCACTGGGTGCTTGTTTCCACGGGTGACTTGATTGAAACGTATAAGATCCTGAATGGTATTGACAAGATGGACATGGAAAGAATGTTTTCTCTTATGTAGCTGGTCCAGAACAAGAGGGCATTGTTTTTAAATTAAGGGTTGCCCTTTCAGGACAGCGATGAGAAGTTTTTTTGTTTGATGTGAGTGTACAATTTTGAAACCCTCTGCCTCAGAAGGTGGTGGCGGCAGGATCATTGAATATATTTAAGACAGAGATGCACAGATTTTTACTTAGCAGAGGAATCAAAATGGGAATGTGGAATTCAAAATACAAACAGGTCAGCTATGATCTTTTCAAATGCCATGAAAGTATGAAGGGCCAAATTATTTGTGTCTATTTAAGTTCATACATACGTTCATTAAGTTCATAGAAATGTGAGAGCAAAGAGCGATTTTGATTTTGGATGAAAATTGACACTGTAGAACTCAAAGGAGGACAGTGGCAGAGTGGTAATGTCAGTAGATTAGTCAATCCAGAACCCCAAGATAATGTCCTGGGAATATGGGTTCAAATCTTACCATGGCAGATGGTGAAATCTCCATTCAATAAAACCTGGGATTTTTAAAAAATTCCGCTAACCATGTAACCACAATCAATTGTCATATAAATCCACCTGGTTCACTAATACCCTTTAAGAAAGGACATCTGCCATCTTTACCTGGTCTGTTCTATATGTAACTCCAGGCCCACAGCATAGTGGTTATTAACTTCACTCTTGATAATTGGGAAATAGTGCTGGTCCAACTAGAGACACCCACATCCCAAGAAGGAATTAAAGAAAATCCAATAGAGTTCTTGATCAACAAGAATAACAATCGGACATTTCTTTAAGCTATTTATTTCTGCTTTTTTTTTTGGACTGAGCAGTTAGGCTTTCGGATTCAACTCAGCAGTTTGCTCACCAGACAAAAAATACAAAAACTTCCAAAATCTTAGTCATACATGAACTCTCAACTTGAACAGATCAAAATCCTTTAATACATACATGGATGTCGTTCTTTTTTCAAATCACTGGCACACACTAGATTTATCTTCCCACAGTTGACAGTAACCCATGGGTAAGAGCACACGAGTGTTCCATATCAAATGTCCAAAATATATGAATACATGAGCTAATGCCAGAAAATGAACTGCAAGTAAAGGAGCCCTTACAAAAGTTAGGTAACAAATATTTGCTACTTTTAAACATCCTTAGCAAACCACAACGTATAATTCTACTTTGTAAAAATGTACCTATTTAACATTTTTGAAAGCTTGCTGCCATGCTGTAGTAAAATTTCACACCTCAACATTCGCATCTCTCAAACACATTTCACATGCAGAAGACATTTTCCTGCCACTTAAATAGTGTGGCAGATTTTCGGTTTGTACTGAGAAAAGTACCCAAAAAATACAAAAGTATAATTTTGTTTTTACGTTCTGTGAACTTAGCATTTCCACAAAAAGCTAGTGTGAAATAGACTGCAATCCATATTAACAATCAAATGACACCCTTATTACAAACAAATACCTTTTATTATAATACTCATACTCTAAAAGATAATAATCTTTAATTCTTGCATGAAGATCACATACCCTGTTTAATTGCCTAGAAACTGATTTAAGATCTGTCTTCATATTGACAGTTATACAGTAAATAAGAATTTTATAATAAAGATATATCCAAGCAAATGCCTGTTTGTCTTAAACATTTCATAAAAAATTAATAAAAATACATACAATAATGCTTGTATTGCAGCTTATCACATGATAAATATCTTAAAATGCTTATCATTAAATAACATTGTTATCTCATACAATTCAATTTTTTAAAAAATTAAAAGACAGAAAATAACTATGCCAATTTAATGAGAATTATTATTCTGGGACCAATACTTCAAATAAAGCAAACACTTAGATGTTTCAAAGAGCTGACTTGTACAATATATTATATAAAGATTTTTTTGCTCAAAACATCATCAGAATTATCTATTCTAAAGTAGTCGAAATATGAAAGAACTTACATATTCCTTGACCCCAACTGTGGTTTTCTGAACAAATTGGTGATACTGACAGAAACAATGGGAGATTTATTTAGCAAAGGGTACCACAGGGGCCTGAGTAGCAAGTCCAACTGTGGCAATAAAAACTTTTACTCCTAAGTGCACTGCCCCTACATGATGTTCCCAAAGTGCTTAAGCAAATTGTGTGCTCCTGGTACAATGATTGACATGGACCTTTCTAGCCAGTCAGTGTGTACACCTCACTGTCACAAGTGAGACCATTTGTGCAGGGAAATAATTTCAAAATGGTGGATTCAGTATTTATGAGCTAAAGGGGAACTACAAAAGGCTTTTTAAATTTAAATGTCAATTTTCTTTTCATAGAACCTTCTAAACAAGGAATAAAATGTTTAAATTTATTTTTTAGCAGAATCACAGAAAAATGTTTCTTTATGTTTGTGGAAATGTTTCCTTACAAGTGGAATCTATTATAACTATAGACTGACAATGCAACCAATAGTGGCTGAGTCATTTACATGTAAATTGTTGATCTGTGTTCATCAGTAATAAGCAAAATATCAAAGAATTAAAATAGTTATTGATCTTTTTGCTCTTTCTGGAAGCTTGAATGTAGCATGGCAACAAAAGTCCTGATAATTCAAGCTCTTTGGGATGCTTCTGAAAAATGGAATAAATTGCTATATAAATACTAGTCTTTCAATTATATTTGACACCATAGAAATTAGGACAACTTTTCATTAGCATATATTCTTACTGTTGTATGAACAGTGCCTATCAGTTCACCTCAGGTACCAAGGTCTGTATACTATTTGACTCCACAAATATAAGATCTAAGCACAGTTGTTTAGTACTAGACCTGAGCTAACAGATTTCAAACATAGATCTCTGCAGTCAATGTAGGCTCTCAACCTAACACGCTTGAACTAGTAAACCCAGCACAGATAATGTAACCTGAAGTGGAAACCCATGGAATTGAGGCCAAATTATTGAAAACCAATATAGGAAATTGGTTAAGCGGCAGGAAGCAGAGAGTTGGAATAAGGCGTAAGTGGGATATTTGTTGGGACCTCAATTATTCACAATATTCATTACAACTTGAATAACAGCATAAAAAGTCAAATATCCAAATTTGCTGGTGACACAAAATTGGGCAGCATTGTGGACAGTGTTGACAACAGCATGAAGTTACAACAGGATTTTGAAAGATTAGATGAACGGGCAAGGCCATGGCAGATTTTACTATAACTGGGTATGAGGTTATCCATTTCGGTCCGAAGAAAGATAGGTCAGGGTATTTTTAAGAAGGCACAAAGTTAAGTACAGTGGATGTCCAATGAGATTTGCGGTTCAAGTGCACAGCTTTACAATATGCCACAAATAGGTGCAAAAAGTAGTCATGAAAGCTAATTGAATGCTGACCTTCATATCTGAAGGGCTGGAGTATAAGATGTTATGCTGCAGTTGTACAAAACCCTAGTTGGACCCCACACAGTGAACTGTGAGCGGATCTGGGCACCACACCTTAGGAAGGATGTTTTGGTCCTGGAGGGAATTCAGTGCAGGTTTACAAGGATGATAACTGGACTTCAGGAGTTAAATTATAAGGAGAGATTAGACAAATTAGGATTTATTCTCTAGAATTTAGAAATTTAAGGTGTAACTTAATCGAAGTCTGCAGGATGTTAACAGGGGAAGACAGGTTAGTTCAAGATAAACTATTTCCACTCCCTAAAGATTCTAGAACCACGGGATATAGTCCAAGAATTAGGGCCAGGCCATTCAGGAGATATGGTAGAAAGCACTTCTACACATTAAGGAACTCCCTTTCTTAAACTGCAGTTGATACTAATTCAATTATTAAATTTAAATCTGAGATAGACACAGTTTTACTAAGCAAAGATATAAAGAGATCTAGGCCTAAGACAGGCTGATGGAATTAAGTCACAGAACAACCATGACCTTATTGAATAGCAGAACAGCCTCAGGGGCTGAATACCACACACCTGTTCCTATGTTCCTCCATAACCTGCCTAAGTGTAAGGGTTAGTACCAAAACATTTGCAATCAAATGGTTGTAAGTTTGTAGCACAGAGGTAAGCCACTTGGTCCATTGTATCCATGCTGGACCACAAATTGGTTATCCATGCTATCCAATTTGATCCCACCTATAGCCCTTGATCCATATTCCTGTTGTTTATAATACCTCAACTATACTGTTATTCACATATAAGATAACAACCCAAGGAATGACCTCATAAACCTAGACGAAAAATCTCTGACATTAGAGTCAACATTATCAGACCTTCCATCAAACTACATCTTGGCAGACATTTGCTGAGGTGTCCATCCTTAATGGCGATGCGTGTGTCCAAGAAGGAGACTGATCCTAAAGATTAGTCCCTGGTAAGCCTGATGGTGGGGTGAAACTTGTAGTTGGTTCAGTGATTCCTCACCAGGAGACCAAAGGAAGAAAATGTTGTCCATGTACCTGGTGGAGTGCTGATTGGAGGTCCCGCATTGCAAAGAAGTTTTTTCGAACTTGTACATGAAAATGTTGGCATTTGGGGTGCAAACTTTGTCCCAATGGCCATTCTGTGTGTCTGAATGAAGAACTAGCTGTCAAAGGTGACGCTATTGTGAACAAAGCACAAAGAACATTACAGTGCAGAAACAGGCCCTTCAGCCCTCTAAGCCTGCACCAATCCACATTCTCTATCGAAATCTGTCGTCTATTTTCTAAGGATCTGTATCCCTTTGCTCCCTGCCTATTCAAGTATCTGTCTAGATACATCTTAAATAACACTATTGTTCCTGCCCCGATCACCTCCGCCGGCAACGCATTTTAGACACCCATCACCCTCTGCATAACAAACTTTATGGGCGGCACGGTGGCACAGTGGTTAGCACTGCTGCCTCACAGCGCCAGAGACCCGGGTTCAATTCCCGCCTCAGGCGACTGACTGTGTGGAGTTTGCACGTTCTCCCCGTGTCTGCGTGGGTTTCCTCCAGGTGCTCCGGTTTCCTCCCATAGTCCAAAATGTGCAGGTCAGGTGAATTGGCCATGCTAAATTGCCCGTAGTGTTAGGTAAGGGGTAAATGTAGGGGTATGGGTGGGTTGCGCTTCGGCGGGGCGGTGTGGACTTGTTGGGGCGAAGGGCCTGTTTCCACACTGTAAGTAATCTAATCTAATCTTTTCCCCTCTCACTTTGAATTTGTGACCCCTAGAAATTGAGTCCTCCACTCTGGGAAAAAGTGTCTTGCTATCCACCCTGTCTACACCTCTCATGATTTTGTAAGCCTCAGTCAGGTTCCTCCCTCAACCGTCTTCTTTCTAGTGAAAATAATCCTAATCTACTCAACCTCTCCTCATAGCTAACAACCTCCATACCAGGCACTATCCTGGTGAACCACCTCTGCACCCTCTCCAAAGCATCCACATTTTTTTGGTAATGTGGCGACCAAAGCTGTATGCAATATTCCAAATGTTGCAGAACCAAAATCTTATATTATGGCAACATGACCTGCCAACTCTTGTACTCAATACCCCATCCGATGAAGGAAAGCATGCAGTATGCCTTCTTGACAACTTGACTGACCTGCGTTGCCAATTTCAGGGAACAATGGGCCTGAACACCCAGATCTCTCAGTGCATCAATATTTTTCAGGACTTTTCCATTTACTGTATAGTTCGCCCTGGAATTGCATCTTCCAAATTGCATCACCTCACATTTGTCCATTTGCCATTTCTCTGCCCAAATCTCCAATCCATCCATATTCTGCTGTATTCTCTGACAGTCCCCTTCACTATCTGCTACCCCACCAATCTTAGTGTCATCTGCAACCTTGCTAATGAGGCAACCTACACCTTCCTCTAAATCATTTATGTATATCATTGTGGTCGAGGATGAACTGGACAAAATAAAGATCTGCATACAAAAATTGGCAAGATGGGTTAAAACTTCAGGCGGTTCACTGTTATAAACGGAACTCCATCATACTTTAAACAGTATTTTTTCATAGAACCCTGGACTGGCAAAATATTGTGACCTCAAAATGGAGTTTAGGGGGGTGGATCCAAGATGGTGGCAATCTAACAGGTCTGCCTTGCTGGGCTGTGCACCATAACCCAGGTGAAATGGTGCTTTTACCCTTCCCATGTAAGTTAGCTTGGAAAACATTGATGTTTAATATAAGTAGAATTGTTACATTTCTTTTTTTCTAGTAAGGGAAGATGACCAGAGGCAAAGGACCAGTGGCTCAGTGGTTAGCACTGCTGCCTCACAGCACCAGAGTCCCAGGTTCGATTCCAGCCTCGGGTGACTGTCTGTGTGGAGTTTGCACATTTTCCCTGTGTCTGCGTGGGTTTCCTCCAGGTGCTCCGATTTCCTCCCACAGTCCAAAGGTGTGCCGGTCAGGTGAATTGGCCATGCTAATTTGCCCATAGTGATAGGTGCATTAGTCAGAGGAAGTGGGTCTGGGTGGGTTATTCTTCAGAGGGACGGTGTGGACTGGTTGGGCCGAAGGGCCTGTTTCCACACTGTAGGGAATCTAATATATCTAATCTATATCGCAATGTGCAGGACATTGCCCTTCAGCTTCAGCCTCCTCTGAAATCCTGATAGACTCACTCAACAAGGCCTGGGAGTTTGTGAAGCTCTGGGAGAAGATCGAAGCATCGATTGAAGAAAATTGCAGCGGGCTTGAACCAATCTCGGACATGCTGCAGAAGCATGAGCAGGAGCTGGAAGGACTCAGGAAGCGGCAGACCGCAACATCAGACCCCGCGGTCGAGTCCTTGGTGGGACTGATCCAGGCCCTGGAGAAGCAGGTACGGGCCTTAGTAGAGCAGGTTGACGACCTCAAAAATTGAGGTTGAAGAAAGAACATCCAGGTCGACGGGCTGCCGGAACGAGAGGAAGGCGAGCAGCCAGCCAGTTTTTTTGAAGAATAGCTGCCGTGATTTCTGGGCTGGAAGGCCGAGACGGGCCGGGTGAGGATTGATCAAGCTCATCGGGTGGCAGTGCACAGGCTCAGTTCAGACAAGTGCCCCTATAGCAATTCCAGTCCTATAGGGACAAACAGAAGGTAATGGAAGCCTCCAGATTGCTGGGGAATGATCCACTGGCTCTGATTTGCAAAGGATCCAAGATTATGTATTTTCAGGACTTTCCTGTGGCCATGATGAGGAAGAGGAAGTCCTTTGATGAGGTGAAGAAGAGATTGAGGGATCTGGATATTCAATATTCCATTAGGTACCCAACAATCCTTTGTTTTAACCACGAAGGGTTCGTGCATTTATTTGACTCATCAGGAAAAGCGGAGAACTTTCTGGACACTTTGAAACAGACCGTATGTTCCAAAGAACATGGACAATAATGGTTCTCTTTTCTTTTCCCTTTATTTATTTTTTCTCTCTACCTTGTGTAATTCTCTTTTTTTCTTTTTTTTTATTACAGGAAGTGTTGTTGGATGTTTTTCAGTGATAATTGAGGTCAGTGTATTGATGAGGATGAGTGAAATGCGCACTTTCAATTTCTTTGTTTATAATAATTATTTTCTTTTGTCCTTCACCTGAGTTTGGGATGTGACTCAAGTTAGAAGGAGTTATGGAGATGTATGCAGGTAGTGTGAGTGCCCCCCGTGGGCAGGGGGAAGATTAGTTTGTTGGTTTTTAGTAGATGTAGTTTTTGAAAGTTTTGTTAATGTCGTTCTAGTTTGTGTATTTTCTAGGCTCCATGAGTCTCCATTTATGTACACTTGGCGTGTTGTGAGTAGGGTTCTTCCTCTGGGGGGTTCAGGGTTGTTATACGGGGATATGGTTAAATGTCTCATTAAATAGTGCACCTGGAATATTAAGGAGAGTCATTTGCCAGTCAAGAGAAAAAAGGGACTTTCGAGTCTCAGGCAGGAGAGGGTTGATATTGCCCTGTTGCAAGAAACCCACCTTGATGATAAGGAGCATCTAAAGTTACAGCAGGATGGGTTTGATCAGGTGTTCTTTTCGTTCTTTAACACTAAGAGCAGGGGAGTGGCTATACTTATCCAGAAGAATCTCCAGTTTAAGTTATTATTAAATCAAATTAAAGATTAATATGGGTGATTCATAATACTTAAAGCTTTAATACATGGCGAAGAGTATGGTGTTCTCAATAATTACTGTCCCCTGGCACACCCCCTCAAATTCCTGACTGATGCACTTTCTAAATTGATTGCCCTTGGAACGCGGCACAGTGTCATAGGGGGAGATTTTAACTGCCTCATAGGCCCCACAGTGGGTAGAATGCCCAAATGCTCCCCAAACATCTCTCCACAATGTAAGCAGCTGGTTGACTTATGCATGGAATTGAGGCTGGTGGATGTTTGGAGATATCTCTACCCATGGATAGTGACTTCACCCTTTTCTCTAATCTGCACAAGTGTCATACTGGGATTGACCTTTTTTTAGCTCTCGGTTTTTCTGGATGTGGTGATGTCCTGTACAATTGGAAACATAGCCATTTCTGTGACAGTGTATTTGGAGGTTAAGATTAAAGGCCGTGGGACAGTTTTGTGGCATTGGTGAATGAATCCTTTCATTCTCAAGGACAGTACGTTTATTGAGTACTTCTCAAATGAATTTAAAACATTCTTGGCCATTAATTTGGGAATGGTTAGTAACCCATCTATACTCTGGGAGACTGCTCAGCCCTATGCTAGGGGGATAATTACCTTTTATTTGGCAAGTTGGAAGTGACAAAAGGGAGAGCAACAGCATCTGCTTGAGGCACAGTTGAAGGCAGCTGAGATGGCATATTTTGAACGGCCACCGGTGACTAAATTGCAACGAGTCACAGCTCTCCAAATTACTTTGAACTCCATGCTCACTCAGATAGCGAAGAGAGAACTCTGTTTTGTGAAACAAAGGCTGCATGGGCATAGTGATAGAACAGGCAGCATCCAAGGAGCAGGAGAATCGACGTTTCGGGCATGAGCCCTTCTTCAGGAATCAGGCTCATGCCCGAAACGTCGATTCTCCTGCTCCTTGGATGCTGCCTGACCTGCTGCGCTTTTCCAGCAACACATTTTCAGCTCTGATCTCCAGCATCTGCAGCCCTCACTTTCTCATAGTGATAGGCCAGGCAAATACCTGGCATATCTGGCCAGGAAAAAGAGCACCCCATTACATCAATCAGAGAGGGCACTGGGATTCTTACTTGCGACTCTAAAAAGATCAATGCAGCATTTTGGAGGTTTTACTCCGAACTATACCAGCTGGAATGCTGTGGGGATAGGTTGGCTAAGACGGAGTCTTTTAAGAACCTGGACCTTCTAGTGTGACCTCGGAACAGGTGTCTCTTCTTAATGCCCTCTTAACAGGGCAAGAGATACAGGAGGCAGTAAAACAGCTTCAAAGTGTGAAGGCACCCAGCCCTGATGGCCTCCCAAGTGAATTCTACAAAGAATTTATAAATATTTTGTCAGGGCCGATGCTGGACATGTACAATTATTCATACAAAGTTAAAAATCACACAACACCAGGTTATAGTCCAACAGGTTTAATTGGAAGCACACTAGCTTTCGGAGTGACGCTGGAGGACTGTGCCTCGTATAGACTCATTTCGCTGTTAAATTCGGACTTCAAAATTTTATCCATGACACTTGCATTGAGATTGGAAAGGGTGTTGCCCTCTACTGTTGAGGAGGACCAGATGGGTTTTATGAAGGGCTGTAGGTCCTCCAATAATATTAGATGATTACTGCTTATGGTCCAAGTGGGTCAGCAATGATTGATTCAAGGATTAGTGATCTCCTTAGATGCAGAAAAACCATTTGACTGGGTGGAGTGGCCATATCCTGGCACAGTTTGGTCTTGTTGAGGTCTTTGTTAGATGGGTGGAAGTCCTGTATAGTGGTCCTCCGGCTGGTATAAGATCTAATAATTTCAGTGTCAGTAGGGGAGGTCAGCAAGGTTGTCCCCTCTCACCTCTACTCTTTATGATGTTGATTGAGCTGTTGGCAGAGGCTATCCTTAGGGACCCTAATATATCTGCCCCAGAAGTGGGATAAAGGTCACATAAGATTACATTACCTGCAGGTGACGTTCTCCTCTTTTTATCAAACCCGGCAGTTTCTGTATCCCATTTAATACAACGTATTAATTTATTTGGCTCTTTTCCAGGATATAAGATCAATTTTGCAAAGTCGGAGGCTATGCCCGTGGATGGTCTCAAGGAAATACCTGACATTGAAGGTGAATTACGATTCCCCTTTAAATGGTCATGGGAGGGGGTTCTTTACTTAGGTATTTGTGTTACTCCCACCTTTGATCACTTATTTAAGGCTAACTTTGCTCACTTGCTTGATAAGATCTTCAAAGATAAGAAACCCTTTCAATATCCTGGTTACATTGAACAGCCGTTATCAAAACGAATGTCCTTCCTTGTCTGTACTATCCCATGCGAATGCTTCCTCTGATGTTTCCGAGGCAAACGTTGCGAAGACACACTGGCTGGCTTGGTTCTTTTATTTGGCATCACAGGCAGCCTCTCTACAGGCTTGCCAAATTGCTGCTACCCCAAAGGTTAGGGGGAGTAGACTTTCCAGATGTTAAGCTAAGCTCCCTTCTGTCCTTCATGAGTGATTGGACATGTGAGGACCCAAGGTCAGTATCTTTGGATATCAAGGCCTCCCAAGCAAAGTGCCCCCTTACTAGTCTGCTGTTTATGGGTACGATGAAGGCAGTTATGGTATACTGTTGGAATCCAATCATTATTAATAAGGTCAAAGCATGGAAAGCAAGGCAACAAAGTGAGGGCAGTTTATCTAAAACCTCCTTTCCTACCCCTATAGTTGGTATGCCAGGATTCCGACCAGAGATAATGGACTCTAGGTTTAAATTTTGTGCAACTAAGGGTGTCTCCTGTTTGGGAGACTTGTTTGAGGGGGGGATTATGATGTCCTTCAACCAAATGGAAGTATGGATTGTCCAGCAGAGACTTTTTCTGTTTCTTTCAGGTTAGGAACTTTATCCAAAAAAAGGTTATGTTTTTAACCAACCCCTATAGGTCTGACACAGAGAAGTGTCATGTGATAAGCACTCTTTTGGTTAGTACTCTCAACCACCTACTGGGGTGCAGTGCCTCGAGTGATATTGTGCGACTATGTGAGGTCTGTGATCAAGAGTGGGGAGTGGAAATCCCCTCAGAGACATGGGAGGACATTTGGGAGAACGCGAGAAAGATCTCGATCTGTAATGGAACACATGCCATGCAGTTGAAGGTCTTCACAGGGTTCATTTGGCCCCAGATCATCTTGTGAAATTCAAAAGGGGAGCATCTGCAATGTGACCAAATGCAAAATGAGCATAGATACACTCACTCATTGTTTGTGGTCACGCCACAAGCTTCATAGGTACTGGAGCGCTGTGGCAGGAGTAATAGAGATAGTCCTGGGGACAGAAGTTAAGGTAGACCTGGTTTCTCTTCTCTTGGGCTTGTTGAATTTATCTTTTCTTAGATGCATGAAAAATATATTTAACATTCTCATTTATTCTGTGAGGAAGTACATTCTGATGTGCTGGGTGTCTGAGAACCCCCTGGGCCTGTCGGTGTAGCATAAGTTAATTATGGAACACATCTCTTTGGATTTCCTCACAAACGTGATGTGGAGGGAACAGCGTTGGACTGGGGTGTACAAAGTTAAAATCGCACAACACCAGGTTATAGTCCAACAGGCCCACACCCACCTGATGAAGGAGCAGCGCTCCGAAAGCTAGTGCTTCCAAATAAACTTGTGGACTATAACCTGGTGTTGTGTGATTTTTAATTTTATACAACTCACAAACATGGTGCACCATAAAACGGAACTTTTTTTGTAAGACATAGCAGCCCTTTTTGAATTACTGGAAGCAGATTTGTCTGCCATTTTAATTAGGGCTGGTGTTTAGCCGTGATGATTGGTTTAGTGAGTCTTGTGCCCTGAGAGGAAGAATCTCAAATAAATACGGGTGTAATAATTAATGCTCCCAAAGGTTGGGAACTTTGATGTGGTTGTGCTGAATGGCATTATTTATTTATTTATTGATTGATTTGTCGTGAGTGCAATTTTGATTTGTAGGATAGTAGTTTGTTCATTGTAATTGTTGTTATAATTTTAGATTGTGTTTTTGCATTTTTTAAATAATTTTGTAAAGAAAAAATTTCTCAAAAAATACTTTTCTGAAAAAGTGGAGTCTCTGTTGTATTATCCTTACAAACGTAATTTCTCTTATGGAGAAAAGGTACAGTAAAAAAAACTTCTCTGAGGCTTCTTTGCTTTTATCGTAATATTGTGCCAGTATTTCAAAAGGAATTGTTTCATTTGCTCCCTCCTTTTGTAGAAATGCTAATGCATGCAATATTTCAAATTTATATTGAATCCCTGCCATATGTATGTTTTGTGAATGTACATTCCTGGTGTGTTTTCTCCCTTTTACATCAGTGAACCATAAAAGACAAAAGCAGATTTCTTGTGATCTATTCAGCTATGCATACCAATGTCTGTGTGTATGCTTTGCATGTGAGATGCAGTCACATCTGCCTTTCTTTCCCCCACAGAACATATGAGTACCACAGGAATGCTCAAAGGAATTTCTAAATCCAGGAATGTGTTTGCTGTAAATAAAATAGCAGCTGTCAGTAAGATTTTCTGTGGAGAATTTGGGAAAATCAATCTTACCGTGTAAAGATTTGTGGTAGACACCATTAGGATATAATGCAATAAGAAGAATTCAGCTGCAGAGATCCAAACGGCAATAATACCCAAACTTTTTGTGATGATAGAAAGCTGTCAAACATACCATTAAGGGATAAATCTCATAGGATGAAGCAGAAAATACCTGGGAGTCTGTTTGAATTCAGTGAGTGATATAAGTGGAGGGAACTGCTCAGAAAAATGTCTGAGGTCAACAAGAGAAAAATGCGCAGATGAAATTGCCAGAAGTTAGCAATAATAATAAAGTGCTAGCATTCTTGTTGCAAGGCCTCCAAAAATGTGAAAAATGTTTACTCATTGAACTCAACAAAGTGTGAAATGACCTACTCAGTACTATGAGGGGGAATACTAAATCAGTGATGAATTGGCACTATGGAGACCTGAAGGAGCATCCTGTAGCCATAGATGTAATATTTTGACAATTTTAATTGAATTTATTCTCATATGATTATTAAATGAAATAGAGCATTTGGAAACTGGCACTAGATTGTCTACGTTAGATCAGGTGACACAATTAGTGACACATACGGCACACTCTTGAGCACATTGCTTGTTTTTAAGACTGCATACAATTATGTGTTTGTAGAGGTCCTATCTTACATATCACTTACAAATCTAACTTTCATGACAGATCGTTCCTCTAGGAAATTATACTTATGTGATTGTCATCATACACCAAAGGCCAGGCCATTCACATTATTTTCACATTGTTTCAGTCCTTCAACTATATTGAGCAATGTCCCATTATTGTTATCTCAGTTTCTTTATGGCAGCGTGCTGGCATTTGAAATTCTCTACCTTTTCATAGAAATATAGAAGTATTACAAAAATGTTAAAGGGAGCTTCCATATCGATCGTCGCTGTAAAACCAGTTGTCAGCAATTAATACTTTGTCGGACAATAATTTGGGCAAATCAATCACAAAATAGTATAACAAGGAGAATAATGTACGTATGCATTGCCCTAGCCCTACGTCTCCTCTAGCTTTATGTCCCTTCATACATACTTTGATCCTCTGATACAAGTATACTTGCCACCATTATTTTTCCATTGCAAAATGTTGGCAGAGTAGCTGGGCAGCATGTGGGCACATGCGCAGGGCTTGTCTGCTCTAATCTGCTGTTCTCCTTTGTTTTACTTTTGCTTCTACTCTTTTCTTTCACTTTATTTTCCTTTCCTTTCGGTCTTTTTTCATCTTTTCTGTGGCAGTTGGGTTGGCAGTGAGAAGGGCTGTATGCGGAGTCGGGGACGTGGCTTCTCCCAGCGATCGGAGGCAGTGAGTGTGTTCTCCCAGAGTTCGGGGCCAGTGGCAGCAAAGCTACTCCAGTGACTGGGGATGGCAGTGCTGGCAGCAGTGGACTCTTCAAGATTGCAGCACTGGCAAGGTGGCATCTGCAGATGTACTGGGATTTGTGACCCAGTGGTATCCTGGCCTGGCAGCAGAGCCAGAGACTCTTGGTTTCAGTGGCGAAGAGATGGCACCTAAAGTGGCGCCATTCCTATGTTGATGGGGGAGGTTTCCCTTGAGACTAGGTGCTGGCATGGATGGGGTTGGAAAGACTGATATTCTGAACTTTTTACTTTTATTTTTCCAATTTATTCTGATGACCCATAATGCTGGACCATTTATTTCTTTATTTTTCTAATTTTTTTCTGGTTTCCTAAGAACTTGATCTTGAGTATCTCTACCTAGGTACCTTTGTACGTAAGATTACGCTGCAATGTGGCAGCTGTAAACCTTTCACTGTGCCCATTTGAGTAGGTGACAAGAAAGCTAATTCAATTCAATTCAACTCATCGACAAGCACCCCTTCACACTCTCTACAACTTTTCTCAACATCCTCACCTTGTAATCTTGCCCAGTGTGAGGAAACTTTCTGGATGTGGTCAGCCTCATGCAAATGTCAGTCCTGGCAGATGGCATGGGCTTACATTTCAGTATCAGTATTATCTACTAAAGTGACACCTTTGACTCATTGTCAGTGCAATTAGTGATTCCACAAGAATAGTATAGAATATTACTCATTCAAGCACTGATCAGCATTCCAAATTTCTGTGCTATACCACATGGAAGAAGTCTGGAAGATATCAGGGTCAAAGTAAGTTAGGCCATACTTCACTGTAGAGAGAATCTATTGTTGTGTACTGTTAGATTCATTTTTGCACATTTGTTTTTTACAATTTCTTTTCCATGACAAATTGTTGCAAGTGTGAGCAGATAAGTTTCAACAAGAGAATCCAGGCATTAGGGATCTGAATGAATATCACAAATAATTTTGTATCCATTCAAATATCACACTAAAGGATTGTGATAAAAACAATGCAAGAACGAGAAAGAAAGGGGAAATTAGAGTGGATCAATTCAATGTCAAATCCATTACGAAAAACGAAATAAAGAGAGGGAAAGAAAATTAGATTTGGCGATAAAGAAATAAAGACATATGAGTAAAGTAAACAGAAAATTGAATTTGACATTTTAAAATGTCCAACTACAATTCAATGAGAAATAAGGCTCCAGAGTTCTTAATTAAATTTCAGCACCAGAATTGTTTGCTATGGATGAACAGTTATCACATTGTTCAAATGGAACAGACACGCTAAATGATATTCATTTCTGCCATGCAAATACAGCAACTTCGCAACACACAATACAATTGAATGATGAGGCATAAAGTGAGATGTTATTTTTATGAAGCCATTGCAACTCAGCAAGTAAATTTTGGATTTTTGTATTTAATCACATATTTGGTGTTTATCTGAATTTGGTTTATTGTGCTTAAGTAATAGCGTATACCATTAGTCTCTGACTTGTCTTGACAGGAAAATGTTGGTAATGCAACTCAACCCGTTGTTTTGTAACATAGAATTACTTAGAATGAAAAGCACAAGCTATTCAGCTCAACTGGTCTAGTGAGTGTTAGGGGGAGAGGATGATGTCAGATCCCAGGCAAAGGGAAACATAGTGGGTCTCGATATGGATAAAAATCCTGGATGAAAGGGGTGGGTGGGGCTGTGCATCAGGTCATGGTGGGGAAATAGCTGTTAGGTTCTTGGAGACAAGGCAGTGTCTGGTCTGGTAGTGGGAATGGGGTGTTGCATCCTGGTGGGGAGATAAGTGTCAGACTCTGGAGGGAGGATTTGTGGCGTGACAAAGAGTTATAGGCAGGGAGTCTGGGTGGGGGGAGGGTTCTTGTTCAGTACCGGTGGGGAAGAGTCCTTGTGAAGTACCGGCAGGAGAAGGTGAAGTCAGATACCAGGGAAAGAGGAGATGTTGGGATTAGGGGATGAGAGGGTGGTGAGGGTATAGCAACATCCAGTGACATCCACAGACAGGCCAGGTGCTGGATCAGGGTCCAGGGCGTAAGAGGCCATGGGATGTGTATTGCAAGTTGGAGATCAGTTTTATAGTAATCAAGGGGTGATTTTTCATTGTATAATGTTTTGTGGTATCTGTTATTTAGCTGCAATGGAACCTTTTGAATTCTGTAATTCAAATGAATATGTGCATAAGGTTCTAGGCTCAGGAGAATTGTCCACTGGAATCTTCAATTTCCTACATAAATTCGTTCAGAGCCTGCTATGTCAGGGATTCCACAGAGTTCTGATGTGCAACTGATATCTCCACTGCAGAAACTATCATCCAGCCATTGGATAATCCAGTCAGTATACTTTGCAAAAGTAGTTAATGGCAGCAAATAGTTTATTCCATTTCTTTTGTTTCCAACTCTGAATTGTATTCCAAAGCTGTTGAAATTGAACACATAAGTCTTGTTTAAATTGGCTTTGATAATGCTCCTCTGAAGTGTCTTGGGGTTTAGGGTGTAGGTTTGCTCGCTGAGCTGTAGGTTTGATATCCAGACGTTTCATTACCTGGCTAGGTAACATCATCAGTGGCGACCTCCAAGTGAAGCGACGCTGTTGTCTCCTGCTTTCTATTTATATGTTTGTCCTGGATAGGGTTCCTGGGGTTTGTGGTGATGTCATTTCTGGTTCGTTTTCTGAGGGGTTGGTAGATGGTATCTAGATCTATGTGTTTGTTTATGGCGTTGAGGTTGGAGTGTGAGGCCTCTAGGAATTCTCTGGCATGTCTTTGCTTAGCCTGTCCCAGGATAGATGTGTTGTCCCAGTCGAAATGGTGGGTTTTTTCCTCCGTGTGTAGGGCTACAAGGGAGAGAGGGTCGTGTATTTTTGTGGCTAGCTGGTGTTCGTGTATCCTGGTGGCTAACTTTCTTCCTGTTTGTCCTAGGTAGTGTTTGTGGCAGTCCTTGCATGGGATTTTGTAGACGTCTTTGGTTTTATCCATGGGTTGTACTGGGTCTTTTAAGTTTGTTAGTTTTTGTTTGAGAGTGTTGGTGGGTTTGTGTGCTACAAGGAGCTTCGTTTGTGTGTGTTGGGATGGTTGCTGGTGTAGTTAAGTATTTGGTCAGTGTTTGTCGGTTTTCTGTATACGCAGGTTTGTAGTTCTCCGTTGTCCGTTCTTTCGACTGTGACGTCCGGGAATGCGAGTTTGTTGTCGGTTTCTTCCTCCTTGGTGAACTTTATGCCCGTGAGGGTGTTGTTGATGATGTTAAGTGTCTCTTCTATCTTGTTTCGTTTTGTGATGACAAAGGTGTCATCTACGTAGCGGACCTACATTTTTGGTTTGGTGGTTGGTAGGGCTGTTTGTTCTAGTTTTCGCATTACCGCTTCTGCTATGAATCCTGATAGCGGAGATCCCATGGGTGTGCCGTTGGTTTGTTTGTAGATTATGTCGTTGAAGGTGTCTTGGGGTGTTACTATGCTAAAGGCACTTTATGAATGCACATATACAAAGCAATGTACAGTGGCTGCTGGAAATCTGAAATTAAAACAGGAAGTGCTGGGGAAACTCAGCAAGTCAGCAGCTTTACGGATAAAGATACAACATTTCAAGTCCAATATGACTTCTTTAGAATCAAGAGCACCCCTTCATGTCTTTCCTCAAAAATCCCTTAACTCCATTGTCCTTGTATAGCACCTAATGCACCAGCTAAAGCTTGTTCTTTACAAACCCTTGAACATTTTGTTGCCTCCCAAATCAATGCCAAATTTCTAACTCGACCACAGCAGTAAAATAAAAGCAAAGTTTTAAGTGATTTTCTGTAATGCCTCAACAGGATGGACCTTAATGATCTGTCCTTGGCTCCTCCTGTTTCTCACTTACATTGTTCTCCTGTCACCATCATGAGCCAGAGTGTGTGCTAAGAATAATGGTGAAACTATCAGCAATCATCATTAATGCAAAGTAAATATGACAACAGCTTCTGGATTCTTCATGTCCTGCATCAACATGGAAATGTAGAAGCTGCTATGAGTGTGGTTTGTAGCAATCCTTACTCTTAGACTGGTATTGAAATGACTGCAAGGGTATAGAAACCCTACAGTGTGGAAACAGGCCATTCGGTCCAACAAGTCCACACCAACCCTCTGAAAAGCATCCCACCCAGATCAACCCCTATCCATGGCGAGCACACCTAACCTACATATACTTGAACAGTATGGATAATTTAGCACGGCCAATCCACCTAACATGCTCATCTTTGGGAGGAAACTGGAGCACCCTGGCGGAAACCCATGCAGACACAGGGAGAATGTGCAAACTCCACACAGACACCCAAGGCCAGAATTCAACCCGCATCCCTTGTGCCTTGAGGCAGCAGTGCTAACCACTGAGCCACAGTGCCACTACACAAGTGCAGTCCTTTACTTGCCCAATAGTTTAACAATTCAGACAGCACAATAGCTCAGTGATTAGTACATTCTTCCCGTGTCTATGTGGGTTTCTGCTGGGTGCTCTGGTTTCCTCCCACAGATCAAAGATATGTACATGAGGTAGGCAGGCCATGCTAAATTACCCATAGTGTTAAGGGATGTGCAAATAATGTGTGTTAGCCACGGGAAATGCAGGGATATGTCAGGATGGGATGCTCTTCAGTGGACTTGTGCATACTTGTTGGGCCAGATAGCCTGTTTCCACACAGTGGGGATTCTGTATATAGATGGTTGGAAATGTTATGACATATGTACTTAGGGGTAAGAGTTTTTAACAGTATAATTGTTGCTGAACAACGTCTCTGGCCCTTAAAATTAATTTTACAAATGTGCATATTGTTCCGTCAGAAAGAAATTGATGTTAAAACTTAAAGTAAAAACAAACTTAGAGTCATAGATTCAAAGAGATGTACAGCATAAAAACAGACCCTCGGTCCAACTTGTCCACGCTGACCAGATATCCTGAATTAAACTAATCCCATTTACCAGCACTTGGCCCATACCTCTCTCAACCCTTCCTATTCATATACCCATTCAATAGACAATAGACAATAGGTGCAGGAGTAGGCCATTCTGCCCTTCGAACCAGCACTACCATTCATTATGATCATGGCTGATCATCCTCAATTAGTATCCTGCCTTATCCTCATAACCCTTGATTCCACTATCCTTAAGAGCTCATCCAACTCTTTCTTGAAAGTATCCAGAGACGTGGCCTCCACAGCCCTCTGGGGCAGAGCATTCCACACACTCACCACTCTCTGGGTGAAAAAGTTTCTCCTCAACTCTGTTGTAAATGGTCTACCCCATATTTTTAAGCTGTGTCCTCTGGTTCTGGACTCACCCATCAGTGGAAACATGCTTCCTGCCTCCAGAGTGTCCGTTCCTTTAATAATCTTATACGTCTCAATCAGATCCCCTCTCAGCCTTCTAAACTCAAGGGTATACAAGCCCAGTCGCTCCAATCTTTCAACGTGAGATAGTCCCGCCATTCCGGGAATTGACCTTGTGAACCTACGCTGTACTCCCTCAATAGCCAGCATGTCTTTCCTCAAATTTGGA
>NC_057712.1:42413862-42431016 GCF_004010195.1 Chiloscyllium plagiosum
TCTTCAAGGGCCCAATTTTAGTCTTAACCATTTTTTTGCCTTTCACATACCTAAAAAAGCTTTTACTATCCTCCTTTATATTTTTGGCCAGTTTACCTTCGTACCTCATTTTTCTCTGCATATTTCCTTCTTAGTCATCCTCTGTTGTTCTTTAAAAGCTCCCCAGTCCTCCGTTTTCCCACTCATCTTTGCTATGTTATAGTTTTTCTCTTTTGACTTTATATGTTTCTTAACTTTCCTTGTCAGCCACGGCCATGCCTGCCTCCTCTTAGGATCTTTCTTCCTTTTTGGAATGGACTGATCCTGCACCTTCTGCATTATACACAGAAATACCTGCCATTGTTGCTCCACTGCCATCCCTGCTAGGATATTGCACTATTGAACTTTGGCCAGCGCCTCCCTCATAGCTCCATAGTGCCCTTTCTTCAACAGAAATATTGTCGCTTCCAATTGTACCCTCTCCCTTTCAAATGGCAGATTGAAGCTTATTGTATTATGGTCACTACCTCCTAATGGCCTCTTCACCTCGAGGTCCCTGATCAAATCCGGTTCGTTGCACAACACCAGATCCAGAATTGCCTCTCCCTGGTCGGCTCCAGCACCAGCTGTTCTAAGAATCCATCTCAGAGGCACTCCACAAAGTCTCTTTCTTGGGGCCCAGTATCATCCTGATTCTCCCAGTCTCCCTGCATGTTGAAATCGCCCATAACAACTGTAGTAATATCTCTGCGACAGGCCAATTTCAACTCCTTATTTAACTTACACCCTACATCCAGACTTCTGTTTGGGACCTGTAGATAACTCCGATGAGGGTCTTTCTACCCTTGGAATTTCTCAGCTCTATCCATACTGACTCTACATCCCCTGATTCTAGGTTCTCCAACGCAAGGGACTGAATATCATTCCTTACCAACAGGGCCACAACACCCCCTCTGCCCGTCAGTCTGTCCTTACGATAGCACGTATAGCCTTGAATATTCATTTCTCAGGCCCTGTCCATTTGAAGCCATGTCTCCATTATCCCCACAACATCGTAGCTGCCAATTTCCAAATGAGCCTCAAGCTCATCCACCTTATTTCTAATGCTTCGTGCATTCATATATAATATTGTTAATTTGTTACTGCCCTCACCCTTCCTATCAATCGCTATTTCACTCAACCTTACGGCATAATCTCTTTTTGAGTTTTCTGCTCCACTGATACCTTTGTCTTTCTTGACTTCTCTTGTTCTAACTTTCCCTACAATTTCCTTCTTAGACTTCCAGTTTGTCCCTTCCCCCCTGTTATTTAGTGTAAACGCAGCTATGTTGCAGTGGCAAACCTGCCTGCCAGAATGCTGGTCCCCCACCTATTAAAGTGCGACCCGTCCCTCTCGTATCCAAATGCTTTTTAAATGTTGTAACCTCTTATAAAACAATTTCTGTTTTACTTCTCTCCCTTAATTCAATGAATACTTAATTTGCTCCATGTATATCATTTAAATGCAATTATATTTCCTGGTTTAAAACCTCCACATGTGGAATCTGCATTCCTTAGTAAGACTTCCTAGTTTGATTGATTGAGGAGAGTTCAGATTCGTGGAATCCTGTTTCTAAAACCAGTCAACTCTTTGTGGGGAGCTGTCAATAAGATGAACAGCAAGTGATATTCCTTCACCAATAATTGCAAAATTCAAACACTTGTCAGGTTCCACAAATATTCTGATAGCACCCAGCTCAACCTCTATTTCTTCTGCCCCCTCACTGTCAAGCTGTCTGTCAGGCATACAGTACTTGATGAGTAACAATTTCCTTCAGTCAAATAGCGGGAATACTGAAACCTGGTAATGCCTCAATTTTACAATTGTCATCAATGTTTTCAAATCCCTCTGTGGCTTTGTTCATCCCTATTTCTCTAACCACCTTCAGACCTACAAGCCTTCAAGAGCTTGAGTTCCCCAATTCTGGCATCTTACCATATGATCCTGTTGAGGAATTTCAGAGCAGCTAAGATCCTATTGAATAGAGGCAAAAAACTGCAGATGTTGGATTCCAAAGTATACAGGCAGGAGGCTGAAAGAACACAGCAAGCCAGGCAGCATCAGGAGGTGGAGAAGTCAATGCCAGTCCTGAAGAAAGGTTACACCCAAAATGTCAACTTCTCCACCTTGTGATGCTGCTTGGTTTGCTGTGAAGATCTGATTGAATGACTGAGCAGGCTGAATGATCTACTCCTGTTCCTATTTATTATGGTCTGATATTTCCAAACAAAAGTAAACTTTATTTTGTCAAATTAATTGAATACAGCAAGCACTCTTAATTTATTGATGTACACTAGGTCCCCATTTAATGTTGCACCATTTGATGTTATCTTGTTTTACCATCAATCAGTTATTTGATCATACACTACTTTATCATTACGAGATTTGTTTTTGCGTTATTTCTTATGAGGCTAATGTAGAACCTCGTGACTCAACTGTGCAACTTTAGAGCAGCCTCTCCTGCACTTTAACTCACCTTGTGGTTGCTGACAGTCTGACTTGGAGCTTCACTGGCTTGTGAGCAAGGGTTACAGAGCTGAGCGTTAGGAGACAGGAGAGAAATTGAATGAGCTTCACCATTTTTTGGTTAGAAAGGACCTGGTAACATATCCCCTATCCCAAAATGTTTCAATGAGACAATTTAATCATCAATAGCTTGAATATGTTAGGGACACTGGGCCAGGCTGGGACATGACTCCTCTCCACCACAGTGAAACCAGTCAGAAAGCAGCCTTGCTTTCTTCACCTGCACCAATACGGACAGATGGGGGTGCATCTCCTCAAGGCTGTTAAACCTAGGCAGGGATGAAAGGAGAAATTTTTAATCAAGGCAAGAGTCTGCAAGCCCAAGAACTGATCAACAAGAAGGTGGTTAGAGACCAACAGACATGATTTGGAGATGCCGGTGTTGGACTGGGGTGTACAAAGTTAAAAATCACACAACACCAGGTTATAATCTTCGAGGAGAAAGTGAGGACTGCAGATGCTGGAGATCAGAGCTGAAAATGTGTTGCTGGAAAAGCTCACATGAGTACCTGCCATGTACAAGGTGGGAGGTGTCCCCACGCGTAATGGTGGTATCTATGTCCACACTCTGACATGTCTTGCAGCGCCTGCCGTGACAGGGTTGTATGGAGTTGTCCTGAGAGCCGGGCAGCTTGCTATGAACAATGATCTTTTTGAGGTTTGGCTGTTGTTTAAAGGCAAGTAGTGGAGGTGTGGGGAAGGTCTTGGTGAGGTGCTCATCCTCATTGATAATGTGTTGCAGGTCACGAAGAACTTAGCGTAGTTTTTCAGCTCCTGGGAAATACTGAACAACGAAGGGTACCCTGTCGGTTGCAGCATGTGTCTGCCTCCTGAGGAGGTCATTATTGTTCCTTGCTATGGCACGTCGGAACTGGCGGTTGATGAGTTGGGTATTGTACCCCGTTCTTGTGAGGGCATCCCTGAGTACTTTCAGGTGTCTGTCACGTTCCTCCTCATCTGAGCAGATCAGGTGTACACGTAGGGGATGGCTGTTTTAATATGTTTTGGGTGGAAGCTGGAGAAGTGTAGCATTGTGAGGTTGTCTGTGGGTTTGTGGTAGAGTGTGGTGCTGAGGTGTCCATCCTTGATGGAGATGTATGTGTCCAAGAATGAGACAGATAGTCGAGAGTAGTCCATGGTGAGTTTGATGGTGGGATGAAACTGTTGATGTCACTGTACAGTTTCAACAGTGACTCCTTGCCATGGGTCCAGAGGAAGAAAACATTGTCAATGTACCTGGTGTATAATGTTGGTTGGAGATCCTGCATAGAGAAGAAATCTTGTTCGAACCTGTGCATAAAAATGTTGGCATATTGGGTGCAAATTTGGTCCCCATGGCTGTTCCATGTGTCTGGATGAAGAATTGGTTGTCAAAGGTGAAGACATTGTGATGAAGGATAAGGCGGATGAGTTGTAGGATGGTGTTTGGAGATTGGCAGTTGTTGGTGTTGAGTACTGAGGCTGTTGCTGTGATGCCATCATTGTGGGGGATACTGGTGTAGAGTGCGGAAACATCCATTGTGATGAGGAATGTTCCCGGTTCGACTAATCCATGGGTGCTGAGTTTCTGTAAGGAATCTGTAGTGTCATGACAGAAGCTGGGGATCCCCTGTACAATAGGTTTCAAGATGCCTTCAACATAGCCGGAGAGATTCTCACATGGGGTCCCATTGCTTGACATAGATACCACCAGTACGCGTGGGGACACCTCTCACCTTGTACATGGCAGGTACTCATGTGACTCAGCCAACGTTGTCTATCTCATATGTTGCAGGCAAGGATGCCCTGAGGTATGGTACATTGGGGAAACCGAGCAAAGGCTACGACCATGAATGAATGGGCACCTCGCAACAATCAACAGACAGGAGGGTTTCCTCCCAGTTGGGGAACACTTCAGTGGTCCAGGACATTCGGCCTCGGACCTTCGGGTGACCATCCTCCAAGGCGGACTTCGGGACAGGCAGCAGCGAAAAGTGGCCGAGCAGAGGCTGATAGCTAAGTTCCATATCCATAGGGAGGGCCTCAACCGGGACCTTGGGTTCATGTCACATTACAGGTGATCACCATTGCACTATACACACACACAGATACTCCTACACACACACACAGGCACTCCTGTACACACATACACACGGACACACATATACACAGATGCGCATACAGACACCCACACACACCTTACACTCACACATGCATCCCCTCACAGACTTAAGACACTCTGCACTCACTAGACACACACACATACACTTTCTCACTCTCACAACCCCCAACCCAGACAGACACACACAGACAAAGACCCACATGCACACATATATTTTGTGGGGTGAATTTGTACTTGCAGGGTTACACTGTACTTTGCTCAAAAACTGCATTCATTCATGTAGAACTCTGAGCTCAGAAACTGCATGAATTCATGTAAAACTCCGTTATCTCACTTTTTAGATTAGAATCAATCTAAACATCATGGCATAGACAGAGAACACAGGGGGCTAACACTTTCAACATATTGTCTAGCTATCACCACCATTGTTAACAGCTAACCTGAGAATGCAACTTTTTAAAAAAGCTTTTGTGATTTACACATGAAAGAAGTGAAACAATCATGGCACTCAAACAGATGAAAGACTTAACAGACAATCAATTTTTCAATGTATAATTTCAGTTACATCACACTAAATTTTTGCTATAAATTCTGTGTGTTAGGATTGAGCCCTCCACTATTACCTGATGAAGGAGCGTCGCTCCGAAAGCTAGTGTGCTTCCAATTCAACTTTTTGTGGCCAACAATCATTGATCAACCACTGATCAACCATTTTGGGAAGTTCTAGACACTAGAAATAGCTCTGTAAATTGCATTTAGAATGGACTTCAACTTCTTCTCATCCAAAGAGCATTCTCAGACTGGGTGGACGTATTCAGCTGCTCAATAGCTAATTGTTAACAATGTTTTCTGAACAGCTCTCTATTCAGGGTTGGCCAGTTTCCTTAAGTTGATTCTGGCTTCCACTTTCACTTTTGCTTTGAAGATATGATCTAGAGTGCGGTCCAAGATTATACCCAATGTGTTGGCTTAAAGTTGTAAGTTAGATTCTCCCTATTTCAAGATATGTATTGTGCTGCATCTAAGTACTGTACTTAGTCTTTTGCTTAGCCATTTGTATTTCGAATATTTTGATCTGCTGCGGAAAGTACATTTGTTGAAGAATACTGGGACCATAAGACATAGGAGCAGAAGTAGACAATTCGCTACTTCAAGTCTGCCATGAGATCATGGTTGACTTAATAACCCTCAACTCCACTTTTCTGTCTGATCCCCACAAACCTTGATTCCTTTTACTGATTAAAAATCTGTCAATCTCAACCTTGAATATACTTAATGACTCAATACTTACAGCTTTCTGTGATAAAGAATTTTACAGGTCAACTACCCTCAGAGAAGAAATTCTTCGTATCTGTCTTAAAAAGGTAACCCTTACGCTGAGAAAACAAAACAGTTTTGAAGAAGGGTCACTGGACTTAAAACATCAATTCTGTTTTCACTCCACATAAGGTGCCAGACCTGTTTAGTTTCAACATCAATTCTTGTTCTTATTTGTTTCAGATCTCCAACTTCTGCAGTTTATCCTACTTTGAGATTATGTCCTTTGTTCCTAGACTCTCCCACAAGGGGGAACAACTTCCCAACATCTACCCTATCAAACCCCCTAAGAATCTTATATCTTTCAATAAGGTCTCCTCTTATTCTTTTCAACTCCAATGCTTATATATGCCCAACCTACTCGACCTCTCCTCAGAAAACAATCCCTCCATGCCTGGGATTAATGAAGTGAACCTATTCTGGACTACCTCAAATGCTAGATAAATGTACTACATAAGGAGACCAAAATTATTCACAATATCCTAGGTGTGGCCGAACAGTGACATTCATGGTTTTAGCAAAACCTCCCTATCTTTAATATTACATTCCATTTGAACTAAAGGTCAACATTGTAGGTGTCTTCTCTATTACTCACAAACGTTCTATGCTAGTTTTTGAACGTCATGCATCGGGACCCCTAATGCTCTTTGTAATTAGTTTCTGCAGACTTTCTCCATTTTAAATAATATCAGAACCTCTATTCTTCCTACCCAGCGTATAAGCTCACATTTTCGCACATTATGTTCCATCTGCCAAGATTTTGCCTATTTGCTTAGCCTGTCTATATCCCCCTGTAGATGACCCAATGTGACATTGAAGAAGAACAGAAGGGGGATAGGATAATATAAAATCTTCAAGTTCTTTGAGCTGAGGATAGACTGAGAAAGTTAGGGTTATTGACTCTGTTGCTGAAGCAGAGACTGGGAACAAATGATTTTTTTAAAAATGATGAGGTAATTGGATACAATATAGTTGTTTAAAATGAAAGGGAGACTTGGAACTTGGGAGTGTTGACCAGAGCTTTTATTCTGATCCAAAAAAAGGTGTCATTAGATGGTGACTAGAACACCATGGATCTGATCGTGTGTATTTGTCTTTTTAATACATTTGTCTGTGCAGTTTGAAAATTGTGGGCGGCACGGTGGCATAGTGGTTAGCACTGCTGCCTCACAGCGCCTGAGACCCGGGTTCAATTCCCGCCTCAGGTGACTGACTGTGTGGAGTTTGCACATTCTCCCCGTGTCTGTGTGGGTTTCCTCCGGGTGCTCCGGTTTCCTCCCACTGTTCAAAGATGTGCAGGTCAGGTGAATTGGCCATGCTAAATTGTCCGTAGTGTTAGGTAAGGGGTAAATGTAGGGGTATGGGTGGTTTGCGCTTCGGCGGGTGGTGTGGACTTGTTGGGTCGAAGGGCCTGTTTCCACACTGTAAAGTAATTAATCTAAAAAAAAATTCTCTGAATCCTCTTCAGTGTATGGTTGAGAGAGTTGACCTGAATCAGTATTAATTCCCATTCTACAAGCCCTTAGCAGAGAATAAACCTATTTGATTTTATTTCCCTTACTGTGATCAATACACAAAGTAGAAACCCAATTAAGTTTGTTTTACTTCCACATTCATTACCAAATGTTCAACTTCTTGTATTTATTAGACTTTGAGATGTAGAAACATACAAAACAATTTTAGTGCAACTCCATAAATACAGCCACTCCCAAATATTTGGCAATGACTCACTTGAGACTGTCCAAAGCTCGTATTTCTATGTCTTTACAGCTTGGATGGAAACTATCCCAATTTTACTTCACATTCTTTAATTCATTGGAACCTGATTCCATTCCTTTAATTCACAGAGATCTGATCATACTTCTGTAAGTTGTGCTGTGCTCAAGAGGTTGGAATTCAATTACTGAGTCAACAGTTTTTGGATGGAACATGAACTCCCCAACATCAATTGGCAGGATGGTTTTGCCTGAGAAACATCTAACAGTGCAGTCTTTTAGAGACCATGGTCACATTTTGACAACCAGGGTGGGAAATCTTCCAACACACCAAACCACTTTGTAAAAAGTAAACCAAGACACTGAATTTTTACTCTGACTCGGACATGGATTGGTTTATGTGTGAGATTCCCTCCTGATTGCCTCATCTGCAATCTCCGAATGAAAACAATTGGATCTGCTTGAACATGGATGGAATTTCCACATCCAGGTTCCACCCACCATTTTTAAAGTTCCATGCAGCCTTCTCAATTGCAAAGAATGGGCCCCATGGAAATAAAATTGGATAATGACACAGAGACTAAAATGCATGATTACTGGACATTTTTTTTGCTTTTGATTTGGTTTCCTTTATTTCTTCTGGGTTTTTTTAAATCTCATTTTGTAACCAAGGTGGAGCTGGTGAATGGCGATTTTGTACACTTTTCACTGTACTCTTGTATTCCTCTCCGTGAATACGAGACAATAAAATCTAGTCCTGATTCTAACCCATGCCCATTCATTCTGAAGCAGACAGCATTTAAACTTTCCACTGAATTTATATGTGTTAGTGTTAATCTTGTATGAAGTGGGCTATTAAATGGTTGCAAATGTGGGGAATGAGGGGTCACAAAAGCTGGAGAGGATATCGTGAGTTATGTGTGAGCTATTAAAGAGTTAATTTGCTCTACTGACCTGCAAGAAATTGAATGCCCTGGGGTAAGGTGGTGTGTCCTTGTCTTACAGATGGAATGTGGGAGGTTTAAACAGCCATTCCCTTGTCATTCAGGGATGATTTACATTTTCATTCAGAAATCATTAAGAACATTACAGTTGGAATTTGACTACTCCGCTATATTTACAAAAAATGATTTGCAACAGATTTGACCGTTAAGGAATGATTTGCATTACATTGTTTCTGGAGGTGGGGTGGTCACTGCATTGTATCTTGGGTGGCATATAACTATGATAGGATGACTGAGGGTTGTCTTGTGGCAGTACTAACTGTGATGTCATGAGTTTTGTATAAAGGAAGGACTGTTTCCTTTGTTCAGTGAGAGCTTTTGCCACGACCCCTGTAAGCTCTGCGAGGTGTGTTAAAGATTCCTCCCTAAACTTGTGCTGTACTGTGCTTAATAAATTTGGTTGCTTGTTCACAGAAGTTGGTGTGTTGCATTTGTATCAAGGATGTAAGATTCTCAAGAGTAAAAGAACCTAACATGTCAGCCCAGAGCACTTGGAAAATGCCGCATTTTGACTGAAGCAACTGCTGCAAGCCATTCTAAGTGCCGTGCAAATAAAACGTGAATGAGTTCGGAAACTAATTTCGAAACGAAACAAGAACATTTTTTTTAAAATGGGCGCTGCTGGTCTAAAATATAGCCACAGTTGGCCAAGGGATGCAAGTTGACTACAATTTCTGCAAAGTTGTAATCACCAATTGGCAGGATAATACTTAAACATTATTGTCCTGAAATCTCATACAGTTAATATTGTGTGGCCATTGCAATTAATCACAAAAGAACAGCAGATGATATGACCTCCCAGGAGGAACTGATAACAACTAGTGTAATCAAAACTCATTATGCATGTGAAAGGCACTAATGGACCACCATTTATCACATACAGAAAACAATGTTTTTTTGCCAAGGGCATAATAAAATTACATTATATTTGGAAAGTTGTGAACACTTTCCCCTATCCCATTTTAAACAATGGATTCTTGGTTGGGGTTATAGAAGCAAATAATAAATAGAAACTCTCCATAATGGGATAATTACATTATCAAAACTCATCTAGTTTTTTTTAAAGCTTAATTATACGTTTCTGAAGCCTTGCCTCAGACAACTAAGAATCTAGTGTCGAGGGTGTAGTGCTGGAAAAGCACAGCAAGTCAGGCAACATCCGAGGAGCAGGATAGTCGACATTTTGGGCAAAAGCCCTTCACCAGGAAAGCAGATGAATCTAACCTGCTGGCACCATCCAGGCTGCTTTTCATCAGCCAAGTAAGTTAAGTCTACAAGTGAATAGCTAACCTCCAGGTCAATAAAGTCTGCCTAAAGCCCAAGGAATTCTCCTCAAAACCTTGGTGCAAATGAAACCTTGTATTTGACTGAAATGTGGACCAAGTCTCCATACATTAACCTCATATTGCTGCACCATCAATTTTCAAAAGGAAATCTGTAACTCCTGCCATGGCTGGTTGATTCTGAGCTCCTTCAGAAAAGAACCTCCACTGAACATGAACATTTTCAACAGTGTTAATCTTATGAATTAATATACACATCTTTGGATTTTTAAAAAATTCTTCTTCTTTGTAACTGTCTTCCTTCATTTTTAAAAATCACACAACACCAGGTTATAGTCCAACTGGTTTATTTGGAAGCGCCTGTTGGACGGCACGGTGGCACAATGGTTAGCGCTGCTGCCTCACAGCGCCAGAGACGCAGGTTCAATTCCCGCCTCAGACGACTGACTGTGTGGAGTTTGCACGTTCTCCCCATGTATGTGTGGGTTTTCTCTGGGTGCTCCGGTTTCCTCCCACAGTCCCGTAGTGTGAGGTAAATGTAGGGGTATGGGTGGGTTGCGCTTTGGCGGGGCGGTGTGGACTTGTTGGGCTGAAGGGCCTGTATCACTGTAAGTAATCTAATAACCTGGTGTTGTGTGATTTTTAACTTTGTCTATCCCAGTTCAACACCAGCTCCTCTAAGTCACTCAACACAGTTTGTTTGTGTTTATAAACTCATTTATGTGGATGGATGCAATAATCATCACCTTGTTTGAACACAAGAATAAACCATATTCCCTTAACGATAAAGAGAGTTATGTGATAATGAGAGCGATGTGGTTTCTTGGGTCAAGACCATAAGACCATAAGATACAGGAGCAGAATTAGCCCATTGAGTTTGCTTCACCATTCAATCATGGCTGATATGTTTCTCAACCCTTCTCCCCATAACCCTTGATCTCCTTACTAATCAAAGAATTATGTATCTCTGCCTTAAATACACTCAATGACTTGGTCTCCTCAGCTCTCTCTGTCAATGAGTTCCACGGATTAACCACCCTCTGGCTGAAGAAATTCCTCTTCATTTCAGTTCTAAAGAATGCCAAGGGCGGCACTGTGGCTCAGTGGTTAGCACTGCTGTCTCACTGCGCCAGGGATTCGGGTTCGATTCCTGCTTTGGGCAACTGTCTGTGTGGAGTTTGCATTTTCTCCTTTCCTCTGGGTGCTCTGGTTTCCTCCCACGATCCAAAGATGTGCAGGCCAGATCAATTGGCCATGGTAAATTGCCCATAGTGTTAGGTGCATTAGTCAGGGGTAATATTGGGTGGGGGAATGGGTCTGGGTGTGTTGCTCTTTGCAGGGTCAGTGAGGACTTGTTGGGCTGAAGGGCCTGTTTCCATGCTGTAGGGTATCTAATCTCACCATTCCTTCACCCTGAGGTTGTGCCCTTGGGCCCAGTCTGATCAATTAGTGGAAGCACCTTCTCCACATTCACTGTAACCAGGCATCTCAGTATTCTGCAGGTTTTAAAGAGATCCCCTCTCAACCTTCAAAACTCCATCAAGTAAAGACCCAGAGTCTTCAACCGAGCCCTTCATTCCTGGATCTGAACCTCTTCTGGACTCACCCCAAAGCTAGAACAACCTTTCTTAGATACAGGGTCCAAAACTGCTCACAATATTCCAAATGCAGTCTGACTACAGCCTTATATAACCTAAGTAGTACATCTCTGTTCTTGTATTCTAGTCCTCTTGAAATTAATACTAACATTGCATTTGCCTTCCTCACTGCCAGCTGATCTTGCATGTTTGCCTTAAGAGAATCCTGAACTAGGGTTCCTAAGATCCTTTCTGCTTTAAGTTCCCAAAGCCCTGCACCATTAAGTAAATAATCTATGTCTCTATTCTTCCTACCAGAGTGAATAACCTCACGCTTTGTCACATTTTTTTCCATCTGTCGTTCTTTGTCCACCCTTGTAGCCTGTCCAAGTCTTTCTGCAGTTTCCCCACTTTCACATTACCTGACCCTTTACCTACATTTGGGTCATCTGCAAACCTACCAAAAATGCCCTAAATTCCTTCATCCAGTTTGTTGATGTTTAACATGAATAGTTGTGGTCCCAACACTGAGCCCTGCAGAACTCCACTAGTCATCGGGTGACATCCTGAAAAAAGACTCCTTTATTCCACTCTCTATCTTCTGCCACGAGAAAGTGAGGACTGCAGATGCTGGAGATCAGAGTTAGAGAGTGTGGTGCTGGAAAGACACAGCAGGTCAGGCAGCATCTGAGCAGCAGGAGAATTGACATTTCGGGCATAAGCATCCCTGAGTAAGAGCTCTGATCATTCAATGGTGACTCCTGTAGTCTTGGGCTGCTTTCACATTCTGATGCTATCGATCCAAATCCGAGCATCAGAATGGCTACCTGTCTTCAACCAATTAAATTCTCTCCACATGATATCAAGAAATGCCTTAAGGTAGTGGATATTGTAAAAGATATGGATCCTGACAACATACCAGCAATAATACTGAACACTTGTGCTTCAGAACTGTCTGTGCCTCTAGCCAAGCTGTTCAAGTACAACTACAGCAATGGCATTGACTTGATAATGAGCTGAAAATGTGTTGCTGGAAAAGCGCAGCAGGTCAGGCAGCATCCAGGGAACAGGAGAATCGACGTTTCGGGCATAAGCCCTTCTTCAGGAATGAGGAAAGTTTGTCCAGCAGGCTAAGATAAAAGGTAGGGAGGAGGGACTTGGGGGAGGGGCGTCGGAAATGTGATAGGTGGAAAGAGGTCAAGGTGAGGGTGATAGGTCAGACTGGGGTGGGGGCGGAGAAGTCAGGAAGAAGATTGCAGGTTAGGAAGGCAGTGCTGAGTTCGATGGATTAGACTGAGACAAGGTGGGGAGAGGGGAAATGAGGAAATGATTGACTTGATAATATCAAAGGTTTTCTAGGTATGTGTTATGTACACAAAGTAGAACAAATCCAGACTGGCTAACGCCTTATTCATATTCTCTTGATCATCAGAAAAGTAGCAGAAGGGGTTATCGTCAGGGAATGACGTTCACAATAAAGGACAATCTAACCATTGCCTTTTGATGTTCAATGACATTACCATCGCTGAATCCCCCACTGTCAACATCTTGGGGGTTTCAATTGATGAGAAACTGAACTGGATCAACACATAAATATTGTGGCTACAAGAAAAAGACAGTGGCTAGGAATTCTGCAGTGAGTATCTGTTATCCTAACGTCCCAAAGATGCTCAATGATCTGTCCTTAGCAAAGGATTATTTTGATCCCTTTACATCCCTGCCTCAATACATTTTGGGCATGACATGAGCTCTTGAACTGTTCCATTTCTTTAACTTCTGTAGCCACTTCTCTGGGCAGTACCCCTCTTCCCTGCTTCACAGACCATGTCATTCATCTTCAATGCTCTCCCTCCCCCAGGCTTCTCTACCTACGCTTGATCTCTTCATCGAGAACTTTCAATGTTACATCAGCCATTTCTATACTGCCTCCCGTCACCCACTCTAACTTGTCTCCATCTGAATTTGCTGCATTCCATTCTCTCATATCTAACCCTGACTTTGTTGTTAAACCTGATGACAAGGATGAGTGCTTTTGACAACCGGCATTCTGATTTTACACTTTTTCAAAGGTAGTAAACAAAGGTTGACATTTCTTCCTATCTCCACCTGGACAGTGACCCTACCACTGAACGTCAAACTGTTACTTCCAGGTCTGTCACTGGTCTGACCTCCTTTGGCGATCTCTTCTCCAAACTTGCACAGCCATTTTTACCTCCTTCCTAAAATGCACAGAACCAGACTGCCCCGGGAAAATCACCATTTCAGCCTAGTCCAGACCTACCAAACTTACTTCTTTCATTTAGATTTCTTTTTCCCTGGCCCAGTCTCTTCCCACTCAGATTTTTCTGATGTTTTATGCTGGTTCCAGAATTTGCAATTTCCTGGTCGCAGCCCCTTCTTCTTCACCATGGATGTCCAATAACTCTATACATCCCCATCAGGCTAGTCTGAAGATTTTCCATCTCTGTCTTGAATGGAGACATATACAATCCCAAACTTGTACCGCTGACTATGCTTGCTCTCAATTTGAAACGTTTCTCCTTCAACTAGTCCCATTTTCTCCCAAGTCAAGGTGTGGCTATGACTACCTGTATGCACCCATAATGCTTTTTTTTTGTGATGAATTTTTAAACCTCAGTCATTCCTGGGATGTGGACATTGCTGACTAAGCCAGCATTTATTGCTCATCCATAGTTCCTCTTGAGGTGTAGTGAGCTGCCTTCTTGAACTGCAGCAATCCATTTGGTGTAAGTACACACACACTGCCTTTGCGGAGTGAGTTCCAGTACTTTGATGCAGGAATGTGGAACATTCCTCATTCCACTCCTACTCAGGGCACCCACACACAACTCTTTCTCTGGTAAATCAGTGACATTATTGGTGCTGTTTCCTGCTCTTGTTCAGAATTACAAAAAATGATTAATTTTGCTTCTAATTTCCATCCTTCTTTCAGTGCCATGTGGCTTAACATTCCTTTACTTTCTTAACTTCTGTGTGGCCATTTCTGGGGATAGCATGTCCACAAGTATTCATTACCAACCCACCAACTCCTACATTTACTTCAACTACACTTCTTCGCACTTTGGTTCCTGTAAGGATTCCATTCCATTCTTCCGATTTGTCCATCAGTTCCAGTGATTCCTCCAACATGTACTCCTTTTTCCTCAACCAAAGACTCCCCCCAGCATAGTTGACAGGGCTCTTAGGTGTGGCCAATCCAACTTCCACACTTCTGCACTTGCCCTTTCACCCCCCCCCCCCAGAATAATGAAACAGTTCCCCTTGTCCTCACTTTCCATTCCACCAATCTCTGCATTCAAAAGATCATCCTCCAACATCTCTGCCACTTCCAGCAGGATGCCACCACTAAACACATCTTCCCTTCCCCTCCCTTAACTATACTCCGCAGGGACCATTCCTTCCATGACACCCAGGTCCACTCTTCTGTCACACCCAAACATTTCTCACTCTCACCATGGTACCTTCCATGCAATCACAAAAAGTGGAAGACTTCCTCTTTTATTTCTTCTTTCCTTATTGTCTAAGGGTCCAAATACACTTTCCAGGTGCAGCACAATTTACTTGTACTTCTTTGAATCTAGTCTACTGTATTTGCTGCTCACAGTGTGAGACTAAGTCCAAACTGGGTAACCACTTTACAGAATACCTCCATAAGGAGATCCCAATCTTCCAATTACTTGCTAATTCAATACACCATCTCTCGCTCTCACTAACGTTTCCGTCCTAGGCTACTGCAGAGATCCAGTGGAGCATAATCTGGAGGAACATGGCCTTATTTTCTGCTGAGGCACTTTCCAGAAATCAACATCGAGTTCAACAATTTCAGAACGTGAACAGAGTCCTCCATTTTGATTCCTTCTCTATTTTCCATCTGAATTTCTCCTTTACTACTATCAGCATCCACTTTGGTTTTTTTTGGTCTTGACACCCTGACCATCTGTTCCACTTGCTCCTCATCCCTTTTGTCAACAGCATAAAGGCAACTGCTTTCCAGGCCCCTTCAGTTTTGAAGATGTGTCATCAGCCTCACAATGTTAACTGTTTCTCTCTCCATAATACGACAAAACCTCTGAGTTTCTCCAGCACTTTATTATTTTTATTATACAGTACAAGCTTTGGAAAAGCATGAATTTATTAAAGGTAGATAGTTGATGTTCTGGGGAGAGTCTGTGATGATATTGTGCTTGATGTGTTTGTGCACTTTTGAAAGGCATTTAAAAGGTGCCATATAATAAGAAGTGTAGACTTGAACCCCATGGGATTAAAGCAGGACTTTACAACACCCAATATGGTCAATAGCTGAAATTTTGGGTCGTAAGCTCCAAATCACTAATGGCTGCTGGGAAGTTCAAAATGCTAATACCTGCTTTTAAAATAGCTGGTGTGGCCTAACTATCCAATCCTAGAGGCCTGAATTCTCCCCTGAAAAATGTAATTGAAAAGCTAATTGTTTTATCATTTGAATTAAGCCATTTCCTTTCTTACATATGTGCTAAAAACATGCAGGCAATTCGAATGTAAATTTAATAAATACAAACTAGAATATAGAACAGACTGAGGAGGATATAAATTGGTGAATTGGACAGATGCAGATTAAAATTTAACGTAAAGAACTGTGATGTGATCCATTTCAGGAGAAGGAATGAGAGTGGCAACAAGACCTAAATAACAGGTAAAAGGAGTACAGGATCAGAGATACCTAGTGGTGTAACCCACCAAAATCTTTGCTTGTGACTGCACAGGCTGTGTGGAGATAAAGTCCCATCATCAAGTTGAGGAATTCCTCCATTGTGTTGTGTGGCACTGCCAGTATGCTAAATAAGATAAATTTTAAAAATATCTAGCAACTCAAATCTGAGCATCCATAAGGTGCCGTAGGCCATCAGCAGTAGAATTATACTCAACCGCAACTTTAATGCCATGGCCAGTCATATTCCCCACTCGACGATTACCATGAAGCTGAGGGATCAACATTATGTCAAGTCACCTTAAAACGAGGTGACAACCTGATGAAGCTCCAACAAAGGACTGAAAACAAAAAAAAAAGCTGGATGCTGTCTGACCCACTGTGACCCCCAGCATTTGTTGTCCTCAATACAGACGGCAGTATCTGCAGTAATTTGTCCAGCGCAGGACTAATCGCATGTCAAACAGCACAAGTAGCATGTGATAGACAGCTCAACCAACTCACAACCAACCAATCAGACCTAAACCCTGCAGACCTGACGCATTGAGGCGGTAGGAGTATATTTAAGAGGGAAATCAGGAAGGATCCAAGATGGCGGCGACCCATCAAGTCTGAGTCTACTGTGCTCCTCCCAAGACTTAGGCAAAGTGGGTCACCCAACCCCACCACACTCACCAAATCATTTAAAATAGTTTTTACTTAATGTAATTAGTTGTTTAGTATTCCAATTGAAGGAGTTGACCATGACTGAGTGTGGCAGACTGGCACATTCCAAGGTCCAGGACTACGTGTTGAGGGACGCACTGAAGCTTGGGGCAGCTGCCGCCAAGGCGTGGTAGGGAAAGACCACCGTGTAACATCTGCCTGCCTAAGAAGAACAGGGGGCCCACGCAGTCATTTGGGC
>NC_057712.1:42436283-42450307 GCF_004010195.1 Chiloscyllium plagiosum
GGAAAAATATTTTGGTAAACTGGGTGGCTGAGGGCCCCCCTGGACTTTCAAATTGGCACAGATTAATTATGGAATGTATTCCCCTTGACTTCCTCACAAATATGGTGCACCAAAAGACCGAATTATTCCATAAAATATGGCAGCTCTTCTTGAATTATAGAAATGCAGATATTTCGGCCATCCTAACAAGGGCTTTTATTTAACTGAGATGGCGAACCTGGCTGGTCTGGGCTCCTTGGGAGAGGAATAATGTACGAATACGGGTTTTGTTACATTTGATGTTAATACATTCCGAGCATGTATCTCACTACCCAATTTCAGTGTTATCCGTCAGTTTTTTTTTTCACTTATTTGAATAATGTAAGAGACTTAATTATACACTCTGGTTAGTTGTAGGTTAGATTAGTAGTTAGTTGAGTTCTGTTTTTTTTCTTGGTATTTTTCTTTTGTTAAACTTTGGTTATTATTTATTTAAGATTTAATTGTATATCAATGTTTATATTTGGGTTCTTTTTATTATTTTGTAAACTTGTAAAAATGCTAAATTTTCAATAAAAATATCTCTATAAAAAAAGAGGGAAATCAGGAGGCAAAAAGGGGACATGAGATAGCTTTGGCAGATAGAGTTAAGGATAATCCAAATGTTTTTACAAATACATTAGGGACAAAAGGGTAACTAGGGAGAGAATAGGGCCCCTCAAAGATCAGCACGGCAGCCATTGTGTGGTGCTGCAGGAGATGGGGGAGATACTAAACGAGTATTTTGCATCAGTATTTACTGTGGGATAAGGACATGGAACATATAGAATGTAGGAACGTAGATGGTGACATCTCGAAAAATGTCCATATTACAGAGGAGGAAGTGCTGGCTGTCTCTGAAACGCATAAAAGAGGATAAATCCCCAGGATCTGATCAGGTATAACCTAGAACTCTATGGGAAGCTAAGGAAGTGATTGCTTGGCCCCTTGCTGAGATATTTGTATCATCGATAGTCACAGGTAAGGTGCCAGAAGACTGAAGGTTGGCCATTATTTAAGAAAGGTGGTAAGGGCAATACAGGGAACTATAGATCAGTGAGCCTGACATAGGTGGTGGGCAAGTTGTTGGAGGGAATCCTGAGGGACAGGATGTACATGTATTTGGAAAGGCAAGGACTGATTAGGGATAGTCAACATGGCTTTGTGCATGGGAAATCATGTCTCACAAACTTGATTGAGTTTTTTGAAAAAGTAACAAAGAGAATTGATGAGGGCAGAGCAGTGGACGGGATCTATATGGACTTCAGTAAAGCGTTTGGCAAGGTTCCCTGTGGGAGACTGGTTAGCAAGGTTAGATCTCATGGAATACAGGGAGAACTAGCCATTGGCTCAAAGGTAGAAGACAGAGGGTTGTGGTGGAAGGTTGTTTTTCAGACTGGACGCCTGTGACCAGTGGAGTGCCACAAGAAATGGTGCTGGCTTCACTGCTTTTCATCATTTATATAAATTATTTGGATATGAAAATAGGAGGTATAGTTAGTAAGTTTGCAGATGACACCAAAATTGGAAGTGTAGTGGACCATGAAGAAGGTTACCTCAAAGTACAATGGGACCGTGATGAGATGGGCCAATGGGTTGAGGCGTGGCAGATGGAGTTTAATTTAGATAAATGCGAGATGCTGCATTTTGGGAAAGCAATGGTAAGGTCCTAGGGAGTGTTGCTGAACAAAGAGGCCTTGGAGTGCGGGTTCAAGGCTCCTTGAAAGTAGACTTGCAGGTAGATAGGATAGTGAAGAAGGCGCTTGGTGTTTTCTTTTATTGGTCAGAGCATTGAGTATAGGAGTTGAGAGTTCATGTCGTGGCTGAACAGGACATTGCTTAGGCCACTTTTGGAATATTGCATGCAATCCTGGTCTCCTTCCTAGCGGAAGGATGTTGTAAAACCTGAAAGAGTTCAGAAAAGATTTACAAGGATGTTGCTAGGGTTGGAAGGATATGGGTCAATTTCTGGCGAATGGGACTTGATTAAGTTGGGATATCTGGTCGGCATGGATGAGTTGGTCTGAGGGGTTTGTTTTCATGCTGTACATCTCTATGACTCTATGACATTGAGCCGTGAATGGTGATGGGCAATTAAGCAACAGGAAGAGGAGGCTCTGTGAATGATAGCGAACCGTAGCATATCAGTGCAAAAGACAAGCCTGAAGCATTTGTAACAATTATCAAACAACTGTGCTGAGTGGATGATCCATTTCTAGATCCTTCAGATGTCCCCAGAGTCACAGATGCCATCCACTCCGGTTGATGCCAATAAATGACTGAAGGCACTGAGTAATGCTGGGGTCTGACAATATTTTGGCAATAGCTAAGCCGTTCCACTACAGCTACAATTCTGGCATCCACTCAGCAATGTAGAAAATTATCTGGGTGTGTCCTATCCACATTAGTCAGGACAAATTCAACCTATCCAATTACTGCTCCATCAGACACCTCTCAATCATTAACAAAATAAGGGACAGGATCATTTATTAATTGTTTTGAGACTTTCTTGGCAATATTCTGTGTTTCAGTTTTGGCAGTCTCCAGGCCATCAAAGCTGGAAACCACTTTGAAGGTGCTTAGCGATCTGAGTACACAGAAAAAACCTAAGGTTTTCTGCAGGTTCAGATTGAAAAATCAGTGAGTAATCAGAATATATATATGGTATACTATATTATGAACCTTCATCATGTCGATGGTCAGGGAGAGAGGTAAATGGAGCTCTTACTTGTCTTATCGTCTATCCAGAAGCCCATCAGTGTGTATCTGGGAGAGACAGATCATATCTGGTGAATGCACAGAAAGTTATTGAAAGGAAATGCTTGTGACTTCAGCAGTTGAGTCAGAAATTTGAAAGTGAAGATAAAGGTTTATATTTCACTCAAGTTGTAATGGTAAAGAATATTGCTGGGAAAGGGGGTTGAATCTTTCAATGACCTACTTATAATAAGGTACTTCTGAAATGCTTAATAAATTTGTTTTGTTAAAAGTGTGTTGACAGCATCGTGAAGACCACCACGGTAACTGAGTTGTAAAATGAAACTTTTGGGCTACCAAGCTAGGTTTTACTCAGTGATCTTCCTGGTATTACCATCAGCAGGGTTCATTACAAAGCAGAGACTCACCATAGAATCATAGAATCCCTACATGTGGAAGCAGACCATTCGGCGTTTCAAATCCACACTCTACAAGGAGCATCCCACCCAGACCCATGCCTACCCTATCCCAATAACCCTGCATTTCCCATTGCCAATTCACCTAACTTACACATCCCTGGATATTGCAGACAAGTTAGCATGGTCAATCCACCTAACGTGCACATCTTTGGACTTTGGGAGGAAATCAGAGAACCTGGAGGAAACCCATGCAGACACAGTGAGAATGTGCAAACTCCACACCGATTGTGACCCAAGGCTGGAAATATACCCAGATCCATGGTGCTGTGAGGCAGCAGTGCTAACTGGAATAGAAATTCATTAAAATTTAAGCAGCATTTATGAATGTTTGAAGAAACAAGCTTGTGAACATACTGGACGTTAAAAATTGACAATTGTTGTGAAGTATATGACACAGATTGAACTTTCAAAATAGTTTTGGGCTGTTGCTGAGACTGCTGGGTGTAGAATACATAACAGTTGATTATTTAAAATATCTGACTAAGGCTAAGCAGAATTACATTTCTTGAGGATGGAAATAAAAGCACTGACATAAAGGTGATATGCTTAAAATAATTACTCAACATTTAGAATTAAAAGAACTTGGTGTGTCACTGTGAGAAGGAACTAAGATAAAAAAAAGGAGAGAGAAAGAAAGAGAAATGGGAAGACTTTCATTTGAGGTAAAAGAGCGAGAAAGAAATGAGAGATAAAGGGAAACAATAATGATATGGAAGAGACAAAAAGAACTAGAAATAAGAAAAATTGAATTGGAAAGAGAGGAAAAAGAGGTAGCAATGGAAAGGAAAATGGAATTGAAAAGCATGACCTTGAGAGAGAGAGAGAGAGCATAGACAACATGACCTGGCTAGAGAAAGTAGAAGAAGTAGATAATGATTCTGATTCCAATATGGCATTTTATTTAAACTAGAAATCTGCCTTTAATGCCTAAATTTAGAGGATGGACTTGAAAGATGTTTAATCTCATTTTAAAAAATAGTTGGGAAGGTGAGGTGTCCAAAGATATTGTTACTTTAATGTTAAAGAGTGACTTGATAAATACAGTTATGAATGTATACATCAGTTGGTCAGAAGATAAATCTGTAAACTATGAGGCTGTAAAAAGAGGAATACACAATGCTTAGGAGCTTGACTCTGAAGCACATTAGTTAAAATTTTGAACTTTAAAAAACCTAATCTAACATTTGGAGCAATCCAATATGTGTAGAATTTGCAAGGAAAAATGAAATTTTATAGATTTAGTCCTTTTGGTCACTGAAGTAAGAGAAACAACTTGTACACAAGGGACATCGTGATTACGGAAGAATCTGAAATATTATTCTGGCACGCTTGAAAAATTTCTTAGATGCACATCAAGGATTAAAAATCTGAGATCATCAGTTCTAACATAGACTCATGATATCTCCCAACGACAGTTGCATAGTCATTTGGGAATCAACAAGGTAATTGAAGGAATATGAAATCTGGGGATGGAACTTATATTAATTTCGGGGTGCATACAAAAAAATGGCAAAGCCATAAAGGAGAGACTAGAATCTAAAAATGGTATAAAGAAAATAATATGTCTATATTTGTTACAATATTAAAGCCAACTGGTGGAAGTTAAATAAGATACCTATTGAAGTAGTAGAAATATCTAAGGAATCTTCAAGAAAAGAAATAAATAGTAAACTTCAGCAGTGGTAGAGGCAGAGCATGCTCCTTTGGAACCTACAATTACATTATGAAGTCAGACAACCAACCAAATCACTCTTTCTACCTCGACTCGCAGCACATTAAAGATTTGACCCTTTGGAGACCCACAATAGTTATTCCAATGGTTCCTACCCAGATTTTTAAATGCCCAGTCCCAGGCTTTGCAAATAATTAATTCTGATTTTGTGCTTTAAGCATAGCGTGGCCGAGCGGTCTAAGGTGCTGGATTAAGGCTCCAGTCTTGAAGGAGGCATGGGTTCGAATCCCATCGCTGCCATTTGTGTTGGTTGCCTGTTCTGCTGCAGTGTGTTAAAGTTCAGTGTTGAACGCTGCTGTGTCAAATTCCAACACAACAAGGTGATTTTGGGGCAGCACTGTGGCTCAGTGGTTAGCACTGCTGCCTCACAGCACCAGGGTCCCAGGTTTGATTCCAGCCTCGTGCGACTGTCTGTGTGGAGTTTGCACATTCTCCCCGTGTCTGCGTGGGTTTCCTCCCACAGTCCAAAGATGTGCAGCTCAGGTAAGTTACCCATAGTGTTAGGTGCATTAGTCAGAGTGAAATGGGTCAGTGTGGACTGGTTGGGCTGAAGGGCCTGTTTCCACACTGTAGGTAATCTAATCTAAAAAAAAAGTAACAATTTATTAAATATGCAATAACTTCAGCAACAAATATATGTCTACAGGACGCCCCCAGCAGAGTAATTATCCTCCTTTTATTTTTGTCATTTAAGGAACCTTCTAAGAAATTGTTCCTCCTAACTGCAGATTCCTTGCATCGAAATAAATACCACCCAGCCTTACTATGTTCTCTGTGCCTTAACTTGACTATATCCATATTGACTTACAGATGGAATTGGTGGTTCTTCTCTGCACACCATTCCAATACTGTACTTCAGCTGACTGTCCCATCCAGCTGCCAAATCAGTTTGAACCTTCCACCAGCTACACTAGCAAACCCCACAAACAGACGCTCGTTGGTCCCGTTCCAGTTGAGACATGATCTATCACATTTGTATATGCTCCTCAGAAGCAGACTTAGTTATCTAGGAGCCTAATGTTTCTTTCTGCTCCAGCTCTTCAGCCACATATCCATCTATTCTATCTGCCTAATCCATTTTAGTATGAGGCATTATGGGGTTGGACAGAGGGAAAAGGTTTGCATGGCAGGTGTGAAGAGTTTTGGGGAATGAGGTGGCTTGGGGCTTGAGGGGGTCTGAAGGGTGAAGAATGGATGGATTATTTTTGTGCAATTCTTCATGCTATGCTCACTCTTACAGAAATGATTACATAAAATAATTCATCATCCTTATTTGTCTTATTACAAATTATTAGGTGCAAATTACCCAGTACCATGCTTGGCACCAGATCCTATTTTTCTAGGAAACTCTAACAAGTATCCTTTTGTGAATTAATCCTTCAGGCCACAATAATCAATCTTATTCATCCAATCTATATGAAGACCATAAGACCATAAGAAATAGGAGTGTAAGTAAGGCCATTTGGCCCATCGAGTTCACTCTGTCACTCAATCATGGCTGATGGGCATTTCAAAACCACTTATTCGCACTCTCCCCATAGCCCTTAATTCCTCGCGAGATTAAGAATTTATCAATCTCTGCCTTGAAGACATTTAACGTCCCAGTCTCTACTGCGCTCTGTGGCAATGAATTCCACAGGCCCACCAGTCTCTGGCTGAAGAAATATCTCCTCATGTCCAGTCTAAATTGACTCCCCCTAATTCTAAGCCTGTGCCCATGAGTCCTAGTATCCCCAAATGACGGAAACAAATTCCCAGCATACACCCTTTCTAAGCCATGCATTATCTTGTAAGTTTCTATTAGATCTACCCTCAACCTTCTAAACTCTAATGAATACAATCCCAGGATCCCAAAACTGGACACAGTATTCCAAATGGAGCCTAACCAGAGCTTTATAAAATCTCAGTAACACGTCACTGCTTTTACATTCCAACCCTCTTGAGATAAATGACAACATTACATTTGCTTTCTTAACCACGGACTCAACCTGCAAGTCAACCTTTAGAGAATCCTGTACTAGCATTCCCAGATCTCTTTGTACTTTGGCTTTATGAATTTTCTCATTGTTTATAAAATAGTCCATGCCTGTGTTTTTTTTCCAAAGTGCAAGAACTCGCATTTGCTCACATTGAATTTCATCAGCCATTTCTTGGACCATTCTCCTAAACTGTCTACATTTTTCTGTAGCCTCCCCACCTCCTCAGTACTACCTGCCTGTCCACCTAACTTTGTATCATCTGCGAACTTCACCAGAACGCCCCCAGTCTCTTCGTCCAGATCATTTATATATAAAGTGAACAGCTGCGGCCCCAACTCTCAACCCTGTGGGACACCACTTGTCACCAGCTCCCATTCCAAAAAGGAATCTTTTATCCAAACTCTCTGTCTTCTGTCAGACAGCCAATCCTCAATCCATGCCAGTAGCTCACCTCAAACACCATGGGCCCTCACCTTACTCAGAAGCCTCCCGTGAGGCACCTTATCAAAGGCCTTTTGAAAGTCTAGGTAAATAACATCCACTGGGTTTCCCTGGTCTAACCTAATTGTTATCTCTTTAAAGAATTCTAACAGGTTTGTCAGACACAACCTCCCCTTACTAATTCCATGCTGACTTGTTCTAATTTGACCCTGCACTTACAAGAATTTAGAAATCTCATCCTTAATGATGGATTCTAGAATTTTACCTATAACCGAGGTTAAGCTACTCGGCCTATAATTTTCCATCTTTTGTCTTGATCCTTTCTTGAACAAGGGGGTTACAACAGCAATTTTCCAATCATCTGGGACTTCCCTGACTCCAGTGATTCTTGTAAGATTACAACCAATGCCTCCACTATTTCTTCAGCCACCTCCCTCAGGATGTAGCCCATTGGGGCCAGGAGGTTCATAAATTTTTAGACCTTTTAGCTTTTCAAGTACTTTCTCCTTTGTAATGGCCACGACACTCAACTCTGCCCCTTGACTCTCCTTAATTGTTTGGATATTACTCATGTCTTCCACGGTGAAGACTGACACAAAGTATTTATTAAGTTCTTCAGCCATTTCCTTATCTCCTATCACTAGCCTTCCTGCATCAATTTGGGATTATAGTCTTCCCCAATTGTTACACTATCTTTCTCACAAGTATCCACTATTTCTTGATTTAGGCTGCTCACTCCAGTGTAGCTATGATTATAGGAATAATAAACTTCTCTGACTTCTCCCCTTTTGTATTTCTTATTTCCACTCAAAGGTAAATAAGTTAATTTCTCACTACAATACTAATTTCATTTCTATTAATAGAACCACCTTTTCCTTTCGTCCTATGCTTCCAAAATACCCTTGCATACACAGGTCCCCGCTACGCCATTCAAGGAAAGAAGAAAAGAATGTGGAAAGGAGAAACCGAGGTGACTTGGGTGAGGGATAATAGCTCAGACCAGGGATTATCCTTTTCTTATGGCAGTTGTCTCAAAATATACACCCCAAAGTAAAATTCTTTTACACCTCTTTTATTACAAACACTACTATGCTACATGAAGTAAGGAGTGTTTTAAAAATGCTAATGCATGCTACATTGTTGTTATTCAGATAGCTCAATGAATCACAGTGCAAAAAGGTAATATTCTGTATACCATCCATTATATCACATGTTCAGATGATTACCCAGCGCTTGACTTCTGGAACCTAGCATCAATATAAAATTTCAGTTACAGCAATTCTACAGAACTTTCCTCTTAAAGTTAAAGCTGCTTGCTTTGATGTTGTGCCAAATTGAAACAATGCAGCAGTTGTTCCTAGCCAGAGATGCATCATTGCATACCCTAGCCATGCACTTCCATAAGAATCTGATGTAATATGTCACATACATACACTAGACTTTGTGTAAACATGCTTATTTAGAGGAATGATTGTAAAAGTATAATCAGTACAGTGAGACCGGGAGTACCATGAAATAATTGCAATAATGCAAATTTCACTCCAGCTTGAGGATTTGAATTCAGTTTTTAAAGTCAATAATGACAAGCTAACATCAGCGAAAATGACCATGAAGTGGCTGCCTTTAAAAAACCCAACTGCGTCACAAATGTCTTTCTAAGAAGAAAGCCTGCTGTGTACATCCGATAGGTCTACATAAGCCTCTGGTCCCACACCAATGTAGTTTATTTTAACTGCCCTCTGATGTAAAGTTAGTTGTATGCAATAATTAATGCAATAAATAAGACCGTTAGGAAAATGATTAGGACAAGGCCATTTGCTCATTGAGTCTACACCAAATTCCAAAGGACTTGGAGCAGAAGTAGGCAATTCAGCCCCTTGAGTCACTTCACCGTTCAATGAGATCATGGCTACTCCAGTAAATTCTCAACTCCTCTCTTTTCCCTTTTCCTTATGGATTAAAAACCTGTTTATCTTGGCCATGAATATTATTAGTAACCCAGCTTGACAACCCTTTGTGGTAAACGATTCCATGCATTCACTATCTTCTGAGTGAATTCTTCCTCATCTCTGCCCTAACTGGCATTATGCCGCAAGGTTCGGTGCTGGGTCCACTACTTTTCATCATTTACATAAATGATTTGGATGCGAGCGTAAGAGGGACAGTTAGTAAGTTTGCAGATGACACCAAAATTGGAGGTGTAGTGGACAGCGAAGAGGGTCTAAATGCATAAAATCAAGGCGAAGTCAGTTGAGGAACAACTGATCTAAGGATAGCCAGCAGAAGATTCAGAGGGTGACCTAAACAAAAGTCAGAATCCATTGAGATTAGTTTTTTTTTGCATAAGATACTTGCGTCTTACTGTTGAAGAGGTGGGAACCTGTGACGATACTGGATTGGTACAAATGTATTCCATTGTTATCAACATTGAAAAGTGCTCAGACTTAAACCATGAGGTTTAACAGGATAAACAAACAAAGTGATAGCCAATGAGCTGCAAACCCCACTTGAGCCAATTCACAAAGTTATATCTGATATAAAACAACTTGGTGAGCAAATTGAAGTTTGGTGTAGATTCTGTGATGACTTGCAAGGGGCAAGTTCAAGTTCCTTATCTTCCCAGGAAGAATCCTCATGTAACTGAGATAGAGTGCTAATTTTTCCCACTTTTTACAAAGTTCTGTTGATTGAGATTAAAGTGGAAGGTCTGCCGTTGGTTTTTATCATACCATTTTCTGTTTTCCAGACTTATGGCAGGAGGAGTGGAAGTGCTTGCTGGGACTTTGCAATGTTCACATTGTTGGTGTCATATTTAAACTCCAGCTCCACCCAGCTTCAAGAATTTCCTTACCAATATGGTCCTGATTTATTTCAGATCTCCAGCTTCTGCAGTATTTTGACTTTAATTGTTAAAAAAAGCAACAGCACACTAACAGTCTTACAAGTCCAAAGAGATCACATTCTACAAGAATAGTAAAACCTCCAGATCACTTGATTTTGAGAAGTCATAGAGTTGGAGTGAAATGGAGTCATGATAAATGAAATTATAGACAAAAAAATGTATAATAATGAGGGGGAAAATTGCTGAGGCAGAACAGCTGAGGAGCTTGAAGGAGACCTAACATCTGGTCCGAGTGAAGATTCTGAAATAATGTCTATCATCTTCATGTAACTGGTTGTTAGCATGCAAGAAAATTGTCTTGTTAACTATGAGAAACTTTTCTAGTTTAGACGAGGAAGTGGTTTCCTCTGCTTTGCAGGCCCTGTAGGTTTTCTCTTACTTAAATGAGGATATTGGCAGCAACTTACATCATGAGCTCATACAGTGTATTGACCTGGCGTGCCCATGCCAACACTGTGGTATTTTTTCAAAACAAAAGCTAATAGTGCAATGAACTGTAATATTGTTTTCTATTCTGGTTTCCATTAGAATTCGGATGGATGAAAGCTCATTAATCTTTTATTGTTATAAGCATAATTGATGTGTTCTGGTGTCTTTTTAGTAATGTGTCTGTTTTGTCAAAATACACAAAATTTTACTTTGCCCTTTCTAGCTTTATGTTTTCCCCCTACAAAAGATGACATTTCTTTCCTAATAAATTAAACTTGTAAAGGACATATACTCCTACTTCTCTGCCTGCCAGTGACTATGGTATTGGTTTCTGTACAGCCGAGTATCTTGGGAGTGTGACTGTTCAAGGCAGAAGCCATCGAACCTCTGGTAGAGGATGGCAGGGACCTCTACAGCTAAAAGCATCTCAAGCCTGAAGATAGGCAGTCAGTTTATTTTTTCCTCATCAATGCTGTAAGGTGTGACTTAATTAATGTGACAGGGACCTTTAGAAATGTGAGCCAGTCACCCTGTGCCTCCTACAAACAAGCTAAAATAGATGGAGAAAAAAAATTGAGAAGCAGCAAAAGGACTATGCATGCAAACAGTGTGGACAGAGATCACTGAACTGCCATCCCACTTTTTCCCTCCACCCATAACACCTGTGCTTTTTGTCTGTCTCACTATCTGTATGTGTGTGTCAAGGGGAAATTCAGTGCATTAGAATCTTAACTAGTAGAGCAATATGTTGAAAATTCATAATTGAACTATGGGTCTAAAAGACATGTAAACTGCATACTTTTAAAAATCTTTGACTTTTGTGACAATTTTGGGAATAACAAGGTTTGATTTCCAATGCACTCCCTCTGTGAACAAATCTAATGAAGGTGACACAATCATACTGTAAATGTTTGATTATTTTCTATATTTCAGTTGGAAGAAGTGTAGTGATGGGGGATAGTGATAATAATAACATAACTGTGCAGTAAAATACTGCACCAATGTCTCCAAGAATAAGTGGCAAATTTTGCCAACACATTTCTCAATTGACTGTCCTGAGGTTTATTAACTTATTCCTTTGTTACTCCATGGTACCTTTAATGAATATACATTTTCTTCCACCATGATCACCAAAACCTTGCATGGAACTAAATCATTAAAGATCATAACATTGACCCCATCACGTTGTAAGCTGTTCTTTGAAGGAATTATTCCATTAGTTCCATTCCTTTACTGTTTCCTCCATAGCTCTACAAACAGTTTCTTCCTAAATATTTATCCAAGTTCCTTTTGAAAGTTACGATTAAATTTGCTTTCCTTGCCCTGCAGAGCATTCCAGATCACAACAACTCGGTACTTAGTAAAACATTTAGAGTCATAGAGATGCACAGCACGGTAACAAACCCTTCAGTTCAACTCGTCCATGCTGACTAGATAGGTCTATTCCTGATGAAGGGCTTTTGCCCGAAACATCGATTTTCCTGCTTCTCGGATGCTGCCTGGCCTGCTGTGCTTTTTCAGCACCACTCTGATCTAAACTCTGGTTTCCAGCATCTGCAGTCCTCACTTTTGCCATGCTGACCAGATATCCCAAACCAATCTAGTCCCACCTGCCAGCACCTGGCCCATATCCCTCCAAACCCTTCCTATTCATATACCCATCCAGATGCCTTTTATATGTTGCAATTGTACTAGCCTCCACCACTTCCTCTGGCAGCTCATTCCATACACGTACCACCCTCTGTGTGAAAAAGGTCTCTTTTTATATCTTTCCCCTCTCACCCTAAACCTATGCCCTCTGGTTCTGAATTCCCCCACTCCAGGGAAAAGACTGTCTATTTATCCTACCCATGCCCCTCATGATTTTGTAAACCTCTATAAGGTCACCTCTCAGCCTCTGATGCTCCAGGGAAAACAGCCGTGGCATATTCAACCTCTATAGTTCAAATTCTCCAACCCTGGCAACATCCTTGTAAATCTTTTCTGAACCCTTTCAAGTTTCACAACATCGTTCCGATAGGAAGGAGACCAGAATTGCATGCAATATTCCAACAGTGGCCTAATCAATGTCCTGTACAGCTGCAACATGACCTCCCAACTCCTGTACTCAATACTCTGACCAACAAAGGAAAGCCTTCTTCACTATCCTATCTACCTGTGAATCCACTTTCAAGGAGCTATGAACCTGTACTCCAAGATCTCATTTTTCAGCAACACTCCCTAAGACCAGACCATTAAGTATATAAATCCTGCTAAGATTTGCTTTCCCAAAATGCAACACCTCGCATTTATCTAAATTAAACTCCATCTGCCACTTCTCAGCCCATTGACCCATCTGATCAAGATCCTAGTGTAATCTGAGGTAACCATCTTTGCTGTCCACTACACCTCCAATTTTGGTGTTATCAGCAAACTTACTAACTGCTACTCTTATGCTTCCATCCAAATCATTTATATAAATGATGAAAAGTAGTGGACCCAGCATCGATCCTTGTGGCACTCCATTGGTCCCAGGCCTCAGTCTGAAAAACAACCCTTCATCACCATCTTCTGTCGTCTACCTTTGAGTCAGTTCTGTATCCTATTGGTGAGTTCTAACCCTGAGATCTAACCATGAGATCTAACCTTGCTAATCAGTCTCCCATGGGGAACCTTGTTGAACGTCTTACTGAAGTCCATATAGATCACATCTACTGCTCTGCCCTCATCAATCTTCTTTGTTACTTCATCAAAAAACTCAATCAAGTTTGTGAGACATGATTTCCCATGCACAAAGCCATGTTGACATTCCCGAATCAGTCCTTGCCTTTCCAAATACATGTACATCCTAACCCTCAGGATGCCCTCCAACAACTTGCCCACCACTGAGGTCAGGCTCACTGGTCTATAGTTCCCTGACTTGTCTTTACCGCCCTTCTTAAACAGTGGCACCACGTTTGCCAACCTCAAGTCTTCCGGCAACTCACCTATGACTATCGATGATACAAATATCTCAGCAAGGGGCCCAGCAATCACTTCTCTAGATTCCACTCCCCCTCCTCTCTTAGCTTCCTTTCTGTCCTTCCTGTAGCATTTGTATCCTGGAACATTAAGCTGCCAGTTCTGCCCATCCCTGAGCCATGTTTCTGTAATTTCTATGATATCTCAGTCTCACATGTTCCTAACTGCCCTGACTTCATCTACCTCCCTGTTAGGCCTCTTTCATTGAATAAATGCGGTTTTATTTATCAGTCCTACCTTGTTCTCTGCTTTGTCCCTGCCTACCCTGACTGGTTGACTCGCCTTTGTTCTCAACTGTACCAGTCTCGGATTGAAATCTTTCCTCACTATCTTCTTCGGTCCCACCT
>NC_057712.1:42452053-42456752 GCF_004010195.1 Chiloscyllium plagiosum
CTGCTGTTGGTTTTGACTTTTTTTTCCAAAGTTCCAAAACAAAGCAACAGCATATAAAACAGTAATTGCTGCTCCTGGAATTCGAGGAAATCACCTCCAACACCTAAAATACCTCAAAAAAGGAGCAGCTCATACAGTCAGAAATTTTTCCCGTCCTCCATCTGTGAAAGACTAAATTCTCAGGAAATTCTTGAAAGTGGACAGAAACATAGCAAGGCATACTGACTTAAGAAATGAATTCCAGAATTCAGGAAAATGGTGGTTGAAGATTCTGTCTGTGAAGGCAGAGTGGAGATGAATATGGAGAATGCCAGAGTTGGAAGTGGTTTTCAAGGTTGGATCATAGCTGTAGATGGGTTTTTATAAGGACCACCACAAAACACAATATGATCATTGGTGTAGTGGTTGTGATGCGATCAGCCAGGTACATCTCATAGAATATGAGTTCTCTGCTAAGCTGGTCCAATCAGGGAGGCCTGTCTGACAGATATAAACAGGGATATCAGAGGTTCTGTTCATCCTGAGAGCTCTTGACAGAGCTCGATAAGTGTCAAGGACTCTAAACAAAGGGTGACTTGGTGATGGGATACTGGCCTCTGTGGCGTTTTTTTCAATTGGGTTCACTTATAAATATATATCTTAATTCTAATTACCTTTGGTTGATTGAGAGCAGTCTGCAATTACCTGATATAAAAACAGAAAATACCATAAATATTCTGCAGGTTTGGCATCATCTGTGAGAGAGGAAGAGTTAATCCACATTTATTGATTGATTACCTTGCATAGTATTTTACTTTTGCTCTAAATCTGGTTTCCCTATTGACAGAGGAGATATGTAGAAAAATATAAAATTAAACACTTTCATGTTTGAGACTCCCAAACCAAAATTGGAAAAAAACTCTAATTAATAAATACTCATTATGCTTGATTAAATTTGTGAAAACTGAAGCATGCAGATCTGATACAAACCAAAACTAACTCTCAGTCTGTACCTGATGAAGTTGTGATTGAGATGCTATAGCCTCAGCATCTAAGGATTAGGGATGGTCTTAGCTTGCTGATAAAAACACTCATTTGGCTGAGGTATGGAAGGATGATCAGTGCAATGCAACTGATCTACCATCAGGGTTCAACAGATGGGAATTTTCTCTGAGCTGCATCCACTCCATTGGTATAATTTAGATAAAAGTGTCTGGTGTAACAAAATGAAGAAAACTGCTTGAGAAAGAAGGATAAAATTAGTATTTCCAAAATAATGTTCCAACAGAGTAGTCTTAAAACAACAATCACAGAGATATGATGGAAGGTGGCGCTGGTGAACACCAATATCCTGTGACCCAGAATGGGTGCTTGTGTCCAGAATTTCTCACACAGTAAATATCTGGTTTCAACACTCCCACTATTTTGAGGGAATTTTGTGCTGAGTTTGAAAGAACATTGAATGACAAATCCAATATCTCTGCATAGCCAGAACAGCTTTCTAGTCTTTCTCTTGGTCAGGATTGGAGATAGTGAGGACTGCAGGTATTGGAAAGTCAACGTCGATAAAATGAGGAGCTGGAAAAGTCAACACAGATGAAGCAGTATCAGAGGAGCAGGAGAGTCAACATTTCAGCTTGGAACCTTTCATCAAGATATCTATTTTCAAAGATGGAAAAAGAAGAAAAGCATGTTTAAAGTATTTAAATATTACCAGGAAATGGCATATGAAAGAAATGGAAAACGCATTTTGACAAAATCCTGTCTTAAGTTATTTCTATTGCTGTCGTCAGGATATTTTCTAAACGGTATGTTTATGATGTGACGCCTCATGTTAAAAACAGAGGTCCATCAATATGAATTGTAACTGTCACCACTAGAGGGCATAAAGGTACCTGCTTTATGGCAGTAGATTTAATGAAATACTGTACACAATTGAACAAATTGAATACAATGTTAATATTACATAAAATGTGAAACTTCCATTTTATTTAGTTTACTTTCCAAAAAAGGATATAGTAGTAACTTTCCAATTATCTTGCCTAAAATGTTGAAAGCTGCTCGAAAGCTCTACAAGTTGGGCTGGTTTGGCCTTACAGATATTGATTGTAGCAAGTAAAATTGTTGATTTCCCCAATCTTCTAATTTCAATTCAATTCTATCTTCTCTGAAAAATTCCTATTGTATTCCACAATAATGTTAACAGTGATCCTAGAATATTTGAAACAGAGCGAGTAATTAGAAGGGATCAGTCAGCTACAAAATATCAATTGGATATTGAACCACAACAGGATTTCGGGGTTGCTGTTTATATTGTAGTTGATTTTTCTGCAGCTGGATATCTCATTGAGCTTGACTTTCATTACTTCTTCCCTCTCACCCTTCAACTTAAAATTATATTTGCACCACAATTGGCATGAAGCTCAAGCTGGTAAACATTGAGAGTACAACCTATCTTCATAACTAATCAGAATTAGGAAAGAAACAGTGGGCTGATGGTGTGGGAAATTGAGTGAATATGAATAGTTTCAGACACAGAAAAAGAAATAAGTATGATATTCCTCTCCCTGGAGGTGGCAAGGAATGTGATGCAAAGGCAAATAATTGGGCAGGGTGACCTCAGAAAGATGCTTACTGCCTTCCTGTGGCCTGGGCAATCAAGAAGTGTGAGAGAAAGAGCATAGGTGGCCTCCTTCACCCACCATCAATCAAGTGATCCACCACCACTTGAATTCCTAGAAGCTGAGAAAGTGATTGATATCCTGACAAAGTTTCAAGGGACACTGTCCTGTTGGGGAATGGGGACTCCATTTGCCTCAATGTAAGAGCAGGCGTGGTGAGCAGGAGGTACCTTTTGGAAACCTTTATCCCTAACACCCCTAAATCCACAATCCCGGTGACCCCCACCCCATCATTATCCCTCTCTCTTCTCGTTCCTGCCCAACAAAATGACCTAATCGCATCCCATTGCAGCTCTTCATTGCTGCACAGCCTGGACTTCTATGGTCCTTCAGATCCCTGAGACTGTTGGCCTCTCATTTACCAGCAACCTCGGATGGGGTGGGACATCAGTGGTGAGGCTCCTAATTGGATAAAGAGTTCCCTCACTGCTGATAAAGACAAATAGTTGCTGCTGAAAGCACTAAATACCAGATATGGGTTAGTAAAAAAGGTTCGGCAGAAGGAAACAAGAATAAAATAAAAGGTTTACCTTTAAAATTTTTAAATCTTCACGAATAAACTATTACCTATAAAATGAGATTTTCCAATTTTAATCTGGGGCAGAGGTTTTCTATTTTAACAAGTCACTAAAAATGTTCTTGTACCATTCTGAACATTTTGCAGCAAGTTTAGTTAGCAATGTGTGGGTAAAGCAATGTCTTCAAATGCATACCAAGTAGTCATTAAACTGCTGCTCTAAGGCTACAGCACAGCAGTTCAAATTATCCAGTGACTTGTGTCCTTGCCTGCAATAGATGCTTAGGTTATTTATGCATTAACAAGGACATGTATAAGAAACTAAATTATCTTCCCAGAAAAAGGAGACCAATAAGGAAGATAGAAGATGGGATACAGGGTAACTTAACAAGATGAATCTAAGATTGGCTTATTGGCAGGAGACAGAGGGTGGTACTAGAAGACTGCTTTTCTGACTGTAGACTGGTGTCGGGTGGCACACTGTAAGGATCTGTGCTGAGTCCCTTGTCTCTTATACTCATTAATGATGTAGATGAGAATTTGTGGGGTGCGGGTATGGTGATAAGTAAATTTGAGGGTGACACAGGATTGGCTGAGTGGTTGAAAATGAGGAAGAAGGTTACAAGAGGATATAAGGCAGATTAGTGGCAGATGGAATTTAACCCTGATAACTGTGAGAAAGTGCGCTTTGGAAAAAATAACAAGACAAGGAAGTACTTAATAAATGGCAGGACACTAGGAAGCTCAGAGGGGCAGAAGATCTTGGGGTGCTTGTCCACAGATCCCTGAAGAAAGCAGGGCAGGTTAATAGGGTAGTTAAGGTGGCATATAGAGTCTGGAATACACTGCCTGAGAAGGTAGCTGAGGCAGGTAACTTCACAACTTTTAAGAAGCACTTGATTGAGTACTTGAAGTCTCATTACATTCTCCAGCCTGGTGCTGGAAAGTGGGACTAGTGTAGATTCGGTATAGTTTTGGTAGCACAGACACAATGTTTCATAGGGCCTCTTCTATATTATGATTCTAAAACTTTGGACCAAATTAAAAGTTGCACACCTTTTCACGTATCACACACCAAATTACAAGCAGTCCCTGGGTAGCAAGTTGATTTGTACACAACATAAAGGAGCTGTTCATAAGTACAGGAAATGTTCCTATGTTGGATCTTTAAAATTATACCCCTGTATGAGATCACATTTAAGTTGGATGTTTGTAAGTCAGGGACCCCTTGTATCTCATATATTCTTGAAAAATAACTTTGCAGTCTATTTCCAGTATGTTGCTGATGAATAAAAAGTCTTCAGTAGTTATCTCCCAATTACATGGAGAACTAATGGGCTGAAGTGTTTTTATGGATTAGTGGTGCTGGAAGAGCACAGCAGTTCAGGCAGCATCCGAGGAGCAGTAAAATCGATGTTTCGGGCAAAAGCCCTTCATCAGGAATAAAGGCAGAGAGCCTGAATGGTGGAGAGATAAGGTAGAGGAGGGTGGGGGTGGGGAGAAAGTAGCATAGAGTACAATA
>NC_057712.1:42457327-42485761 GCF_004010195.1 Chiloscyllium plagiosum
TTGGAGGGCATCTTTAACCATGTGGGAAGGGAAATTGCGGTCTCTAAAGAAGGTGGCCATCTGGTGTGTTCTATGGTGGAACCGCTCCTCCTGGGAGTTGATACGGCGGAGGCGGAGGAATTGGGGATACGGGATGGCATTTTTGCAAGAGGTAGGGTGGGAAGAGGTGTAATCCAGGTAGCTGTGGGAGTCGGTGGGTTTGTAAAAAATGTCAGTGTCAAGTCGGTCGTCATTAATGGAGATGGAGAGGTCCAGGAAGGGGAGGGAGGTGTCAGAGATGGTCCAGGTAAATTTAAGGTCAGGGTGGAAGTATGTTTATTTCAACGCAAGGAGTATTATAGGGAAGGCAGATGAGCTTAGACCCTGGATCAGTACATGGGGTTTTAATGTTGTGGCTATTACAGAGACTTGGTTAAGAGAGGGGTAGGACTGGCTGCTCAACTTTGTAGGGTTTTGTTGTTTTAGCCAAGATAGAGACCAAGGTAAAAGAGGTGGAGGAGTTGCATTACTAATCAGGGAGAATGTCACATCTGCACTCACTGGAGGGCACGTCCACTGAGGCAATATGGGGTGAGCTCAAAACTACATTTAGTGCAATCAGTCTGATAGAATTATACTTAGCACCCTGCAACCACCCCTCCCCCCCGCCAACCAACAGCCAACGAGACATTGAGGAACAAATGTGTACACAGATTTCGCAAGATGTAATGACAACAGGGTTGTCATAAAGGGTGACTTTAACTTCCCTAAAATTGATTGGGACTCCCTTGTAGCAAGAGGCTTATACAGGCAGAATTAATTAGGTGCATCCAATAGAGTTTCTTCAAACAGTATGTGAATAGTCCAACTAGAGGAAGGGCCATATTGCACTTTGTATTGGCTAATGAGCCTGGCCAGGTGACTGACCTTTCAGTGGGAGAATATTTTGGAAACAGTGATCACAACTCCTTAAGTTTTAAGATTGCTATGAACAAGGTTAAATCAGGATCTTGCAGGAAGGTAGTAAATTGGGGAGGGCAAATTATATCAGTATTAGGCAGGAGGTAGGAAGGAGCTGTTATTGGGCAAGTTCACATTTGACATGTGGGGGTTGTTTGAAGACCTACTGATCAGAGTTCAGGACCAGCATATTCCAGTAAGGAGGAAAGGATGACAAGGTAATGGACCGTTGGATAATGAGGGAGGTTAGTCAAAAGGGAAAAAGAAGCATATGTAAGGTTTAGGAAGCTAAAATCAGACAGGGCCCATCAGGAATATAAAGAAAGAAGGAAAAAATCAAGCAGGGAATTAGGAGAGCAAGAAAGGGCTATGAAATGACTTTGGCAATTAGGGTTAAAGTGAATCTTAAGGTATTCTATATGTACGTTCAAAACAAAAGGATAACTAGAGGGAAGGTAGGACCATTTAATGGTAAAGGAGGGAATTTGTGCTTGGCAGCAGACGATGTGGGCGAGATCCTAAATGAGTACTTTGCATCAGTATTCACCCAGGAGAAGGATATGGAGGATCGTGAGATTAATGTGGAGCCATCTAGAATGCTAGGGCATTTTGACATCAAGAAAGACATGGTATAGGGTCTCTTGAACAACAGTAAGATAGGTATGTCCCCAGAATCTAATGATATGTTATTGAGAGAGGCAAGAGAGCCTTGACCAAGATCTTTGTATCCTCGCTAGCCACTGGAGAGGCCTGGAGAGACTGGTGAGTAGCTAATGTTGTTCCTCTGTTCAAGAAGGGAAATAGAGATAATCCAAGAAACTACAAATTGCTGAGTCTCACATCGATGGTTGAGACATTATTGGAAAGAATTCTTAGGGATAGGATATATGCGTATTTGGAAAAACATGGCTTAATGGGGGACAGTCAGCATGGCTTTGAGTGGGGCAGGTCATGTCTTACTAACTTGATTGAATTTTTCAAGAAGGTGACAAAGGTGACCAATGAGGGTGCAGCAGCGGATGTTGTCCACAAGGATTTTAGTAAGGCTTTTGACAAGGTCCCTCATGGTAGGTTCATCCAGAAGGTTAAGGTATATGGGATCCACGGTGACTTGGCCACTTAGATTCAGAATTGGCTTACCTATAGAAGGCAGAGGGTAGTGGCGGAAAGGTGTTTTTCTAGCTGGAGGTCTGTGACTAAAGGTGTTCTGCAGGGATCTGTATAGCGACCTCTGTTGTTTGTGATATATATATGAATGACTTGGATGAAAATGTAGAAGGGTCGGTTAGTAAGTTTGTAGATGCTACAAAGATTGGTGGAGTTATGGATAATGTTAAAGGTTGTTAAAGGATACAGTAGGATATAGATGAGTTGCAGTTATGGGTGGAGAAAAAGCAGATGGAGTTTAATCTGAATAAGTGAGAAGTGCTGCAATTTGGGAGATCAAATGCTAAGGAAAAATATGCAGTTAATGGTAGGAGCCTCAAGAGCATTGATGTACAGAGGGATCTTGGGGTTCAAGTCTATAGCTCCCTGAAAGTGGCCACACAAGTAGCTAAGGTGGTAAAGAAGGCAGATGGCATGCTTGCCTTTATTGATTGAGGAATTGAGTACAAGAGTCAGGATGTCATGTTGCAGCTTTATCAGACTTTGGTTAGGCTACACTGAGAATATTGCATTCAATTCTTGCCGCCATATTACAATAAAGATGTGGAGGCTTTGGAGAGGGTACAGAAGAGATTTACCAGGATGCTGTCTGGATTTGAGGGGATGTGCTATAAGGAGAGACTAGAAAAACTTAGATTGTTTCTCTAGAGCAGCATAGTCTGAGGGGAGACTTGATAGAAATCTATAAAATTATGATATGCATAGATATGGTTGACATTCAGAATCTTTATCCCAGAGTTGGAATGTCTAAAACTAGGGGGAATACATTTAAGGTGAGAGGGGGCAAGTTCAAAGGAGATGTGAGGGGCAGGTTTTTTACAGAGTGGTAGGTGTTTGGAACACGCTGCCAATGGAAGCACGTACGATAGGGGTGTTTAAGGGACTTTTAGATAAACACATGAAAATGCAAGGAATGGATGGATATGGACCAAGGGTAGGCAGTAAGGATTAATTTAATTTCCATAGAATAGAATCCATCCAGTATGGAAACAGGCCATTCAACCCAAACAGTTCACATCAACCCTCCAAAGAGTGTCCCACCCAGACCCATCCCCTACCTTATAAATCTGCATTTCCCATAGCTAATGCAAGTAACCTACACATCTCTGAACACTATGGGTAATTTAGCATAGTCAATCCTCCAAAATTGCATATCTTTGGATGATGGAAGGACACCAAAGCACCTGGCAAACCTTACCCCCCGCCCTCCCCAAGACGTGGAAAAGACATGCAATTCCATGCCTGAAGGTGGAATCAAACTCAGGTCCCTGGTGCTGTGAGGCAGCAGTGCTAACCAGTGAGCTGCAGTGCCACCCTTCATTTGGCGTTATGTTTGGCACAACATCATGGGCAGAAGGCCCATTCCTGTGCTGTGCTGTTCTATGTTCTGTCTAACATTTAAACATACCTTTCAATTATAGCTCAACATCTTTATTTTCAAACTGGGAATTCATAAGCTTGAGTGCCTTGGTTGGCCATAATCTGAATCAAATAATGTTTCACTTTTAAAGACAGTCTGCTTAGACTATATGATTTTATAAGTTCAGATTTTGTATACACATCTTTGTCAACAAAAGAACAGATTGGTACAGTGTCATGCCCAGTACATTGTGGATATTTAGCCATACATTTTTAAAAACTGGACCAAACAAGCTATTAAAATGGCCGTCACAAATATCTGATGTTTACCATTTTTGCTCCATGATGTGGAGGGGCCGGTGTTGGACTGGGGTTCAACAAGTTAAAAATCACACAGCACACGTTTATAATCCAACAGGTTTATTTGGAAGCACTAGCTTTCGAAGCACTGCTCCTTTATCAGGTAGTTGTGGAGCAGAATCATAAGAAACAGAATCTATAGCAAAAGATTACACTGTCATGCAACTGAAATGATATATTGAACAAACCTAGATTGCTGTTAAATCTTTCATCTTTTAGAATGGGTTGCAGATTTCAGATCGTTATGGAAATCCCAGAACTTTTTTTCAGTCACATTCTCAAGATAACTTAAGGTTTTATAAAGAAAAAGGTGACATCTCAGATCAGACAATGCATTTAAGGTATAAGGTTAGAGTCTGTCTGTTTCCCAGATTTGAGTCAGACTGGCTCTATTTCCAAAGTAGGAATTTATAAAATATTACATGGATTGACTGTCTGCATTGACTGCCTGCAGATTGAGTGTTTTTGAGCAAAATAGAATGTATGTAAATATAATTCTGCAAATGTAAATTGACCCCATAGACTTATATGCATGTGTGCATGCAGGAGAGAGTGAGACAGTGTGAGTGTGTGCATGTAAGAGAGTGTGTGTTTGTGGGTGTGACTGCTTAATAAAGTGTGTGTGCGCGTGATGGAGTATAAGCCTGTGAGAGGATGTGTGTGTGGGTGTGTGTGGGGTTCAATGTGTGTGTGTATGAGAGAAAGTATGTATATGGGAGAGGGTCTGCGTGTGTGCGTGAGTATGTAACAGTGTGTGTGTGTGTGTGTGAGAGAATGTATAGTGTAGTGGGGTCACCTGCAGTGTGACATGAACCCCAGGTCCCAGCTGAGGCCATCCTCATGGGTTCCAAACTTGGCTATCAGCCTCTGCTCAGCCACTCTGTGTTATTGCGTATCCCGAAGTCTGCCTTGGAGGATGGTCACCCGAAGATCCGTGGCTGATGCCCTTGACCGAATGTTCCCTGACTGGAGCATTCGGCCTCGAATATCATTACAATCATTACATCCCTCCTCCTCTGAGTTTGAGGACGTGGGCTGGTTCTTGTTTTTTAGTTCCTCCTGGTGTGTTTTAGCACGGGGTCAGGTTCCTCCAACTCTGCTTCTGATACAGGGAGTAGCTCACACGGTAACGCATTATAATGCAGAGTAGCTTGCCTCTTATGCCCAGAGTGTCTCGAAAGGAACTCATAGTCTTCGTCAGGTGGCAAAGGAGTCGAGGCTAAGACATCTGCTGTGTCCATCTCAGGTTCTGAGGTATTTTCAATGCTCAACGGAGAGGTAGAACAACAGTTTCTGGAACAGTCAGAAGGGCTGTTGAGGAGCTGGGCATGTTTTGCTCCCACACTGTTTGCGAATTTGCAACTTTCATTTAGTCCACATGTTTGTTCAGGACCATTGCACTTATCCAAACATTATATGTCACTGAACCTGACCTTGTGTCAATCATGCATCTTCTCCGTGTAGGGCCATTCCCCTGGTTCCAGCACCATACTTTGTCCATTGAAGTAAACTGTCCCTCTCACTTAGCGGGGACTGCTCTTTCTGCCAGACCTTTGGATGATGGACGGTATGGAGCAGTTAAATACCATTTGACTGTAAGAATATTCAAAGTGCCTGTTGGTTAACAATGGCCTGTGATCTGTGACCAACACTTCTGGGAGTCCGTACATTGCAATAGATGCATGCAGTCTTTCTATCGTCATCCACGTGTTTGATGAATTAACTCTATGTATATCCAGTCACTTTAGGTCAGTGTCCACAATGACTAAGAACATTGAGCACATATAAGGACCTGCATAGTCGATGTGTCCAAAGTTTACCTGGCCTTTCCCATGAATATGGTGAAGCTGTAGATAATTTGTGTCCTTATTGGCACTTTAGGAACTACCCAACCAATGCATTATGTCTGCATCCGATCCTGGCCAGCATACATAATGTCTTGCCAGGATTAAGTTTCATTAGAACCAAGTGACCATTTATCTAGAAGATTATTTTGATGGGTTTTGATTTGGATGTGGCTAAGCAATTTAACTGTTCCAAACCAGAACGAGGTGGATCTTCCATGGTGTGCACTTTCCTGGATACTGGATTCTAAGTTATCTTACTTAATTTAGGTCTAGTGGGACTCTTTTGCTGTCTTGAGTCCGCATACTGGCAGTACCTACAATTGTTTGCCTGCCCGGATCCTGAAGAAAATTGTAACTGTTTGGCTGAGGCTTGGCTTTGTTGAGAGGTTTTGCTATGGGCTGATGTCGAGTCCCTCTGTTCAGGATGTGGCCTGAGTGAGGTTATGTAATTGCCTGCACTCAAGTGGTGTTTCCCAAGCTCAGTTGACCGAGCGAGGGGTATCCACTTCCACTGGAATACCCTGCCATTTATATGCTCCACTTTCCGCATTTTCCAATGATAAAGCCAGCTGTAGTACCTGTTTGATATCCAATTAGGCTTCACTTTGACATGGTTACATCATTAATCCAACATACTAAATCTGTCATTCAGCATCTCAGTATTGCCAGGGCTGGAGAATTACAGTTACGAGGATTATACTTACAACTTTCCTTAGAACAGAGAAAGCTGATGGGTGACATGATTGAGAAGGGCAAAGATAGAATATACAGGAGGAACCTATTTCCCTTAGCAGAGAGCTCAAAAACCAGGAGTCATGGATTCAAGCTAAGTGGCAGAAGGATTAGATGGAACATGAGGAGAAACTTTTTTATGCAGAGAGTGGTTGGTGTCTAGAATTCACTGCCTGAGTTAGTAGTGGAGGCAGAAACCAAGGCACACGTTTTAAAATGACCTGGATCTGCACCTTAAGTGCTGTAAGCTGCAGAGCAATGTGCCATGTACAAGATGATGGGGTTAGAAAGGCCATCTGGGTGTCTTTGGGCCGGCATGGACAAAATAGGCCTAATGACCCCCTTCTATGCTGTATCATTTCTATGGTTGCTAACTACCATAGCATCCATGTTGCTCTCTAATTTCTCCAATGACCTGGTTAAAGCCATCCCTACCTCACAGTATTGTTTGAAACTCCCACTAATATGTTCTATCTCTTAATTCTTAGCTCCACCCAAATTGATTTACACATCTGGATTTCTTTCACAAGTATCTTTCTCACTCTTGCACTGATTTCATCTCTCAATAAAAACAGCACCCCCATCTCCTTTTCCATTTGGCCTGTTTTGGCCTGATTTGCCTTTCCAAAATGCAGCACCTCATCTATCTAAGTTAAACTCCATCAGCCACTCCTCGGCTAATTGACCCATCAGATCAAGATTCTGCTGTACTCTGAGGTAACCTTCTCTGCTATCCACTACACCTCCAATTTTGGTGTCACCTTCAAACTTACTAACCTATGTTCACAGCCAAATCATTTTTTTGTATAAACCTTTTTATAAGAAAAATGATTTCTGCCAATAACCAAATAAATTAATCATTTGTATTAAACGGGGCACAGATATTGTCGGGTTAGTCAGAAAAAGAAGTACATCATCTGCATAAAGGGTGATTTTTATGTCCCCCTGATCCCACCTCCGGAACAACTATATTGGGGTATCTCTGGATAGCCTCTGCCAACGGCTCAATCACTAATGTAAACAGCAGTAGTGAAAGGGGGCACCCTTGTCAGCTGCCTAAACCAATACTAAAATTGTTAGACCTTATGCCATTAGTGAGAACTGCTGCCTTAGGGTTGCTATATAATACTGCCACCCACCTGGCAAAGACACCCCCCAAAGACCAAATCCTCATTCCAGGACATAAAAGAGGTACAGCCACTCCACCCAGTCAAACGCTTTCCATGGAGACTATCAAGCCCAGAATCAACCCTTCCTGGCATACCTGGACCATATTCAGTACTCTTCTACTGTTGTTAGAGAACCTGCGACCCTTAATGAAACCTGCATGGTCCTCCTTTACAGTGGAGGGCAATACCTTCTCCAACCTCAACGCCAGCATTTTCGACAAAATGTTGAAATCCACGTTTAATAGCGATATGGGCCTGCATGAAGCACAATCCTCTGGGGCTTTCCCTCTCTTGAGAATAAGGGAGGTATTAGCTTCTCTCAAAGAGGATGGGAGGCAGTCCTGAGTGTACGAATAATTGTACATGCCCAACATTGGCCCGGCCAACATGTTTATAAACTTTCAAAAAACTCGCTCTGAAATCTATCTGGCCAGGCGTTTTACCACTCTGGAGCTGCCTCACAGCCTCCTCTATCACTTGGATTGTCAGAGGGGCATTGACATTACACCTGGGAGGTCCAAGCTCTTAATAGAGGACTCCATTTTCACCAATCTGTCCTCACAGCACTCTGACCAGTACAACTCAGAATACAATTTCCTAAATGCCACATTACTCTTTTTGGAATCGCAAGTGAGAGTACCAGCACACTCTCTGATGGATATGATAGATTGGGGGGGGCACTCTTCTTCCTGGCAACAGACTACCTGGTCAGGTCCACGCCTCCCAACAACCCACCCTCCCTTCCTGGCACTCTCCCATTCCACCGCAGGAATTGTAAAACCTGCGCCCACACCTCCTCCCTCCCTCACCTCCATCGAAGGCCCCAAAGGAGCCTTCCACATCCACCAATGTCATTTATTCTATCTGTTGCTCCCGATGCGGTCTCCTCTACATTGGGGAGACTGACGCCTCCTAGCAGAGTGCTTTAGGGAACATCTCCGGGACACCCGCACCAATCAACCCCACCGCCCCATGGCCCAACACTCTGCCGAGGACATGCAGGTCCTGGGCCTCCTCCACCGCTGCTCCCTCACCACCCGACACCTGGAGGAAGAACGCCTCATCTTCCGCCCCGGAACACTTCAACCCCAGGTCTTCAATGTGGGCTTCACCACTTTCCTCATTTCCCCTTCCCCCACCTCACCCCAATTCCAATCTTTCAGTTCAGCACCGTCCCCATGACCTGTCCTACCTGTCTATCTTCCTTTCCAGCTATCCACTCGACCCTCCTCTCTGACCTATCACCTCCATCCCCACCCCCATTCACCTATTGTACTTGATGCTACTTTCTCCCCACCCTCACCCCTTTCATTTATCGCTCCACTCTGCAGGCACCATGCCTCTATTCCTGATGAAGGGCTTTTGCCCAAAACGTCGATCTTCCTGCTCCTCGGATGCTGTCTGACCTGCTGTGCTTTTCCAGCACCACTTTAATCTAACCTTGGTAACTAGTCTATCATGTGGAAACTTGTTGAATGCCTGACTGAAGTCCATATAGATCACATCCACCACTCTGTCTTCATCAATCCTCTTCATTACTTGTTCAAAAAACTCAATCAAGTTAGTAAGACCCAATTTCCCATACACAAAGCCATGTTGACTATCCCAATCGCAAACATATTGCAAATATGTCTGCTTTAACTCATCCACTTTATTGTCAATGCACCAGACATTTAGATATAGTATCTTTAAACATGAATTTTTGACATTTTTACTAATTTCATTTGTACTCCAGCCCTAGTTACTATTAGATGAAAGTGAGCACTGCAGATGCTGGAGATCAGAGTCGAAGAGTGTGGTGCTGGAAAAGCACAGCAGGTCAGGCAGCATCTGAGGAGCAGGAGAGTCGACATTTCGACAATAACTTCTTCACCAGGAATGAGGGGGTGGTGGATGAAGGTGGGGGTGAAGCGGATAGGTTGGAGAGGAGGGTGAATGGAGAGGTAGGAAGGAATATTGGCAGGTAGGACAGTTCAAGAGGGAGTTGCTGAGTTGAAAGGTTGGATCTGGCATAAAGTGGGGGAGGGGAAATGAGGAAACTGGTGAAATCCACATTGATCCCGTGTGTTTGGAAGGTCCCAAGGCGGAAGATGAGGCGCTCTTCCTCCAGGTGTTGGGTGGCGAGGGTTTGGCTAGAGTTTGGCGGTGAGGAGACCCAGGACTTGCATGTCCTTGGTAGAATGGGAGGGGAAGTTAAAGTGTTCAGCCACAGGGCAGTGAGATTGCTTAGTGCATGTGTCCGAGAGGTGTTCTCTGAAAAGTTCCGCAAGTTGGTATCCTGCATCCCCAATGTAGAGGAGACCGCATCGAGAGCAATGGTTGTGGAAGGATCCTTTGGGGCCTTGGACAGAGGTGAGGTGGTTGGGGGTGTGGGTGGTTTGAGCATAAGAACTTCACCAGGAATGAGGGGGTGGACCAAGGGGGCTGAGAGATAAATGGGAGGGTGGGTGGGGCTGGGGGGAAGGTAGCTGGGAATGCAGTAGGTAGATGAAGGTGGGAGTGACATTTTGCGATGGTTCTGAACTCTCCATTGCGCTCTAATGCTGTTTAAAAGCTTCCCCAATCTTGTGCTGGTTCCTCCAGTCTTACTGACTGTAATCTCCAGTGTCTTTCTGAAATGCCATTGGCACAAGCAGTAATCAAACTGACACAAACGTAGCAAACTGACCTTCACCAATAGTGTGGGTCAGTGTTTACATTGTGAACTTTTCCAGATTTTAGTAACGGTTTCTGGCTGAATGGCACCAATATCTCAGCAAATTGACTAGATCTTTGCTTATCTGTCCTAAAAGCTCTTTAAGTGACGCAGCATAAAGTTTTGTCTGACCTGCACCTTATATGCACCTTTCTAAATTTTACTGTGTTAAAATAGGCGTACAAATGCAAATTTTATTTCATTGTGTCACAGCAATTTGATTTACTGTACCATAATTTCTGGGGTCTGGAGTGGCATTTATTGAAGGTTCCATTTTAACTTCACTGGTGGTGTGATGCTGCAGTCCAGAAAAGTCTGAACCTCTAGTATGTTTAGATGTGTGTGAATATCCATTATACTATTGGATCATATCCCAAATGCTTAATCTTGTTTGACGGTTAAGTGCCAACAGAAATAAACAGATGCCAAAGCTCCATTTTCAGGCAAGACAGACTTTGAAACTTTTAAAACAAAGCCGCAGTTTGCAACAAGGTTACAACCTGCAATTTCCTGTTAAAAGTTAAAATATGGAGAAAGTGAGGACTGCAAATCAAAGTCAAGGGTGTGGTGCTGGAAAAGCAGAGCAGGTCAGGCAGCATCCGAGGAGCAGGAGAATCGACATTTCGGGCAAGAGCCCTTCATCAGGAATGAGGCCGATTAAAGTTAAAATATGCTGATTTACTCCTTTATTACAGACAAGAGGTGTGACCAAATATCCAGTCAAGTTATTTGGTCTGAGCCAATGAAGTTGATTCTTACTTGCCTTGCCCTGTAAGAATGACACTGAAAAGTAGTTACAATAGCAGGAAGGAGTTAAATTCAGGCAAGACAACTTACTGAGGTTGTACTGTTCCCACCTAGAACGAGTCGTCCCTGCAACTTTGAAGTCTGCTAAAGACTTCGTCTCATTTCAATTGACTAGATGACTGCATCAGTACCACAATGTAATTCTCATGATGACTTAGGGGGAGGCCAGACTGTTGTCAGGCTTGTCAGAGAAACGTTACCATAATGGAACAGAGCAGTTAAAATAGCTCAGGCTGTCCAAGTTATTTTTTTTTGTCTTCCATTTGGAAACCTTGAAATGGGAAGAAATCCTCAAATCCTATAGCACTCACATTGGCATCTGTTTGAGAAGATCCACCAACAACTTTATCCCCTCGGCCCCTGGCAACGTCTGACCCCACTCATCGGCTTTGACACCACTCTAGTGGCTTTAGTGGGACACAGATTTCAAATACTCTTATGTGATTGCTTAGTAACATTAAATCAGGTCTCCACATTCCTGGAGTCTTTGGGGTTCACAAGTTATATATCTGTTAGTCCTCCACTAAAACCAGGACTTATAGCTCTTGGAGCAATTTAAAACCTAATAACCTAAGAAGTGAAATCTGTAGATGACCATTTTGTGGCTCAGTAGTCCCAATTATTATTGTAAACACAGTTAACTAAACAATAGGAGTTATGAGTTAGTAATTGCCCTTCAGTTTTGAAATTCCTCTTTCTGGATAATGTCATATTGAACTCAGAGACGGCTTGTACTTATATGGTAAAATTGTTTCAAAATGTTATAAATACCCAGTAGAGTGTCTGTAACACAAATGTTAGCTCACTGCTGTTGCCAAAGCATGAATCAGATGTGGTGTAAGTGTCTCAGGCGGTTCCGTTTTTTCCATTTTCTAATATATCTGCACCAAGCAATTGTAATGTTCATGGTAATTAAAATGATTGCAATAGCATGCACTGGCAGGAAATAAAGACTTAGCTCATCTCTGTTCAGAAGCCAAAACTGGACAGTTACATCAGTTTCTAGTATATATGATGGAAGAGTTGAAACATTCAAGGGAATAGGGTTATAACATTAATTACAGCATACATAAGTTAAAGAAGAATAAAAATGTAACTCTTCCAAACAGACTAAAATAGGTTGAGATAAAGGCCATCACATAAAGTACACTGGCTTCAAGCACTTTAACTTTTACTTGCAGGTTTGTTCAGAAATATAAAGATTCTGGATTGTATTCCAAGAACATTTCCTGTCTTCAAAGATGATACAAACTTGATAGGACCAAGTTGAAGATATCCAATAGGGTTGCAGCGCTGGACCTGTAGTAAAGTCGTGGAGAAAATCAGTACAGAAACTGTACCTTCGGTCCAACTCGTCCATGCCGACCAGATATCCCAACCTAATCTAGTCCCATTTACCAGCACTTGGCCCATACCCCAACTCATACACCCAACCAGATGCCTTTTAAATGCTGTAATTGTACCAGCCTCCAACACTTCCTCTGGCAGCTCATTCCATACAAGCACAATCCTCTGCATGAAAAAGTTGCCCCTTAGGTCCCTTTTATATCTTTCCCCTCTCACCCTAAACCTATGCCCTCTAGTTCTGGACTCCTCCACCCCAGGGAAAAGACCCTGTCTGTTTAACCTATCCATGTCCCTCATGATTTTATAAACCTCTATAAGGTCACCCCTCAGCCTCTGACGCTCCAGGGAAAACAGCCCCAGCCTATTCAACCTCTCCCTGTAGCTCAAATCCTCCAACCCTGGCAACATCCTTGTAAATCTTTTCTGAACTCTTGCAAGTTTCACAACATCCTTCCAATAGGACGGAGACCAGAATTGCATGCAATATTCCAAAAGTGGTCTAGCCAATGTTCTGATGCTTCAATAATACAAGTACTGATCATTAGCTGTGGATTGAGAAACATGGACTGAAGAACCAAGCATATAATTCCTGCTGCTTAGAACACATCAATTTTAGATAAAAAGGCTGCTTTTCACATATATGCAAGCAGACATGTACTTAGCTCTATTTATCAGTTATATTTCATCTTGGGAATGAATGAATTTGAGAAGAAATTGCTTGTGTGTTAATTACATTTTATTTGGAAATCATGGCTACTCAGAGGCACACATATCAGGTGAATTGCACCAGATGGCATGTTTGTGACTGGCTACTGTGTACAGTTACAGGCCACCGTCAGCATGCAGAGCAGGAAGATCATTACACCAAACAGCAAGCAATGCTAACTTAATGCCAGCAGCATCATTTGGAGCATAATATGCTTAGTAACCTTCTCTTTAAATTTTATTCAGCTGAACATGTGTTCAGCAGAGCAAGGATAGCCCTACTCCTGCCACCAAACGATGCTATGTAAAGGGATCATCAGGTCCTTTTAGGTTAGTCTTTTCTGTCTGTTACTTCAATTCTACAAGAGTCTAGTGTATTCTATGCCTGTTTAAAGTTGGAGGGGTTTGCTGTGAGTGGTGTTGTAGATGCTGAAGAAGATCTCCTGTCTTTAAATGTGGGCACAAGCTAGTCGCTCATAGACAATGTTGCCACCAGTAGGCACTCTATTTTGGACACAGCATGACTGGGAAAATGAATAGAGGTTGCCCAAAGCAGGATAAGCTTTGGAAAAGGGAGGGAAAGGGAAAAGAGAGAAGCATTCTCAGGTGGACATTATTCTTGCATAGAGTATTCAGAGAGCAATTCTCCAGCCTGAACCTCAGTGACAGATACCTGTGACCCATCTGCACAATAATGAGAATACACTCACTGAAATCTGCCATCTGCCACAGCTAAAACTATAACTTTGGAGCAGGGTAAAGACCAAATTCCAGGTGGCAGTGAAGGTGACCATGAAAATGAATTTTAATGGAGCTGGCTCTTCCTAGACTATTTAAAACTCCAGCTTCAACCAGGACTTGCATCATCTTCAAGTTTGCCATTTAACCCTAGGAGAGCATACTTTATTTTATACTGACCTGCCAATCGGGCACAGTGATTAAGCAGCTTTGCTGAATTTGCAGGCTTCTTGACAATGAGGGTGTTAGTTAATGCACACATTGTTTTGCAGGTGTTTTGTGCTTTTTCTCACTTCTATAAAAATCGCATCTTTTTTGAAAGGTTAGGACATCAGTTTGAACATAAGGAAGGCTGTTTTTAATAAGGTCTGATATGAAAGCAGATACTTTCAGGAAGACTGGGATGCATTCAAGAGGCATATATGGAGAGTACAGGGTCAATGTGTTCCAAGAAAGAGAAAGGGTGGGATCATCAAATCCTGTGAACACTAGATGTCGTGGGATATACAGCATTGGATCAAGAGAAAAAGGGAGGCAGATACTGAGTGCTCAAAACAGAAGAAGCCCCAGAGGAGTATAGAATATGCTAGATGGAACTTAAAAAAGAGTTTATGAGAGCTACAAGGGGACACGAAAGGATATTGGCAGTTAAAATAAAGGAAAATCCTTATTTATTTTACAGGTATATTAAAGCTAAAATGATAACAAGTATAAGAGCAGGCCCATTTAGGACCACAGTGGTGATTTGTACTGAAGCCAAAGGCTGTAGGTAGGGTTCTAAAAGAATACTTTGTGTTGGTGCTCACTAGTGAGAGGGATGATATACATATATAAATCAGGGAGGATGTTTGCAATACAATTAAAGAAATTAACATAGAAAGAGAGGAGGCTTGAGTGGTCTGGCAGGCTTAAGAATAGATATGTCTCCAGCGTCAGATGAAATGTTTCCCAGGTGTTTTGATAGGCAAGGGAAGAAACAACAGGATCACTTACAAAAGGTTTAATCCCTCTCTGGTCACAGCTTTAAGGTGAAGGGCAGAAGGTTTACAGGAGATGTGAGGAAAAAATGCTTTCACCCAGAGGGTGATGGGAATTTGGAACTTAGTGCCTGTAAGGATGGTAAAGGCAGAAACCTGCATAACATTCAAGAAGTATTTAGAATCCTACTTACAATGCCTAGGCATGCAAGGCTATGGGCTCTGTGATGGTAAATGGGATTGGAATAGTTAGATGGTTATTTATGACTGGTATGGATGTGATGGGCGTAAAGGCCTTTTTCTATGCTGTTGATCTCTGAAACTAACTGATATGAGCATGAAATGAGAGGGGTTCTTAAATCAGTAGAGAAACATTTATAAACCTGTGCTTAAGAGACCATGCTTCCAACATCCATGTTGAGTTTCTGAGAAAAATTAACCAAAACATGAGAATTAGCCAGGAAGCATTTAAAGATTGCTTACTAAGTGAAGTGAAAACGAAAGTGGATAAAATGGTCAAAGCATGGAATTTTATTACTGAAGACAATGTGGTAATATTGTTACCTGACTCTGGGGAAACCATTTAAAACAAAGCTCACTGGACCCTGTAAAATCACAAAGAAACTCAATAATGTGAATTATACAGGAGGAAAACTTAATGAGTGTGTCATATTAACGTGTTAAAATGAAGCAACAAGAGGGAGGATAATTAGGAGAGAAGTGTGGTTACAGTGATGAAAGATGTACAGAGTGAAATAAAAATGTCAGCATGATTCAAGACTGAATCAGGCATTGGAAATTATAAAGCCGAGATTCCAGTAATTAGACTGAATAATTTTGAGGTTGCTGGCAATTTAAATGGAATAGTATGCTCTCTCCAAAAAGGCTATCAAGGTATTTTATGAAAGCTATTTTGATCTGAGTAAACAGACTCAATGTGTTTAAATAAACCAAGGAAAACATTTTTGCTATACTGTTAATGAACAGGATGCAACACTCATAAGCAACATTCCACAGAATCAACCAAGACAAGTTCAATCAAATGACAGAAAGTTCATGATGGAAAATGGCATCTTTGAGCTGAGTCGCAACAATTTAGCATATATTATCACAATATCAAAGCGGTAACAAAGGTGGATTTGGATCAAATCCGACAATTGGAGGAATTGGAGAGGAGTTTTAAAAAATTACTCAGGCATTGTTGCCTGTGCCAGCAATTATTGCCCATCCCTTGTTGCCCCTGAGAAGGTGATGAGCTGCCTTCTTGAACCCTTGCAGCCACTTAAGGTAAGTGCACTAAAAATACCATTATGGAGTGAGTTCCCAAGATTTTGACGCATTGATACTGATGGAATGACAATATATTTCCAAATCAGGATAGTGCATGGTTTGGAGGAGGATTTGCAGATGGCGGCGTTCCTTTGTAGCTTCTGTCCTACTCCTTCTAGTGGCAGTGGTTGTGGGTGTGGAAAATACCTGTCAAAGGAACATGGGTGAATTTCTGTGGTTCATGTAGGTGATACACATTGCTGTTACTGAGTGTTAGTGATAGAACAAGTGAATATTTAAGAACATAATACCAGTCAAATGGGCAGCTTTTCCTGGATAGTGGCAAGCTTCCTGAGTATTGGAGAGAAGTTCAATCAAATGACAGAAGAAATCAAGTTCATGATGGAAAATGGCATCTTTGAGCTGAGTCGCAACAATTTAGTATATATTATCACAATATCAAAGCAGTAACAAATGTGGAGAGTATTCCACCGCACTCCCAAGTTGTGCCTTGTAGATAGTGGACAGGCTTTGGGAGACAGGAAGTGAGTGCAAGATTACTTGGTACAAGATTCCTAAGCTCTGACCTTCTCTTGCAGTTATAGTACTTACATGACTCATCCAGTTCAGCTTGTGGTAACCTCCAGGATGTTGATAGTGGAGAATTCAGTGATGGTGATGCCATTGAATATAAAGCGGAAATGGTCAAATTCTGTCTTGTTAGAAATTATAATAACGTGGCACTTGTTAGGTGTGAAAATTAATTGCTACTTGTCAACCCAAAGCCTGGATATTGTCCATGTCTTGCTTGTGCACAGACTGCTTCCGAATCTGAGGAGTTGTGAATTATGTTGAACATTGTACAGTTATTAGTGAACATCCCCACTTCTGACCTTATGTTGGAGGGAAGGTGGTTGAAGCAGCTGAAGTTGGTAGTCCTTGAGGGACTCCTACAGAGATGCCCTTGAGCAAAGATGACTGACATCAAACCACACATCTTCTTTTGTGCCACGTATGACTCCAACCAGCAAAGAGATTTCCCCTGATTTCCATTGATTGCGGTTTTGCTAGAGACCTTTGATGCCACTCTTCATCATATGTGGCCATGACGTTGAGGCAGTCACTTTTATCTCACTTTTGAAATTCAGCTCTTTTGTCCATGTTTGGACTAAATCTATCATAAGTCAGGAGCTGAGTGGCTTAACTCAAGTTAAGTGTCAATGACAATGTTATCAAGTGTTGTTTGATAGCACTGTTAATGACATCTTCCATCACTTTACTGATGATGAAGAGTATCATGATGGGGCAGTAATTGTTTTACAGATGTACCATTATTTTTTAATGGCTGCATGCTTCTTGTGCATGAGGTTTCCTAGTTTCACCACATTGATACAGACTCTTAGTACCTGTACCTGCGTATTGGCTTACTTACTATATGAGCTTCTCAAAAAAGGTTCTCTGCACTAGTTTGGTAAGGTAACTAGTATTTTTATTCTTTATTTTTCGGCAGTCTCTTTGGGAATTTAGAAAATAGGAATGATGGTTAGGGCAGTTGAATGTTCCTCCTGCAGAATGTAGGAGGTAAGGGTCCCTTACCACTAGTGTCCCTGCTGACAGCATCTGTAGGAAGTGCACCCAACTCCAACTCCTCAAAAACCGCATTAGGGAACTGGAGCTAGAGCTGGAGCTGGAGCTGGATGAATTCCGGATCATTCGGAAGGTGGAGGGGGCTGTTGAGAGGAGTTACAGGGAGGTAGTCACACCTCAGGTGCAAGAAAAAGGCAGATGGGTTACAGTCAGGGGATGGAAAGGGAACCGGCAGGCAGTGCAGGGAACCCCATTGCCATTCCCCTCAATAACAAGCATAATATTTTGGATACTGCTGGGGGGAACAATGTACTAAGGGTAAGCCATGGGGCACAGGTCTCCGGCACAGAGTCTGTCCCTGTTGCTCAGAAGGGAAGGGGGGTGATGAACAGAGCATTAGTCTTTAGGGACTCGATAGTTAGGGCGACAGACAGGAGATTCTGTGGGAATGAGAGAGACTTACAGTTGGTGTGTTGACTCCCAGGTGTTAGGGTTCGTGATGTCTCAGATCATGTTTTCAGAATCCTTGAGGGGAAGAGGGAGCAGCCCCAAGTCTTGGTCCACATAGGTACTAACAACATAGTAGGAAAAGCGATGGGGATTTAAGGCAGAAATTTGGGAGCTAGGGATGAAGCTTAGAGCTAGGACAAACAGAGTTGTTATCTCTGGTTTGTTGTCTGTGCCACGTGCTGGCGAGGTGAGGAATAGGGAGAGAGAAGAGTTGAACACGTGGCTACAGGGATGGTGCAGAAGGGAGGGTTTTGGATATCTGGATAATTGGGGCTCATCCTGGGGTAGGTGGCACCTCTACAAACAGGATAGTCTTCACCTGAACCAGAAGGGTACCAATATCCTTGGGCGGGGGGTTGGAATTTGCTAATGCTCTTCAGGAGGATTTAAACTCATTCAGCAGAGGGGTGGCAACCTAAATTATATTTCCAGTGTACAGGAGGTTGAGAGTAGTGATGTCAGAAATGAGGTTTCAAGGTCACAAGAGTTGACTGGCAAGCAGGAAGATGGTTTGAAATGTGTCTACTTGAACGGCAGGAACATCCGGAATAAGGTGGGTGAACTTGGGACTTCGATGTTGTGGCTATTTCAGAGACATGGGTAGAACAGGGACAGGAATGGTTGTTGCAGGTTCTGGGATTTAGATGTTTCAGTAAGAACAGGGAAGATGGTAAAAGAGGGGAAGGTGTGGCAATGTTAGTCAAGGACATTTGAGGACTCGTCCACTGAGGTAGTAGGGGCTGAGGTTAGAAACAGGAAAGGAGAGGTCACCCTGTTGGGAGTTTTCTATAGGCCTCTGAATAGTTCCAAAATGTAGAGGAAAGGATAGCAAAGATGATTCTGGATAGGAGCAAGAGTGACAGGGCAGTTGTTATGGGGTCTTTAACTTTCCAAATATTGACTGGTGAAGGGCTTTTGCCCGAAACGTCGGTTTTTCCTGCTCCTCGGATGCTGCCTGACTTGTTGTGCTTTTCCAGCACCACTCTAATCTAAACTCTGGAAATACTATAGCTCAAGTACTTCAGATGGGTCAGTTTTTGTCCAATGTGTGCAGGATGGTTTCCTAACACAGTATGCAGACAGGTCAACAAGGTGCGAGGCCTCATTAGATTTGGTACTGGGTAATGAACCTGGCCCGATGTTAGATTTGGAGCTAGGTAAGCACTTTGGTGATAACTACCACAATTTAGTTACGTTTACTTTAGTAATGGAAAGGGATAGATATATATAGCAGGGCAAGAGTTATTGCTGGGGGAAAGGCAATTATGATGTGATTATGCAAGATATAGGATGCATAAGATGGGAAAAAAAACTACAGGAGATGGGCACAATTGAAATGCAGAGCTTATTCAAGGAACAGCTACAGCGGGCAGGGACAAAGTGGTCGAGCGATGGAGCCGTGGTTTACTAAAGAAGTCGAATCTCTTGTCAAGAGGAAGAAGAAGGCTTATGTTAGGATGAGGCATGAAGGCTCAGTTAGGGCGCTTGAGAGTTACAAGTTAGCCAGGAAAGACCGAAAGAGAGAGCTAAGAGCCAGGAGGGGATCTGAGAAGTCGTTAATGGATAGGATCAAGGAAAACCCTAATGCTTTTTATATCAGGAATAAAAGAATGACTAAAGATAGATTAAGGCCAATCAAGGATAGTAGTGGGAAGCTGTGCAGGGAGTTCGAGGAATAAGGGAAGCCCTAAATGAATATTTTTTGTCAGTCCTCACATAGGAAAAAGACAATGTTGTTGAGGAAAATACTAAGGTACAGGCTACTAGACTAGATGGGATTGAGGTTCACAAGGAGGAGGTATTAGCAATTCTGGAAAGTGTGAAAATAGCTAAGTCCCCTCGGTTGGATGGGATTTATCTCTGGGAAGCTAAGGAAGAGATTTCAGAGCTCTTGGCTTTGATCTTTATGTCATCATCATCTACAGGAATAGTGCCAGAAGACTGGAAGATAGTAAATGTTGTCCCCTTGTTCAAGAAGGGAAGTAGCGACAACCCTGGTAGTTATAGACCAGTGAGCCTTACTTCGGTTGTGGATTAAGTGTTGGAAAAAATTATAAGAGATGGGATTTACAATCACCTAGAGAGGAATAAGTTGATTAGAGATAGTCAGCATGGTTTTGTGAAGGGTAGGTTGTGCCTCACAAACTTTATTGAGTTATTTGAGAAGGTGACCAAACAGTTGGATGAGGGTAAAGCGGTTGATATGGTGTACATGGATTTCAGTAAGGCAATTGATAAGGTTCCCCACGGTAGGCTATTGCACAAAATACAGAGGCATGGGATTGAGAGTGATTTAGCGGTTTGGATCAGAAATTGGCTAGCTGAAAGAAGAGGGTGGTAGTTAATGGAAAATGTTCATCCTGGAGTTTAGTTACTAGTGGTATACCACAAGGATCTGTTTTGGGGCCACTACTGTTTTTCATTTTCATAAATGACCCAGATGAGAGTGTAGAAGGATGGGTTAGTAAATGTGCAGGTGACACTAAGGTCAGTGGAGTTATGAATAGTGCTGAAAGATGTTGTAGGTTACGGAGGGACATAGATAAGCTGCAGAGCTGGGCTGAAAGGTGGCAAATGGAGTTTAATGTGGAAATGTGTGAGGTGATTCACTTTGGAAGGAGCAACAGATATAAAGAGTACTGGGATAATGGTAGGATTCTTGGTAGTGTAGATGGGCAAAGAGGTCTCGGTGTCCATGTACATAGATCCCTGAAAGTTGCCACCCAGGTTGATAGGGCTGTTAAGAAGGCATACGGTATGTTAGCTTTTATTGGTAGAAGGATTGAGTTTTGGAGCCACGAGGTCATGCTGCAGCTGTACAAAACTCTGGTGCGGCTGCATTTGGAGTATTGCGTATAGGTCTGGTCATCGCATCGGAGGAAAGATGTGGAAGCTTTGGAAAGAGTTCAGAGGAAATTTACTAGGATGTTGCCTGGTATGGAGGGAAAGTCTTATGAGGAAAGGCTGAGGGACTTGGGGCTATTTTCATTAGAGAGAAGAGGTTGAGAGGTGAGTTAATTGAGACATATAAGATAATCAGAGGGTTAGATAGAGTGGACAGTGAGAGCCTTTTTCCTTGGATGGTGATTGCTAGCATGAGGGAACATAGCTTTAAATTGAGGGGTGATAGATATAGGACAGATGTCAGAGGTAGTATATTTTCTCAGAGAGTAGTAGGGACGCAGAACGCACTGCCTGCAACAGTAGTAGACTCACCAACATTAAGGGCATTTAAATAGTCATTGGATAAACATTTTATTAGATTAGACTCCGTAAGTGTGGAATCAGGCTCTTCGGCCCAACAAGTCCACACCTACCCTCTGAAGAGCAACCCACCCAGAACCATTACCTGACATTTACCAGGGACGCAGAACGCACTGCCTGCAACAGTAGTAGACTCACCAACATTAAGGGCATTTAAATAGTCATTGGATAAACATTTTATTAGATTAGACTCCGTACAGTGTGGAAACAGGCTCTTCGGCCCAACAAGTCCACACCTACCCCCTGAAGAGCAACCCACCCAGAACCATTACCTGACATTTACCCCTGACTAATGCACCTAACACTATGGGCAATTTAGCATGGCCAATTCACCTGAATTCTCCCCGCAGACACGGGGAGAATGTGCAAACTCCACACAGACAGTTGCCCGAGGCGGGAATTGAACCCGGGTCCCTGGGGCTGTGAGGCAGCAGTGCTAACCACTGAGCCACCTTGCCGCCCATATGAAGGAAAATGGAATAGATAGGCTTCAGATTGGTTCCACAGGTCTGTCCAACATCGAAGGCCAAAGGGCCTGTACTGTGCTGTAATGTTCTATGTTCTATATGACCGTAAGGTATTCGTACCTTAACATGAATGTGAACAATACTGTTGCTCTCCTGTGATAAGGGTGATCTTCTCCTCATCAGAGAATCTATACTGCATCCAAACTTTGGTCTACCTCAATATCTTAATGGCCTTCTCTGGAGCTGAATCATCTTTTTAACCGTATTAAACCTAATGAAGACTCATCAGTAATTTCAACAACAATTCATCTCTTAAGAATTGACTTCAAAACTCCAGAGTCATACTTTGCACAAATCTGTAGGAAGTATTTATATAATTATCCACAAATTCCTTTGTTTGCTGAACTCTTCTTATAAGTCTTGCTATTTTAAGAATTTTATTTTCTTCTAAAACTCAAATTATTGTCAAAATCTTGTAGAATCTCATCTAAAGTATTAGTCTTTTATGCTTGATGAGTTAATGGTATATCAGCTAAAGTGCTAGTTAAAAACAGAAGTATATTTACTTGTTCAACTTCTGATTTAATGTCTAGTTTGGAAGCAATTCAGTATCTTGAGAGCTGTTTTCTCCACAATGTACAATTCTGTACTCTATTTAGCCCATCTCTGAAATTAAACTTTCCTGGCAATATTAGTTTTGCTGCCTTTATGATTATTTATTCTTCTTAAAGACTTTGTAATTTTGCTTAACAAGAATGTTGCATTATTCTCCTCGCTTTAATAGCTTTTAATTCTGTGGTTTAGAATTGCTGCTTACAGTTACATTTTCTCATCCTTTTGTGGTTACAATGGAGGATTCCTGTCTTCTGTTGTTAATATGGATGATTTCCTGCCATCTGTGGCTTACGGAACAATTCTTGTCCTTTTCCTTGACTTTACCAAATAAATCCTGTAGCCTGTAGCCTTAAAGATAAATCCTGCAACTGTCCTCAGAGGATTTACACTGTCCACAATGTTTCTAATAACGCCTGCTGCCTTACAGTTTTAAAAGTAATCCTAATTTTATTGAACAAATTAATCTTGGTTTGTGCAGCCTTAATAGATTTTTTTCTGCTTTAATTGTGGCTTCAGTCATGGATCTCCTTCTCTTACTGTGATGTCAGTAATCTTGTTACTTTCTTTTTGTATTAGACTTTCTCTGTTTGAGTTTCTAAATTGCCCCATTATTGCTTTAAATCTGGCTTTGAAAACTGAATGAGTCATGTAAGTACTATAACTACAGGAGAAGGTCAGAGGTTAAGAATCTTGCATCAAGTAAACTTGCAGTCACTTCCTGATTTCCCAAAACCGGTCCACTAGCTACAAGACACAACTCAGGAGTGTGGTGGAATACTCTCCATTTACTGTATAAGTGCAACTCTGACAATACTCAGGAAGCTTGACACCTGTGTTACGAACTCTGTTTATTCCATGGCCCTTGATAACTATTGCAGCAGCCTTACCTGGTGTCCACCCTCCTATGACATTCAACTCGTTCTGAGCAGTGACTGCTTTGCTTACTACTTGCTTCCTTAGCCTGGAAATTCATTGTATTTTGTGAAGATTTCCTCTTGCTGCCAAAGAGTTTAGCTTTGCTCTCGGAGCCTCCGATGTTATCTGCTTTGTTTAGTGTGTTCCTGGAGGAGAATCACTAAATAGTCTAACAGGAAGTCAGCTTTTGTCTGAAAGCAGATATAATTTATTACATGACAGCAATCAGTACCAATTTATATTAATAAGATAGACTTTGTTACAAAGAGTACGAGGAGCCTTAGATCGTAGGTCCATCATTTTTGAGACGTAGGCGAAAGTGAGGACTGCAGATGCTGGAGATTAGAGTCAAGATTAGAGTGTTGCTGGAAAAGCACAGCAGGTCAGGCAGCATCTGAGGAGCAGGAAAATTGACATTTCGGGCAGGACCCCTTCATCAGGAATTTTCAAGATATAGATGTGTCCTACCTTTCCACACCCAAACCTAGAGACATCTTCACATTGAGTGGAGTTGAATGAAATCCTTTCAAAACCACTAGCTTAAACGGTGCAAGCCTCTGTGCATGAAACTGCAGGTACCACACTGTTCTGGCTGACAAAGAAACTCTTCCACTTTTTCTGCCTGTCGTAGGCCAATCAGAAGGATTTACAGAGTACTAAATCAACCTTTTAAGCTGTGTTATAGCCAACTTTCATAGACATAAAGTTTTGATGTTTTTTGGCTCAGAAGTAGGAATGCTACCATTGCACCACCAGCTGTCCTGTTACTGACCTTGAACACTCATGTGAGATCATTGAACTTTTGGCCGCACATTCTTTACTGCTTTCATTGACATCCAAGGTTATCTGTGCCTACCTGCCCATGCATTTGGAAGTCCTCCTGGTGTGCTGAGAGTTTGGCATCTTTCTTTCTTCGGCGTTTAATTTACCAAATCCCACAGCAAATATAAGTCTTTGGTGCCCTTACTTGCCATTTGTGCCATTCTTCAATGTTTCCCTTGTCAAAATCATTCAGAACAACCAGAATATTTTTCAACTGTGGTGCACTTTCCCTTTAAGCAATGCCGAACAGCTTTAAGCTGTCCAGTCTGCCTTTTGAGAATTGCTAGTCACCATATTCACTCCTTGCAGCTGTAATCTCATGGATAATGCTGCCTGGAAGACTGAAATCACTGAAATGAGCAGGAAGCATAAAGTTCAAGATCTACTTTGCAATCAACAAGCAGGCGTTAATTGCACACTACAATGCCTCATCTAATTTTGGGGTCTACAAATTTTGCCTCCCATTGCATTTGTGTTGCACCTTATTACATTTTACAGGAATGCACTTCACTGCATACACAATGAATTTTGAAGGAGAATCACCATTGTCAAATGGGAGAATGTGGCAGTCATTTCACTCAGAGCACAAACTTTTTTTGATGATGAGCAGTAGGGAATCAATCTTGAGATCCCTGCTTTGAACATGCATCCTTGTGCTTGGCTCATGATGTGGAGCTTGAATAAAAAGCCTTCTAATTTAGAGACTGAAGTACCAACCAGGAAATGAAGCTGTCATTTCTGGTATAGGTTCTCCTAACATTAAACTTTAAATTTGAAACATGTAGCCAGGCAATGAAAAACATGGTATGTTATAATGTTGTGTTTAAGTAATTGTGCTAATTCCTATGTGAAGTTTGAGCATTACAAAACAACCATCTTTTACCTTTAGTTCAGATGGAAGTCAGTTTGCTGATCTGCAATACTCATTCAGTAGTTTTGGTGTCTGAGGCCACATTAGACCAAGTCTCTGGTACTCCTATAATAATGACCACAATCCCGTCATGACCACTTCCCTCAACATTACCTTTGTAATCCCACGCCGTTTTTGGAGTCCAGGTAACATAGGAAAAAAAGGTCAATGACAGGAATGAAGGTACTCACTGGGAAGTGGGTCGAGAGCAGCATCATGAGGGAATGCAGGCCAACAGCTGGCTAAGAGAGTATGCACTCAAAATCTACCGAAATCATTGCGGAGAGCAGTAATGGGGGGTCTCAGGCTTGTTGTCTACCTTTCTTCTTAAGCACGTTAGACAACCCCAACAAGGATGTTATGAATGAATTTGCCCAGGTGTCCCACAATACTAAAGCAGTCAAATCATTACAAACGTAAGCTGGTACCAATGCAAAACAGTCCCAACTTTATTAGGAAAATTACAACTGCTTTTACTACAAAACAATACTTTCTTTAATCTATTTGGTCCCTTAAGTTTACTATACTTCCTGAATCTTATAGATTTGTGCAGCCTCTCTCTCTCTCTCTCTCTCTCACTCACTCACACTCACACTCACACACTCACTCACACACATCAGTCTGCAGGTGAACCCTGTTTTTGCACCTTTTTGGATGGTTTTCTGGAAATTTCTACAGTTCTGGCCAATCAGGGAGACAATAGTTTGACACATTGTCAATCATTTGGATGGCGTTAAAGTTTGTTTCTTTGTGTAGAAAAACCTGGTGTCTTTCTGTCTGCACCCTGCTTTTTGTGGATAAGTTGTTGTCCAGGATGACTGTTGCCTTTTACATAATGCTAACGTCATTAGCACCTGGCTGCTGTGTTTGCACTGTGTCCGGTGTGTGACTTCAGAGTTTTACTTGGCCAATGTACCCAGCATCCCTTGCTGTTTGGCCAAGTTAGCAATCGATCTGTGTTTTAGTAGCCAGGAGGCTGCTACATCTCTGCCCGTTTGACTGGAAGGAAGCTTATGTGAATTAAGTTCAAACCTAATCGTAAAATTTGATTATTTTTGTTGTCAGGGGAGCCTATGTGTTCATATGAAAGTCATTGTGCACGTTGGTCACGCCTAACATATAACTTAATGTATTAAAAAAATGGAAAACTTACCCCACAATAATCCATACAGGATCATGGTGCATAGACAATATTCAGTAATCAGAACTAATAAAGTGACATTAGTGATAACCCTGAGAATTCCATCTATTTTAAAGCCCCTGTTTGCGTGTCCAGTATTATTCCTAGTGAACGTTCCGACCTGTTGGGATATCTGTCTTTCCTAGCCTACAATCTTAATCGCCAATATCCTAAGGTATATCAAGGTGAGTGCAATTAGGACCACAACTAGACATGGAAAGGGCATGGGCACGATGGTATGACATGGTTGTTCACACTGAAAGTGGTCCCTATTAATTCATCTGACTCTCCACAGCATATGGCAGGGTGCCATGGTAATCCATCCAAATACCATTTTTTCTCTAATTCTAATATTTTTGTCTTTAAAGTTCCTTAATGTAACTTTTATCACTGGAAATAATTGGAATCCCTAGCATCAAGCCAGGCACCACACTGAGAGAGTCCTTGCAGCTATTATTATATCACATCTTGGTGAGCTGCCGTAACTGACTGCTAGAGATGTTAGTGTGGGTTTTCTCCTGGAGCAAATGTTCAACTGTTTGTCACTGATTTAGGATGGGACTTTCCCTTGGCTAGCCTCCTTGAGCTCCTCCCTCAGCTGTACAATTATCCAGTTACTGTAGATGCTGCACAAGATGTGGTTTTGCTGCTCATCGCCATCCCTGATTTTGCCTTGGATGATTTGGTTTATTGTCTTAGCGTGACCCTTTAATATGGTCGCTAAGTGGTGGCTAGCCTGATTCTCCACTGCTTGTCCCAAGGTCTCTTGTTGATTGTCGACATTTAGTCCTTCTTGGGTTCTTTTGACTTGCTGGATCAAGATTCTGTGTTTATTGTCCAAATAAGCCAAATCAAGGGTATTAGTGTCATAGAGATGTACAGCACGGAAACAGAACCTTCAGTCCAACTCGTCAATGCCGACCAGGTGTCCTAACCTAATTTTGTCCCATTTGCCAGCGCTTGGCCCAGATCCCTCCAAACCCTTCCTATTCATATACCCATCTAAATGCCTTTTAAAGTTGTAATTGTACCAGCCTCCACCACGTCCTCTGGCACCACCTTCTGCGTGTAAAAGTTGCCCCTTAGGTCCCTTTTATTATCTTTCCCCTCTCACCCTGAACCTATGCCCTGTAGTTCTGGTCTCTCCCGCCCCAGGGAAAAGACCTTACCCTGTCCATGCCCCTCATAATTGTTTAAACCTCTATAAGGTCACTCCTCAGCCTCTGACGCTCCAGGGTAAACAGCCCCAGCCTATTGAGCCTCTCCCTTTGGCTCAAATCATCAAACCCTGTCAACATCCTTGTAAATCTGACACCATATGTTGTAGCTAGGTCATTAAGGAATTCTCTTCTCTTTTCTTTATCAATTACTCATCTGGGTTTTCCCTCATAATTCCCTGTCCTTGTCCCATTATTCTTTGGGTCAGGTGGGAATATAATTGTTTTAATGGGGAAGGACACCACTCCAGTAACTGTTTCCCTAATATATCTCATCATTAATTTGTAGTGAATGTTATCAAACAAGATTTTACATGTGGGTATAATGACTAGTCCAATGCGAGGGCCCGATCTGTGTGTGTGGGACAAGCTGGGGCTGGAACCTGCACGACTGGTCTTAAGCTGTTTTTAATTTTCATACTCGAGGAATTCTCCCTCGGGGGCTTCTTGGGGCATCGCAATCCTAATGCTGGCCCCTTACCAGGCTGTGTGCTCGGCAACCCTCCACCATACTCTGTTCTCAGAGAAACCCCACCATTCGTCTGTGGTCCCCACGCACATATAACACATTAGAGTCATAGAGTCATAGAGATGTACAGCATGGAAACAGACCCTTAAGTCCAACCCATCCATGCCGACCAGATATCCCAACCCAATTTAGTCCTTCCTGCCAGCACCTGGCCCATATTCCTCCAAATCCTTCCTATTCATATATCCATCCAGATGCCTTTTAAATGTTGCAATTGTACCAGCCTCCACTACTTCCTCTGGCAGCTCATTCCATACACGTACCACCCTCTGTGTGAAAACATTGCCTCTTAGGTCTCTTTTATATC